>NC_048597.1:194162880-194472505 GCF_003668045.3 Cricetulus griseus | reverse complement strand
TCTCTATGACTGTATCGGCTTCCTAGAAGTCCCTCTCCCAGGCACACTGGCATGTCCATTTCTTTTGAAGGCATCACTGTGACACACATGCCTGTGAATAAACACAAAGGGTAGCTGCTAACCCTACAGATCAAAGGTTTCCAATAAATGCCACATCTCTCCACACAGCCACACTACATGTTTGCTCCCGGCACAGCTCAGCAAAAAATAGTGTAATATATTTCCTTTAACAACAAAACCAAATAAACCCAAATTGGAAATTGAAGTTAAACATAAAAAACACAATTATGGAAAGAGCCTGCTGCTTGCTTCAAGTCTGACCAGCCAGAGAGTCTGGGCTGCTTCTTAGGCACCAAAACCTAGCAAACGCTGTTTTCCTTTTCCTAGAAAACAATTTTATCTTCTTCTTGACAACATTGCTTTTTCCAGAAAGCCAGCATTTCAAACGCCCAGCCCACCAACATTTCTCAAGGTGACCATGTTAATATCAAAAAAAAAGTGTGTATTAAACATTTGGCATTCTGAAGAGATCATTTACAAAATTATAAAACATCTATGATTTGCTTTAAAAATAAAGAACTGTGATAGCTTAATCATACTATGAATGTGGAATACAGTTCAATCCATGCATGACACTTTCCTGAAGACTTTCATCGTGACCTTACCACACAGGTCTGAAATGCACCACTGATGCATGACAAACATTATCTAGCTTATTTTTCTTATGCCTTTTTGTTTTGAGACAAGAGCTTGCTATGTTACACAGGCTACCCTCAACACTACTCCACAAACCTAGCCTCTCAGGGGATTAAAGTACATGCTATCATATCCAGCTCACTCTCTAATGTTAATAATGTTAAGTAATATAGGATGAATTTATAACATAAAAAATACAAAAATATGTTGTTTTATCACTCTTTTTATACTTTGTTGAGACAAGGTCTCTCTGTGTTCTGAAGCTACCCTAGAACTCTTGCTAAAATTATGAGATTACAACATATGCCACATCAGGCTGACAATTTTTTCTCCCCCTATTGAGATGTGGTCTAATGGAAGCCAGGTTGGTTTCCAACTCACTCTCCAGATGAAGATGACCTTGAACTACTTCCCCTCCCATGTGATGGGATTACAGATGCATGCTACCATGCCCAGCTGAGAAGTCTCTTTTCTGAATATTGTCTACTTTCAGATACAAAGAGATATTGCCCATTTGAGGGGAAAAAATCTTTTACCTATTGGAGGAAAAAAGTGTACATATCTGAGGGGCATTTAAGATTTAGAAAAACTGGTGTTGCAGAAAAATATGAAGCACAATCTTTTCCAGATACTATTATACCCCTCCCATCTAAAAGGACCATTGGATTACCATAACATTGCTTGTGTCAAAGCACATGGGACTCTGTGACTGTCCTAGCAAGACAGAAGATATTCCAAAAAGACACAAAAGCACCCCTCCTCCCTTCTTAAATTGGCTGTCAAAACTATTGACATAATGGCCCCCAAGTAACTGGAATCACCCCAGGAAATCATTTGCTGGGAAAAGATAAAGGCTAACGCCTGTCACCAACCTATACTCCAGGAAAAGCCTTCACACAGTTCTGACAACTTACAGCTACTTTGCAGGAAAGCCTAGAGTGGAGACAACAAGGGGTCAGTGGTGAACTGGGCTACACCTTGACTAGGCAGGAGTGCATAGTTATGCCCACCTGTGTCCTCTATTTAAACCCCAACCTCATGTCAGAACCCTAAAGATGAACTTGGAGGTCACTGGCCCTCTTTATCTCTACCTCCAGATGTGGCCACATGGATGAATCTCTTTCTCAGCTTTTCACTATTTCTTGTCTCTTTAATAAATGAGAATATTGGCTTAGACTGACATTTGAAGGCTTCCAGAGCTTAGACTTTTACTCCAAAAGCTCAAGCAACATACTTTCAGATTTCCTAATTTATATGAGTTTCACTATAAAATTTATGTAGGTTCGAGAATACTGAACATGAAAATACGGGTTCCTTTGAGATTGAATGTGTAAAGAAGGGAACAACCTCACTAACAGTCAAGGAGGTCACTTCATATGCACCCATGTTAAGTACAGACTGTGTCCCACCAAAGTTCTATGGTGAAACCTAATTCTCAAGATGATAAATACTGTGAATAAGTGCAATTTTATTATTTTTCTGGTATTTTTTAGGAGAGTTCAACAAATGTAGATTTAGGGCAGGATATTAATTTTTCTTCTTTTCTTTTAAAGATGTTACTGCCTTCTGGCCTCCATTGTTTCTGAAGAGAAGTTAGCTCTCATTTGTCTACTGTCCCTGTATGTACCGTTGTTACTTACTTCTTGCTGCAGGCTAAAGGTGAATTAGGTAACTTAACTTTCATAAGAACTTAATTCAGTATAAACCATATTCCTATTATAAAGTCTTATTCAAAATATGGTGTCCTGAAAAAGAAAACAATAACAAAACACCTTAAGACATGGAGTCACATGCCTAAGACATCTTTGTGTTCTCTGGGACGTGTGTGTGTGTGTGTGTGTGTGTGTGTGTGTGTGTGTGTGTGTGTGTGTGTGTGTGTGTGTGTTATCATATTCATTTGTTCATAAGCCACTATTTTTCATACAATTTTTACCTTTCCTACTGTTTTCTTTCACTGAGGCTATGTGATACTAAACAAGTTTCTATAGACTAATTGCAGACCCTTGGTAACAGGATTAAGTGCAACTGAAAGTTTGCTGAAAGAATAAACACACAAATGGTTAATGATTCTCCGCACAGCTCTGATTTGCCGTGAGAGAATAATGTGGTCTGCTTTTTCAGCAATTATTTTAAAAACCCAGCCTCATAAAAAGAGAAAGTAACTACTAATAGGCTCATTTCTTTTCTGCAAGTGCTGATTTGTAACATTATTAAAAAGTTAAAGGCATATTAAGTCACAGAAATATATTTTTATATTCACTTTGTGCATAATACTAGCTACTATATACCCAACCAGGGAGAAAAAGTACATTTTAATTTAAACACAGAAAATATTGATGTTCTGAAACTATTAAGATCACTTAGATTCCATTACAATAAACAGGCTATTCGTGACTCCCAAGGAGTTTCTGCTAAGCATATGAAGGAGCAGACACTCATTTCCAGAGTAAGATTTCACATTTAAAAGGCATGACCACTGAGACCAAATCTAGCATTTAAGTTATAGGTGATGTGTCTCAGGTTATTGGGCCATAAGAGACCCAAATGTGATTTACAAAAAATGCTACCTATCCTTACCTTCATCATCCTGGACCCTTTACTTAAAATGAAATGGCACAATGTGGAAGGTGGCGTCTTCTATAAAGTAGTTCAAGGGGATAAGTACACAACCCCATTTGCATGAATGAACCCTGGTTTGTGTTGGCTTTTCTAGTTTGGAAAATGAAGTAAAGGATCATCATTATTCCACTACCAGTCAGGTCCTCTATGTGCCCATGCCTGGTCAGGCAGATACATAGAAAGTTACAAACTTCCTGGAAATGCAAACAGCATTTTCAGGACCTGAGCCAAGGTACTGAAGGAAGCAGCAGGTGCAGATTCTCTGCCACCTTCAGTTCAACTCTCTGACACAGGAGCAGGGACCCTGCAGTCACTCACTGTGCACCTGAGCATCTCTCCTTCAATAAAGGCCCTTAGGAAAGACAGCACTTGTGTGTGTCTACGTCCCAATAACTTAGGACTCATGAAACCAATGCAGTAACAAAGCCATATTTGAAATGCTTGCCTTGCAGATCTCCAGAAGAAAAATGTGATGGTCAATTTTCATCATCAACTCCCCAAGATTCAGAGATGCTTAATTATTAGGAAAACACAACTTTCTAATTTCTGTGTGCATGCAGTGTGTGTGTGTGTGTGTGTGTGTCTGTGTGTGTGTGTGTGTGTGTGTGGTGTATCTGTGATGATGTCTCCAAATGTAATTAGATCATCAGGGTTCTAACACACAAACACACACAAATTAAGGATTCAGACCTTAATACATCATAATATGATGCTAAATTTGGCTCTCTTATTGCCTAGGGACCTAAGACAAAAGGCCAACAGCATAAAGAATGGTGGTGAAAGGCAGGATGTGGGGCCTTATAGAAAAATGTAGGCTGCAGAAGGTGTGTCCTTGAAGGGTACATCTGGCTTCTCCTTGTGTTCTCTTCTTTGACTATATTTGGCCACCACAATTGGAACTGCTCTGTTCTACAATGCCCTCCCACTATGAACTGAACTCTCTGAAAACACAAGGCAAAAGAAGACCTGCCTTCTTTTAAGATACTTATGTCAGGCTTTCTTTCCCAGAAACAAGAAAACAAGCTAATACATGAAGTATATTTGGGTTGATTGTATTTCACTACACACACACACACACCACAGTACTAGAAACTTTCACTAATAATGACAAGCTATTATCTACAAAATTTTAAAGTGCTATAGATGGTAGAGAAACTGATAATCCCACAGTCCTAAGCAATAGACTTTCAAAGACAAACTGTCCTTCACCATATATGCCTATCTATGCTTCCCCTAAACCCACAAGTATAATGGACTCCTGTTCTTTCCCGTAATCGCAGACAACATGGAGAGCCAAGGGCCACTGTTCTAGCAGTGAGCCAAGTGCTGGTTTTCAGGGCAGGGTTTTCAATAAGATAACACGATGATGGACAATAGATCATTAACACAATGCTTCCTTAGCAAAGGACAAATAACATTTTCCCTAATCTTGAGTAACAATGCAAGGGGTAAGAAAAGTCACACCAAACGAATGTGTAAGCACTTAGGCAATTTCTTCAAATAGCGCAACCAGCGTTTCGGATTGAGGCCTTTTCTAAAAGGAAATTTTACTAAGTAGCAAGTTTTAATTTATCTCAGTCTTATGAAAACTTGTTTTAAAATGTTTTATGGATCCCTGTCTGGTGTTTCTTTTCCTTCATTTCATATGTTGGGAATAATGTTCCTCTTAACCATGTGCTGTGCTGACACTGCTAGTTTTAGCGTTAGGAAAATAACCCCCTAACAGCATCAGTTAATCTACTACTAGCTATGATATCCTCAGGGAAAATCAACAGCACAGATAAGTCCTGTATCCACCCTCTCAATAACACCTGTTTGAGAAAATCACCAGCAATGCGTTAGCTCACATGTTCTTTATGACAAAAGGTGATGTAGGGAGAATCACCCTACCTTAACACACACACGACTCTTACTGACAGAAGATCAACTTCTAAAGGTGCCATTCAAATGATAAGGGTTTGTATATTGTTTTAAATAAGACCCAACTTTGACCAACCACGCAGAGGAAGGATTGCCTGTATCCAACTTTATTCCTTAACTTCTATCCAGTACTACCAGGGACTTCTATTTCTTGCCTAGTTGGGTACAGAAAGTTCTCATAAGTACAAACTACTCAATATTGTTTAGTCTACCTATGGTGAGAAATGATCTATGAATTTTCTTCAAAGATTTGCATGCTTGCTATGGCTGGCATGGAGACAGAAGGACATGTCAAGAAAGACAGAGGGAAAAGGTGGGTATGGAGAGACAAGAAGGAGGAAAGGAGGCAGGAAAAAGCAAGAGAAAAGATGGGATTCTCTCATACATGGTCCCCCAGAGAAAGGGAAATGGACAAGATCTCCTGAGCCAATTGGGAGTATGGAGGGGAGGGGAGAGGGAGCAAGAAGAGGAGGAGGGGAAAAGAGGAGGGGAGAGGAAGACATGAGAGAGCAGGAAGATTTAGTCAGAGGAAGAATAGAGGAAAGCAAGAAAAGAGATACCATAATAGAGGGAGCCGTTATAGGTCTAAAGAGAAATCTGGCACTAGGGAAATGTCCAGAGATCTACAAATTTGATCCCAAATAAGAATCTAAGCAATAGTCAAGAGGCTACCTTAAATGCCCTTCTCTGATAATGAGACTGATGACTACCTTATATGCCATCCTAGAGCCTTCATCCAGTAGCTGATGGAAGCAGAAGCAAACAGCCACAGCTAAACACTGAGCTGAACTCTAGAATCCAGTTGCAGAGAGGGAGGAGTGATGAGCAAAGGGGTCAAGACTAGGCTGTTGAAACCCACAGAAACCTTGGACCTGAACAAGAGGTTGCTCATGGACCCCAGACTGATAGCTGAGAAACCAGCATAGGGCTGTTCCAGACTCCCTGAATGAGGAGGTCAGTTTGGAGGTCTAGGCAATCTATGGGGCCTCTGGTAGTGGACCAGTATTTATCCCTAGTACAGGAATGGACTTTGGGAGCCCACTCCACATAGAGGGATACTCTCTCAGCCTAGACAAATGGAGGAGGGTCTAGACCCTGCTCTAAATGATATGACAGACTTTGTAGGTCGCCCATGGAAGGCTTCACCCTCCCTAGAGAGCAGAAATGGGTTTCGGTAGGGTGTGGGAGGGAGGGGCAAGGGAGGAAGAGATGGAGAGGGAACTGGGATTGACATGTAATAGAAGCTTGTTTTGTTTCTAAGTTAAAATTGGTCTAATTAACTACAATTATAAAAATTAAAATTAAAAAAAAGAACCTGAAAGAGCAAGAAAGAAAAAGAACTCATTATAAAACAAAAAAGATGGGGTTCTCTGAACAGCCCAAGACAAGTCCATGTGGCATCTTTCTATGGGAGAATGAAGCTAACACCTGTGGTTCCCAAGACTCAATTTAACCACTGGTCAATCTGGGTCCTATTTTGTTAAAACTATGTAGGTTTTGCTAAAACAAATACTGCATTTAATTTATTAAGTTATTAGCTGCCCACATAATTAAATATTCCATCATATTTGATATTCTATAATACTTTATCAACATATTGCAGCACTTATTTTAATGTACTTGAACTTTTTTTTGGAGCTGCTGCATGAAAGGTGGTTTTAATAAAATATATAGGATTATGTGATGTTAGAATATTAGTCACAAAATACATTCAAGATGGTCTGTCATGCACACTTGGGTAGAGAAACCCATGCCCAGAAAAGTGCATGGTTAAACAAATAAAGAGTATAAATTTGGAGGCTGAGTGCAGAGGCAGGAGACTGTTAAGAAATTAGATGGAAGACAAAGCTGCATTTCAGTTTCTTTAACTGCTGCTTAGAAGTATTTGCATCAAAAGCAAAGAGTAGCAGAACACAGGAGAAAAATGATTTAAGGACAATTGGAAAGTTGGGTCAGCTCAGCAAAGACTAATACACGACGGGTCTGTTTTAAAATATGTATTGTATACTATCAAAACCATCAGCTGGGAATTTAAAGTTGATCCAAGAAAGAAATGGAAGGGTGAGAGAAATCTAAACCTATCAAAACATAGGAGTAGCCATGACTTGTTTCAAAGAGTGACCTCATCACAATTATGCTAAGCAGTCCTGTCCAGTGGGCTCGGACCCTGGATGAAGTAAAAGGTGGGGGAAGGGGAGATAATAGAGCAGCAACTTTTCCCTTTCAGCTTTCTGGCCTGTATTACATAGAGACTCTCTTCCCATTCCTTCTTTCTGCCATGATCTCCAGCCCAAGTATGTGGGGCCAAGTAAACCACTCTAAAACAGTAGTTCCCAACCCGTGGATCGCGACCCCATTTGGGGGTCACATATCAGATCTCCTGCATACCCGATATTTACATTATGATTCATAACAGTAATAAAGGTACAGTTATGACGTAGGAATGAAGTAATTTCATGGTTGGGGGTCACCACAAATGTGAGGAACTAGCTGGATTAGAGGGGCGCAGCATGAGGAAGGTTGAGAAGCACTGCTCCAGAACCATGAGCCAGAGTAAACTTCTTTCATTATTTCTATTCGGCATTTCATTCAAATTGACAAGGAGGCTGACCTATAAAGAATTATTGTAAATCATTTGTAATTTTCTTCAAGGACACATAGTCCTTTTGAGGACTATAACACTAGGTAAAAAATAAAACTCTTTGGGTATTAAAAGAATTATTTAAAGGTACCAATTTATAAAAGCCACTGTCACTGATGATGTAAAGGAATGTCTTCCTTCAGATAACCGACTCTATGCGCCTATGAAACTTCAATGGTAAACACATGAATACAAATGTCTCCCTTAGACTCGGAGAAGAAAAAAAAAAAACAAAAAAACTCCTGCAGTGTATTCAAAAGAAACGGTTGAAAGGTCACAACGCAGACAGGTGAGGCACAGAAACACATAATGTCAGTGCCCACTCCACAGTTTACAGGCACAAGCCACAATGGAGTTTTTGTTCAATGGAGTGGTGATGTAAAAGCAAGCAGTTCACCTACCGGTTTTTCTAGCAGGAATTTTTATGTGCAGCAAAAACCCAGCAAGAATATCACTCACCTTCAAATAAATTGCCAAGAGTGATGCGGAGGCACAAACAATTCATTTAAATCACTTACTGAATCTTTGCTTTATGCCCTACATGGCTCTGAGCACCGGGCTTGCAGAAGGGAGCAAAGGGGCCCTCCCTTTTAAACTCAGGAAGCTTGACTCCCATAAATTCACTGACATATTACAAAGACCATAAATTAGGATCAAATTGGCCTCATTCCAAGGATGTACAGATGGTTCAACATATTCGAATAGATCAAAATAATACGTCACATACACAGAACCAAGCACATGTATCACAATGCTGTCCTGACTGATGTAGAGAAAGCCTTTGACAAAACCCAACATGCCTTTAACATAAAAGTTCATAGATACTAGAAATAAAGGAGTATGCCTCAATATAATAAAGGCCTACAGTCAACACTATACCAAACATGGGGAAGACAGGAAGTTATTTGTGTTGTCTTAGAAAATTCCCACCTTAATGGCTGCTATTTTCCACGTTTTTCTTTTAGGTTTTATAGCTCTCTGGGATCAGTTAGAATTTATTGGTGGAAACAAAGGGAAGACAGATCTGAGAGATATTAAAAGTTTGACTCCATGAGCTAGCAAGGAAGGGGAGAAGGCAGCGAAGATGGGAAGCTAATGAGCTAAACCAATAGCATCATAGAATTAAGCCTATTTCTAACCACAGTAATCCTTCCTTAACCTCACAGAATGTTCTAAATCTTCCAGTGGATGCCAAAAGTCACAAAGGGCACCAAGTCACAATATGCTATCTTCCCTCTATATGAATGCCTTCCTTTGACAAAGCTTGACTCGGTGAGATGGACAATAACATTTTGCTCATAAGGGGAAATGATTACAGCAATATCCTGTAATAAAATCCCAGGCATGGCTACTACTGAGCTTTGAGGGTACTATTATAAACATAAGAGAATGGTAGAAACCACAGATAAGAGGGAGTGATGCACCTCACCTCTCTCCTCATTGAAATGGTAACCTGCATTTGTGCTTTCAAGTCTTGGCTCACATGCTCGACATTCTAAAATTATTCTTATCTCAGTGAAGTCACACCCTTATCAATACAACTAGTGTGCATTTTCTTTTGGCTCCTAGACATTCCACCAACTACTTCAGTCCTTCCCCCATACCTTTCTCTTGAGTCAAATCTTCCTATCAAATTCATCCTCCTACTCTCTAAAACCCACCTTTCTTGTCAATCCTACCCCTAGGTGGTTGGCATGAAGACCCTCAAATTCCTCAATTAGATTATGGAGATAGTTTTTTCATGAACCTCTCCAGCCTACCCTCCCAAACTGGAAAAAATCCATCTGCTAGTCCCCTGCTTAAACTCCTTTAATCATATGCCACTGCACTATTTTTTTTTACTTCCTACTGTTTTCTATTTGCCAAGTCTATAAGGTATATTCTATGCATAGTATACAGGAAAATTGGAATTGATATCCAGGTGATCCAGGTTGGTCCTGCGATTTCTTCCATACACAGACAAATTCTTTGGGTTCTAAATCCTACTTGTCAACCTTTACCTCAGGCTACAGCCTTTCATACTGTACTCTAACCATACCAAAACCATGCTTATCCCTAGACTTGCACTCCCTTCTACCCAAATTGAATCCACCTTCATTTCCAGGGTTATGCTCACCCTTGTGCTACATTAGCTACCACGTATCAATTACATAGTCAAAGATTTTACAATCTCACAATGCTCTTGACTGTGTCATATTATATTCTATACTGGATCACTGTTTATCATCTATTCCTTTTAGTAAATTCAAAGTGTCTAATGCAAGAACTCCCAAATGCCCAAATTAAGGCATTGCCAAAGTACTGAAGAAACACAAACACACACACTTACTTACAGGACTAAGTTATCACTCAAGAATCAGTCAGTGCCTTGAGCTAGTAGGAGCTCAGGGACTATGGACTGACAGTTGGGGAACCTTCATGAAACCAAACTAGGCCCTCCAAATGTGGGTGACAGTTAGGTGGTTTGATCATTTTGGGGGGGACTGGCAGTGGGACCAGAAACTATCCTGGGTGCTTGAACTGGCTTTTTGGAGTACATTCCCTATGGTGGGATACCTTGCTCAACCTTAATACAGGGGGGAGGGGCTTGGTCCCTCCTCAACTTGGTATGCCAGAGTTTGTTGACTCCCCAAAAAAGGCCTTACCCCCTCTGAGGTGTGGATGGGGGTGAAGGGAGGAGGTGTGAGAAGGGGAGGAAGAAGAGACTGGGGTTAGTATGTAAAATGAAAAAAAAAATAAGAAAAACTAAAAAGAATCAGTCAGTGAAACCAACACATAGGGATCACACAAAGATGCAAGACACCTAACTGGACCCACTCTTTTAGGTCTTATATAAGCAACTTACTGCTGCAATGAAAGAGCATCCTTGGAGGTTTTCAAGCAGAGGGTAGGCAACTTGATGTTTTGAAAAAAAATAAAGAGCAGGATGTGATAAGGGGTGAGAGGCTGGGGACAAAGAAGTAAAACGTCCCCCAAAAAGCTTCAGGAAGCAAGTGTTCACACTGAGCGAAGCTGGTTTCCATGAGCTGACAAAAACCCCACCTTCACAGCTTCCTGTTCTCACTCTTTACTGTTTAAATCCTTCCAGATAAAGCATTCTATTATATTTTGTATCACCTCAAAAAATAAGCAAGGAAAAAGAATTTTATGTCTAAAGCTCAACACTAGGTCAGAGCCGAAGATTCCAAGAACAGCCATGCAAACTTAAGACTGCCTCCCACACCCCTAAAAAATAGAGTGAGGGCAGCGAAGGCGGGTGGTGGGAACTAGCACACAGAAGACAGAGGGAGAAATGGGCCAGAGTGCAATGGGGGCTTCACTCCAGATACTCATGAGCAGACCTGTCCTCAGTACAATCCGGGGAGACTCAGATGTGACTGCTATCTATGGCCGCAGAAGCCACTCACAAAAAGCACTCATCAGGCTTTGGTGCAAAACTGCTCTTTACCGAGTCCAGCTCCAGCTCCCATTTCTGCTTCTCTGAGAACTAACCACCTTGTGGTTGTATCACCCTGTGATGGACAAACTGGTGACCTCTGAGAGTCACCAATGCCATTCATGAGGGACTACCCTCATCACATTCTAGATGCCTGGCATCCTAATCCAGTCACGTATGTATGACATCTACATAAGAATACTGTAGGAACTCAAGCTCCAGGGGCAGCTGGGCTTGGATGCAGCCCCCTCTGTCTGGGAGAAGGTAGACAATGCCTGAGGCTGAAGGATGATCAGCTGTTTCAGCACAGGTTTTCTGTCTGGAATCTTGAAGACTTTATTTTTACATATAATATATCAGATTTCTATTTTTCGGTTCCCCAGCACACTTTTCATTTATATTTAGAAATATATATATATATATTTCTATAATAATAATATATATATATATATGGGATGTAATACGTATACATGTCATACATGTAATTTTAAACAGACAAAAAAAAGTCCAGCTCATAGTCAAAAGCTATATGCTGACTGGCTCCATCTTTTAGCAATGAGGTATAATTCCCCTGACTGCTTTGTCTGTTGCTAACATGTCACTAATAAGCACTTTAAAAAAATTGAGATGACAAAGTTAATAAACTACTCTTCAAATTAGTATCTTTATGACTCTTAATAATAATATATGTACCACAGTGGCAAAAACGCAAAATCATTTAGGATCTGTCCTCTCTTTCATACTGGCATGCTTAAATACAGCATTTATATATTTGGTAGTAATGGTTTTATATGGGAAAAAAAACTGCCAAACCAACCTTTCTAACATGAAACAGTTAAGAAAGGCAAAATTCCTTCTGTTAAAAGCTACAAAACTTTCCTTTCACACAATGATTCACGAGGGCTCTGTAAAAATCTTCCAAACTATCAGGATCCGATCACCTTACAAAAGTGTGTGTGTGTGTGTGTGTGTGTGTGTGTGTGTGTGTGTGTGTGTATTTGCATGCGTGCCTGTCTGTCTGCATGCCTGTCTGTCTGTCTGTCTGTGTAACAGTTCTTATTCTCAGCAAGGAGACCGCACAGAAAGGATAAAAACAATGGTATGGAAAGTTACCATCCTCTCCAGTTGGATTCTCTATTGCAAAGTTATTGCTTCCATGTGTTTAAAAAAAAAAAAAAAGCCTTAAGCAACCACAATCCCTAAAATTTTTGGCATTCTTATTAAGTAATTGAACGGGGGGGGGGGGGCACACGAAAAGGCCTATTTTTTATTATCACACAATTATATCAGAGTCAGAGATTTGTCATTTTGGGAATGTGAGGGAAGGTAATAACAAAGGTTGGCTTCTAGAATGTTTGCAGGAATCACACTATGTATCCAAAGCTGTGAAAGTGCCTCACACTATTTGATCTCAACATTTAAATGTGTAATTACTGTGCTGGACACCAGATTCACAAATATATAATACAACTTAATTTGGAGGGAATTAAAAGGGGTAAAGTTAATGCTCTTTTTTTGGTACAGTAAAGATATTGTTTTTGAAAATCTGGGGTTATACAAAGCTGAGGAACACAAACACGACATAAAATTCATTTTCTGCAAACACTGAAATCGTGGCTCAATGCCACAATGAAGAGGTCAATGAATTATTTAAAATCTATTGTCTGTGTACTTTTTTACATGCTGGAGTTCAAAGGTAATATCTTCAGGACTTCAAGTTTCAGCGTGTGTCAAATGAAAGGGGAGAGCAAAAAAATGCCCTCACCCTAAAGTGAGAACAGATGGGAATGTAGAATTAGATGAAAAGAGACAGTGAGCCTTTGAAGGAAGGACCACAGAATCTCTCCCAAAGCGGGACAAATGTATCAAACCTCAGCTTCTTCTGCCTCCCACTTAACGTCCAAATTAAATCTAATGTTCTTGATGAAATACTTTCCTTTAATTCTTATCAGCATTTTTCCATACATAGGAATTTTAGAAGAGACTATTAATAAATGTGTGAATGATTTCTACAGACTCAGCATAAGGTAGTCATTCTTCTGATGAATTTAGCATTATTTCACAACAAAACTATAATAATGCTAGTAATAATTTAAGGGGCAGTATGAGGAAGAAGAAACAGTTCTGAAGAGATTGAAGATGTAGACTCTAAAAGTCTTGCCTGATTGAAGAGCCATCTGCTGCAAATTAAAGTTTTGTAAATAAGTTAGGTCTATATTTTATATTCATTCTTCTCATATTTTATTTGTATAACTAAAAATAATCTTTCCATAGTAATGCCAACAATACTAAGATATTGTCAAGGTGTTTTTCTGCCAGATATTTAATTTTTGTAGCATACTCTGAAGCTTCTAATAATATCAATTACAAAACTTAAAAAGCTATTTTTCATGTGATGCTAAAATTCTCAGCATTTTTATTTGGACTATAGGTAATAACTTAAAATATAAATGAAACATTTTCTGATTTCCAAGAGTTTTCAGATTTTTGTGTATTTAAAAACAGTAATTTTACTATTTTATAATTATTCTCTTAAGATATAACCAATTTTAAAGAATAAGCCATGGGTTTATAAAGAGCTGCCATGTGTGTTCCACATAACAACATGTGGGGAGCAATGCCGTAACTTAAACACTTCATATAAAACTTAAGATTCTTTGATGCAATGAGAACCGGATATATCAGCAAGGAGTAAGCAAGTCTAGAGTCCATTCTCATCCGCAGTTTCAAGCTGCTTCCCTCAACAACAATGAAAATGCTTTCCTCGGACGTTTCCTTTCTCTTCTGCCAAGAAAGATGACTTTCAATACCATAACCCTATTTTATGCTTTCTAACCTTACAAGGTTCAAACATCAAAAAGAAATATAGAAGTATGAATCACTCCACGTGGTGAAAGCAACTATAACTCACTTCAGTGACTTCATTTAAAACAGCCCACAGCACCAGCAACCTGATGCAGGTCTCACTGGCAGGAGGCTGAGAGCTCCCACCTCATTTAGCTAGACAAGTGCATAAAACAATTGCTGAAAACACTTTGACCTATTTTTAAACATGACTCCTAAAAAGGAAGAGCCCGCATCTCTAGCTTCCGTTTTTTAAAATCTTCTTTACCAATAGGGAAAAGGCAATAAAAGGCAAACACACTTATTGAGATTTATTTAGATTCATTTTCTGTGTTCTGTGCTTATGTAAATAAAGCTTAACTTAAGACGAAACGAAATTCTAATTACCCAAAACATTAAATGCAAATCCCTTACAATTTTACAATATTACCTAATTCACCTTGTAGTTTACTAGTTGAATTTTTCGATAGAAACATACAATTTTATAATGAATTCAAAATTTCTATGTTCTTCTTGGGGCTGACGGACTCCCAGAAATGATTGTGTATTTATTCTCCCAGCATTGACTCAAAATTCCTGGGCTAGTTCAAGACCTTTCCCGTCTTCATAAGCCTGTCAGTCACAACACTTTAGTAACAAACATGCATCTGGTGAAAAGGTAACTGGTTGAGGCTATGATGTCTCAGGTGCCTGTGAATATCTAAGGAGCTATGGTCAGTCTGTGAGCATCTGGGTGTGGTCCAAGCTGCCTTGCTTTGCTGTATTCGTCTCATGGTACAAATACGATTACACAGTGGGTAATCTCTCTGTCAACTTTTACCACCATAAATCATCTCACATTTTCAGGACCTGACTGTGACACACGCTTTGTGATTTTTGGTGCTGGCAAGCTGCAATGGCAGTGTTTAAACTCTTAACCCTGTGTTTCTGAAATGAGGATTTGCTAATGTATTCGTGGGGCTGAAGAGTCATTTTTCCATAAACATGAGTCCACATATTATTTAAAATCTAAGAAACACCAGATTAGATCATCTTTCTAAGTCCATTTCAGTCTGAAAACTAGTATTCGACTCTACCGCAGCCTACCAATACAGACCACATTTTAAAAGCAAGCCCGGAGGAAGGAATCTTTACAAGGAGACACAAGTTTCAAGTCCAACTACCTTCTATTTGTTTTCCTTGTACAATTATATGCAAATGACATTTGGCATAAACCATGAGCCTATTATCCAAGCAGTGGGTTGTTAGGGTTCATTCTGCAATCATTCTGCTCCTGGAGGCTTCAGTACATACACTACAGAGTTATCAGGAGTCAGAAAAATCCAGTTTCTTTTGCCAACTCTGCCTCTGCCTTGAAATAACATCTTGGCATTATGGTGACTATTCCTAAAGCTTCATTTTAAAAAGATTTGGCACATTATATTACTCAATAATTAGTGTATAATGCAAACCGAGTATTTATGACACTTAAATGGTATTAAATAAACAGAAAATCAAAACACTGACAAAACTCAGTCACTTTTTTCAACCCTTCAGTAGCTATAGACAACATACATCTTCATTTTCATTGTATATAATTATTAGATTTAGTTTTTAAAATCCTTTGTTCAAATCAGTTTCACAGTATTATTTTTAAAAACTTATGTAATTTAACTAGCACATAAACTATTTTTTGGAAAAAGTCATTTGCTGGTTAGAAATTTTAAAGTAATTTACAGCATTATTCTTTCACTGTAACTTCTATGAAACTACTAATACCACGCTTATGCATTCTCTACACAGATGTATTTTAATAATTAAAGAGTTGTGGTTCCAGAAAAAAGAACAAAAGCTTTTACAAAATACAAAGACATTCTGAGTTCAAAATGCATGTAGTTTACTTTTGATTACTTAATTTTTAAATTTAAAAAATAAGGAAAACTATAATTCCTTTACATGGTACATATTTATGACACATATATGATAAAAAATGTGAAGTAAAATCCCCTTCAAAGGGGTTTTCCCCTGTTACACAGTATCTTAAGTGACCATTTTAAAAATGAAAGTGTTCAATTCATTTCTCAAATATTTCCAATAACACCCCACACTGATTACTAATTAAACTGATTAGTATTTTGAAATTAACTACTTTTGACAGATTTAGGGGTGAGTACGCTAAACTTCTAAGATGAATTTCATAGCCTGCCTATTTCATAACAACATTAAATTTTATTACAAGGGGATTATTAGGTTAATATGGAAAAGAATTCCTTTTTCCTGGTAAGGTGGAAAACACAACTTATTTTATTCAATTCATCTCAAGTTTTTCTTCTTCCACCAGGGTTGTCTTCCACTTTGATTAATTTAAATTGTCTTCTTTGGCACTATAATTACACCATTAGCTGAGGGACGGGACCGTCTCAATGAGAAATGTCATATTCCAAAAGTTCACACTTCAGAATTTGGCAATAAGCAATCTTTCCTTCTGGAACAAACATGTACAACCGCACAAAGGTTACTGCGATACTCTACCTGGACTGTGGAACTGATCTCAGAGGCAAAGCCGCCTGTCAAGGGAGCCTCGTGGCTGATCAGCAGTCGTCCGGTTTTGACCACAGACTGAAAGAGAAAAGGGGAACCTGATGTTGAAGAAGATACATATTTGAAGCATATGATGGCCTTTTAATTCACTAATAAAAACAAACTGCTTAAATTCCGTAAATAAAAAGCAATAAGCTGACTTTATGTTTAGTAAGTTCTTACAAATGCCTTTCTATTGGGTGGGTTTTTGTACTGTCAAGAAATTTTAATGTAGCTTATAGTCTTAGCATGAAAATGAGATTTATAACTCCATGTAGTTATAATTTAAAACGCATGCCTATTTTATAGGACTTTTTTTTTGTTATAAGTGAATAACTGTTTCATATGTCCGTATCTTGGTCTGATTTTTTTCCATCTTTTTATGTTAGGATTTGAAATGCTTTTTTGGTTGGGGGCATATGACACATAAGCACATACAACAATCATCTTAAAAAATATTAGTTGTCCAAAAGGGAAACAAGCATGAAAACACTATTGTGAAGGAAAAAGACACATCATCGAGGGATTCGCCAGTAATAAGTCACTCTGAAAGTGAGGGATTACAACAGTCTTCATGTGGGCACTATAATCTGGTTAAGGACCCGAGTGCCACTTCAACACGAAAAGTGTCACAATGATGTAATCCTGGTGCCTTACAATGGTGTGATAGACTAAGTACAAACACGAGGCAAAGGGGGAGGCTACACTATCACAGCAGGGTGCCAGCTATGTTGGGAGGAAAAACTACTAAAATTGATGATATTGCTTAAAATACATTAAATCATATTGGCAGAGAAGAGGTAAATTCTTCTCTAAATTGCTATTACTCCTGTTTTAAAAACTTCACTATTTTATGAACTTTAAATGAAATCTTCACGGAAAAAGATAATTCTAGTTTAGAATTCAAAGAGAATGGCTGCAGCTTCAGCCAACAGATGTGAAGCTTCAAGATCTGGGCAGGACCCACAACCAAAAAAAGTCACGATAGTTATTAAGTAGTAAACAACATGAGATAGTAAGAACATGAAAAAAACAAACAAAAAAAAAAACACACCTACCACTTTCAATGATTTGACAACCTGAAGGACTGGCATTTGGCTTTCTATGGCTGCAGTAATTTTGACATTTTTAAAAATCAACATTAAACTTCAATGTGCTAAGCTAGAAATGATGGCACACAAACATTCTATAATAATGAAAAAAAGACAACTATGTTTTCAAAATATCCTCCTAAGAGATCTTTCTGCCTTGGTTAATCAGCTTGAGCAATCCATTTTTATTGGACAGATCTCTGTGAAAGCTCTGCCACGCAGAGTCCTGCCAGGATAACAGGACCAATGAAGCAGCTAACATCACCCAAGCTGGACGCTGTAGGTAAATGCCTAACAGGTCAGAATGAGAGAGTTCTCCAAACATGCTGCTTTTATCCCAAAACTCCATATAATGTACTAGCGCTTTATAAATCAGGTTTGAACCTATCCAAGATCAAATGACAACATTTAGAATGAACATTGAAACCCAACAAGCAATCAGGGCAGACAGTCTATGGTTCCAGCAATCTACAGAGGGGAAAGACATATATAGAGAGAGATTAGAAGATAGATAGACAGATGATATCTATGAGGCAGGAGAAATGCAGGTGATAAATACATATACATAAATACATAGTACATACATAATGATATAGGAGAAATATTTCCAACTCTGACACTTCAAGCAGTATGATATGCAAGTATACAGAACCAAGACCTTCTGAGCATCCCTCAGGAGGAAAATGGCTACACGGATGCACCCTTACACCATAGAGTACTGTGGGGCCACGGAAAAGATGGACAACATGGAAAGATGTCCGAAGTTAATTAGAAAAATAAGTAACTTGAAGAACAATGGCTCATTTTTGTGAAAAATGATGAGACACATACCCTTTTAAGCGGGTATGTTATTGGAAATATTCCTTCTACATGATCAGAAGTTATTTCTCCTGAAAAAAAAATGGTAGTTAAGGAGGCACATGCAAGGTACTTTAAACATTTATCATATCATTTAGGTTATTGAAAATATTCCCAGTAAGCCTAAATAAATAAAAATAAAAGCCCATGGATTAACACTAAATTGACAAATCACTATGGTCACAATCTCCTCGAGAAATAGAATTGTTTTAAATAATATCATAGGATTCCTTTCAAAAACAGAGGAAGCCTTGGGTCACAGACTGCAGAAGCAAATGGTTACATTAAAATCAATGGAGGCCAGCCTCCACCTGCCACCTTCTTAGAGATCTGTTCATGCAGAATCCATGTGAAGCTCCTTGCTGAGACTTCAAGACAACGGACCTCAGACAGTGACAAATAGCCCATTGGTGTGAGAGGGTCAAGTCCACTATCTCTGACTGTGCCTAACATAAAATGTGCTGCCATTCTCAGATAGAGGATGTCGCTATCAGAACTGCAGAACCAACTCCAGAAATTCCTGAAACACCAAGAACTAGAGGGCAGATGAAGCAGAACATAACCTTACTTTGCATGTGTGGAGATGCCAGCTTGCACTCATACAAGTAAAAGACAGCATGCAAAGAAGAGGCATACAGAAGCAATTATCAGAATCGCAAGTTATCTCAGCACCACTGGGGCCCCTGCTCTGAACCACGGATTTTGTGCCCACTAATTCACTTAATTTAGAATGTAGTCAAGTTTCATTATTTTATGCTAAAAAAAAATCTCTGAACCCTGGAAATCATTTACACGTATAAAATAAAGAAGAAACACTGCTATTTTCAGCCATACTCCCTAGGAATTAACATCTATTTGATTGTCTGGATCTAGTTCAACCATTTCGTGAGGCAATCAGAAACCCAATGTGGCATATGCTTCTCACCATTCATATTTTTTAATTTGCTAAGACTCCAAAATTGTTTTTCCTATTCCATTTCATTATTTTCACTTTATTAATATTGTGATCAATATTGAGATTAACCCAAATTTATAAAACAGAATTCTGTCATTTGTGGCTCGATTAAATAGCTGTTAAAATTAAGTTTAGTTTTCAAAGATCATACATACACCTAGGTAAACTTTAAAACACACAACTACCTAGAAGTTTCTTTACAAAGTTGGCACTTTCCTGAACTACCTTAAAATCAGTATGGTGCTTTCTAAACGTGGTTGTTATTAACTATTTTAAAATACAAAACAATAGACATAAATGATAATACTTTTCTTCTAAAGAAAAAGAAGCTTAAAGTTGTCAAGTTCCCATCTGCGAGAAGTACTTCTCATCTAAAAGAAATTCAAGTGTTTAAGCAACTTTTCAATATGAAAGCTAAACCAATCAAAGCCAGGAAAAATCACATAGGCTGGATTTTCCAGTTCCTGCTTCCCCAACTTTTTACCACTTAAAACTGCCCCTGGATTATGGTCTGTGGCACATAGGGCACCGCTGAGTCAGAGGCGACAAATGGCACCAGCAAAGGCTAAGCCAATTAAAGATTAGGTCTGTGAAAAGCTTCTCCATGTTTTTCTCCATATTCCAAAAATAGGAAACTCTGTTCCTCACCTGTTAAAACCTTAAAGGCTGCCCCCTCTCCCAGCAAAGTTCCCTCACTTCAAGATCTTTCACTAGACACCAGCAGCCTCCTGTCATAGGAGAGGAGAGGCAAGCAAAATGCGGGCATGGAAAGTCACAGATAAATACGATACCCCATTTGGATAAAACCCTGGCTTGGGATCTATGGCTTTACCCCACCTGCTATGCTCTGCCTAAGCATCTATAGGAATGGTAAGAAGCTAAGCCTATCTATAAATGACAGCTAACACAAACACAGTGGTCTGAATATGGGAGACACTCCAAGCAAGTCAGATCAAACTCTATGACAACAAATATTTAAAGATATTGCACACATCATCTTTGTGCCTTTATACTATTATAAAACCCATTTGAAGGTAACCTAAAAATACACCTCAGCACAACCTGCAATGGTTTGAAGTAAAAGTCCAAATCAGTGGAATTTTAACATAGCTTTTATCTGTTGATGTAAAGCAATTTTTAGCTGTTAGAGTAAAGCATAAATTTCATACCTATATACAGGTCCCCTGTGATGTGCCATACCTGCAGGCTATGTCACTTTAGCAACAAGACACCAGTCACCGAAGAGCTAAGCTGTACGCCTCAAAAATGGTCATGCAGACGCTGGCTGCCCAAATGCTGGACATATGTTTTAGTGAATGTAGCCTTTAAAGATTTAACACCATCCAACCAGGAAAATTATTAAGCTGTCATTCCAGGAGAAAATGATACAGACAGGCAGACCTTTAAGCTTGCATATGCTTGGAAGTACAACACCAGAATGCTGTGTGTGTGTGTGTGTGTGTGTGTGTGTGTGTGTGTGTGTGTGTGTGTGTGTGTTATTTCTTATTCAAAATCTATAGCAAAACTTCTCCTCAAGACAACTCAAACCTTATCAGCACCAAGGTGAGAAAGATATTCAAGTTGGCAAGATGCAGTGAGAATGTAATATTCTGGATAGGCAATTTATCAATTCCTATCAGAGTATAAAGATGAGGACAGCAAATGAAACACCAAAGCCAGTCTTCACCAGTAACCACAATGATTGGCGAAGTCATAACACATTTTCACTTATGGAACATGTTACTCAGTAATTACACAATCTAGAATTTGTTAAGGACATAGTACCGATGAGCTTCAAATATCAATGGGAATGAATTAGGTAAGTATTTTTGAAACATTTTCATGTATAGTAGCCAAACACATTTCACAGGAAGAAAAAAAAGAAAGAAAACTGGGGTGGGGGGCGCAATTAGTCACAGGCTGACAAATGTATCATTAGATGCCTGGAAACCAGTATTTATCAGCATGCCTGCTGCACATGACTGGACCACTGGCCAGCGTTCCACTGGAGAAATACCAACACTAAAAAGAGCCGTCGAGAGCTCTGGGGAGAGTTCTGAAAAGTCCATTTTGGCAAAGATAGTGCTGGCAGGGTTACAAATATTTAATATTGTAGGAGAGTAGTGTAAACTGAGAAAAACTGAATCCCTGCGGCTTTGTCACCCCTGTGGGAAAGGAGGTAAAGGCACAAGCAGAAAGAAGTAACAGCTGAAGGGCATCCAGAGGTGGAAGACACAAGAGTGCACCCCTTCCGTGCACTGTTGTGAAATCTTCAGACACTCTCCATGGTTCATTTTCCTCCATTATTCTGAAAAATCATAGTGGAAATCCTGAAGAACTTTAGAAAACTCAATTCTGACAAAATTATGAGTGTCCATGATTCTAAAAGCTACTTCACAATACTTTGGGTAAGCCTGCCGGTGCCAGGCAACCTTTTACCTCTGCAGTTAGCTTTTACGCTGCCCTCAAAGCCTAAAGCATGTGAGCCTGGGCTACTCTGAGAACATGAGCTATGCTCTTCTACATCTGCCTTTCCCTAAACCAGCAGACATTCTACCCTCTCTGGAGACCCATCTCTCCAACCCTGCCTGGTCCCCACAACAAGCTGGATTTCCTCTTGCTTTAAAACTCCATGGTACTACTTTCTCAGTTTATCAGATTTTTCCATCTGACAATACTAGGACCTTTTATAAGACCTAAAACCAAGACACAGGGGCAAGCATCAAAGAACAGGATCCAGGTGGCACACAATTGCTACATCCCTCCTAAAAACATTACTGATTTACTTTGCAACTCCCTGCAGCTGTCCTAGCCAGCACACCACATTCTCAACACAAGTCAGAACATAACGCATGGCACATTATGGATTCAAATTCGATGGGCTCGTTTAATGTTGTTTGGGGAGACGTATATACATTATTAAAATATAGCAGTTTAAATATTTATTTGAGTGGGCTTTTTGGTTTTTGTTTTGTCTTTTCCTTTTGAGAAATGTTGCTTTTTTTATTGAGGAAGGAGCTCTATGCTATCTCCTCCCAACAAATTCAACACCACGAAATTATCTATGTAATGTTCCGTCTCTAACCAAAACATGTCACACACAGCTGAAGCTGAGTTTGAGGGTGTTCGGCACATTGTGTTGTGTTGATTTTAAATATATGAACAGAGTTGCTCTCACTCTGAAGTCTCCAATAGTCTAGTCTCTAAGGAAGGACCCTGCTGTTACAAAGGTAGTGAAAGGTAACCCTGAAAACAAACCTCCGATGGCCCTAATCCTGGAAGACTAATGGCCAGCACACCCCACCTCTTTTTCCTATTCCAAGCAAAATATATTTCTATTTTATGCGCCGTTTTCAAATGTACAAACACAAGGTTGGTACTAAACACAAGTTTTCTTTTTCCAGTTGACAAAAGATTACTATGAGGTAAAGGCACTATTGTGGACATTTTTAGACATGCAGTTGCATGTGGGAAAGTATGTGAGCCCCTTGGCTTTAAAGTGTTTTATTGTGTACATTTGGTCCTGTTTGCTTAAACATCATACAAATCTTAACCAAATCTAAGGAACAATGCTTTCCTTTTTCCTGCCAAAATAACTCTTCCAAGATGAAGCAGCAACTGCTTATGTTCTCTTCAATATTACCATGTGCCTATAGTTTTCTCAGCAGGTTTTGAAAACAGGCTGAGCTTGAACTCAAGAGATCTGACTGCCTCTGTCTTCTGCCTTCTGCCTTCTGCCTTCTGCCACCCCAGAGTAGAATGGCTGGATTGTACCATAAACCCATACTTAGCTATGCTGCACCATTTCACATATCCACTAAGAATGGCTTGAGTTCTAATCCCAATGCCAACTGTCTTCTGTGTTTTTTTTTTATTGCAGTCATACTTATGAATGTAACGTCATAACGATTTTTAATTTAATTGGCATTTTAAACATGGGGACAGTAAGCAAACTGCTTCAGATGAGGCTGTCCTGAGGGGAAACTCTCTACTGTTCACTATGTCCATTATCCTTAAACACCCGTCATCTTCTCTGGTTTCTTCACCATGATGAAACAAATACAAATAAACATTTCCCCTAATATCTTCAATATTAATCTTTTCCCAGACTGAATGTCCATGACAGCCCTTCCCTCCTGAAAACCATCACTGGAGAGCCAGCTACTCAAAAATCTCAGTCATAACAAAAAGAGAGTGGGTGTCCACTCTCCATAAAAAAGAGTGCAAGCTTATTCCACGACACAGAACCCACTGAGCCTCGGGTCTGTTCCACCAGTGCCAGTAACTAGAGACACTGAATGCCAATCAAGAAAGCTTAGAACATTAGTGTAAACCAGAAAATCACTTTCCTCACCATTTTATTTAAGTATCTATGTAATTTCTCAATAAACTTTTAATGTTGTATAAATTCCAAAGGACACTAGCTCATATCAAAAACAACCTCTTGAGTCATGAGCTAGTACTGGGGAAAACAAGAAAGTTAACTAAGGTCCCCAAATGGGTTATAATTTCAATTGCCACAACCTCCTAGGGGAAAACATTCCCTCAAAACTAAGAATTTTAAAGACTGTTTTAAGAAACAGTAGATTAAAAGGAAAGAAAGAATGCTATTAAAATGAAGTTCATTTGTTCATAAAATCTTTGAAGAATTTTGAATTTCAACACTTATGTCCTTTTCTAAATTAACAGCAAAAAAAAAAAAAAGGACTTTTTTCTCTCCTTAAAACAATTACTAATGTCTTCTCTTTGCAATTCATATTTCCCTATTTGGCAAACTTTTCTCGTGTTGAAAATGGGAAAATACTATGTCTGGCCATCATAAGAATGATAACTGGTAGAAACTGACATCATTCATCAGACTCCCAGCTTAACATGAAAACTATGATAGTGACCCAAACCCAAACCAAGGCATCAGCCAGTTACATTTCACATGGTTGCTCTAAGCATGTATCAAGGGTGCAATTCTCACAGAAGCCAGCTGGTTGTCTACCAAGGTAATACTTCTCCACAAAATGATCAAAAGTATAAACATGGCTACACTTCTGCATCACCATGGATAAACGGTTTCATTTCCTAAAACTTGGTCCAACTCTATTAGAATAAATGGATTTTTAGTATATTACAAAATGAAAATCATGTGTAGTTCATAATCCATGGTCAAGGCTAAAAAATCTTTTGGATTTTTTTTGGATGCAAACAGTATTATAGGTGAACTTCAAGAATGTTTCAGCAAAACTACAGACTGAGCATATATAACAAATAAAAGAAAGGAATAAACTATAAAACCTTCATATTTTCTTTAAAACCAGAGCCATAGAAGTAAACTGTTACTATGACAGGTGGGCTCAGGGAAAGAAGCCCTTCAGCAGAGAGAGTATCCTGTGCCCACAGAACACTTGCCTACTATTGGGGAAAAAACGTTAAAAACACAGAAGCATGGAAACTTGGAGGCCAAGAATGATAGCCTCAAAACTCAATGTTACTGAAATATTAGTACTATGTGATAATGATAGTTACCAAGATGATTCAGTATTTTTAATCAATTTATAAATTTCCTTTTTTTCAGAAAATTTTACTTCCTGCAATGTCAATACTTTCCTGTTTGATTTCTAATTCTCTAGGTATAATGTTTTATGGGCATAGACTGGTAAAAACATTCAACATAGACTATCTCCCTTCCTTACTTTCCATAAGAACTGATCAGAAAGAAGGAAGTCCTGCCCATTGCTGGAAATATAGCCAACTACCCTAGGGCTAGTGAAATCATGAATTTTGGAGGAGAACCTATAACTGCCCTTTTACTAAACCAGCATAATCCTTAACAACATTCTAAGTATTTGTCCTTATACCCACAGTTAAGTGTAGTTCTCACCACTCATCAAGAAAATTTCTCTTTGCAACAGATGGAAGCCATTACAAAAACCCACACCCAATCAAAATGCAGAGTTGTGGAGCCCAGTCCCAACTGATACGTCTGCAACCCAACTCCTGCACCTAAGGCTCAGGGAACACTGCAGAAGAGGGGGACAGACTGTAAGATTGTAAGAGCCAGAGGGAGTTTTCTGGGAGATTATCTCCTGAAATGTCAGAAGCTACACCATGAAGTCTCTCCAACGTGGCTACCTAAAGATGCCTCAACAAGAATGCAAACATAGACGTGTAATATGAACAGGGGAAAGTTCACAAGGCCTCAACCCTAGAAAAAGAACTATAGGCAACGAAAGAATACTGGAGAAAAATAGTCTTCCCCGGGGGGAAAACACACCAGTTGGCTATCCAATACTGAATGGTCAGCCCTGAAAACATAAACATACAAGCAGATTACATGAGTAGAACAGGTTGTATTTATAGGTTTAGAATACAGACACATACACAAACACACCACACACACACACCACATGTATATGTAACAATGATTAAAGAAAAAAGAGGCCCCAAATTTGAGAGAAAGCAAGTGGGGGTGGGTGCATGGGAAGGTTTAGATGAGGAAAGGGAAGGGGAAATTATGTAATTATAATCTAAGAAAAAAATGTAATGTCATCGATGAATTTCTGAATCCAAGAGAAAAAAAGACAGGGATATTTCAGGCAACATGACCAGGTACACTTTGAATGCTTAGGAAGAGAAGAGAGCACCTTCCAAAGCAGTAGACAGCAGAATATGACATAGCTCAGGCTGGCAGGAATCAACTGGAGAGCGAGAAAACAAAACAAAGGGTCAGAGAAGCTAAGAGTCTCCTATTGGGAAAGATGATCATCCTTTAACGCCCAGCTCAATACTTACTGAGACAGAAGGTCTAATAAAATCAGATGGAAGAGTAGTTGACAACAGACACCCCCAAGCCCAGAGTGTCCAGACTGGGGAGATGGTTCAGGAGTTCAGAAGATTAACCACTCCTGAAGCAGACCTGCATACTTCTCAGGACCCAGGTCACATGGCTCACAACTATCCTCACTCCAGCTCTAGGAGATCCTACACCTCTGGCCTCTGAGGGCACCCATACACACAAGTACACTCACAGGTACTACACAGAACTTAAAATTGTATTCAAATACTTTGATTACTCTTTTATCTATAGGACCTCGAAGGTCAGAAGAGGGCATCAGATCCCCTGGAATTGGAGCTACTGTTTGTTAAGATCCATCGTGGAAGTCCTGGAAGTCAAACCAAGGTCCTCTGCAAGAACAGTACATGCTCCTCCAGGCCACTCCACCCCCAAATAAATCTGTTATTTTTTTTATTCTATTGTTCTAAATGTCTTCAGTAGATGAGATGCATTTTCATTGGTGTTCTGTAATAGCTTCCCCTGAACATTCCATCCTGTAGGGATACAACTTAAGAAGTTAAACAACTCAAAGTAGCTTTAGGAAGTCCCTAAAACTGAACAGAGTCACTAGACCCATCACTAACAGAGTAAATAATAAAAAAAAAACTGAGCTGCAAAGAAGACTCTCAAAGTCAAAAAGCTGCAAAGAATGCTTTGAGACCAAACCAGCTGCCTGAAGAAGCAGAGACCAGCTAACTTCCTGGGAGAGGTTTAGACCAACTGAGCCACTTAGAAAGGACACTCTCCATCCTGTTGAGCCACCTACAGGCTGTGTAGTGTGCTCCAGATTCCCAGCTTTTGTGAGCTGTCACTCATGTTGGCATAGGCCCCAAAGACAGATGCAGCTCTGAGTCTGCTCCTGTAAGTAACCTCTCACCCATATTTCTGTAAGTAACTCCAACAAAATTCATTGAGTTACCAAGTTGGACTCTGATAGTATCCAAACTTTGGTCTGTCATGGGTTCCCTGTCTGGAGTAAGTAGACATCTGTGTTGCATCTACCCAAAAAAAGTTTTGTCACATAACAACTTGCAAAAATCTAAATTCCTTTGGTAGACAAAATTCTCAAAACTATTTTATAAACTTCAATTACATTTATAATACTTAAGTGCGCCCAAGCTAAATACATAATCCCCCATGCATGTCGCTCAGCAAGATGGTTACCTTTAAATGTCAACTTGCCACTATATTGACACCGGGCTAGAGTCTAGATTATGTTGGCCTGTGGATGTCCGTTAAGGACTGTCTTGAGAGTACATTAGCTGATTTGAGGAGATTCAGACTATAGATAGGCAGCATTATTCCCTGGGTTTGGGTCCTGGACTATATAAAAAGAGAAAATGAGAAGAACAAAAGCATAATACATTCATTCTCTCTGATCTTGGCTATGGATGTAATTAGCTGCTTCAAGTTCCTGCTGCCTTAACCTGTGTAACCTGGAGGTGGGAGCTAGAAGATATCCTTTCTCCCCTAAGCTGCTTTCATCGAGGTCTTTTATCACAGCAACAGAAATGAAACAAGGATACATTCAGATACAACCAGAAACCAAAGAAATATCAATATATCTAGAAAGGACAAAAGAAAAATCCTATTCATGTCTTACCCTTAGTCTTAGATTTTAAAGATGTGTCAAAAAAAAAAAAAAAAAAGGAAATCAGTGAACTGTTTCTACTGACTTAACTACCAGGTTCTAATAGAGTCCAGAGAAAGCATACTCCTATGCTCAAAAGGCTAAAACAAAAGTTGTTAAGACAATGGACAGGTAAAGATCTTGGTGGTACCATTCCTAGTCTTCCTGACAACACGACACTACCCCTGCCCCAGGACCTCTTATATGAATGGTGTTGTATTGAAAAAAAATGCAAACAAACTAGGAGTCATTACAACCTGGGAGAAGGAACGAAGGACTTCGGGAAGGACTCAGAACCCAAAGGATACAGGTAGAAACTGATGCTTGTGTCAGTCTGAGCATCAGTGACAGGAATGTATGAGTGCCACTAAACTTTCATTTTTTAACTAACTTTTGCCAAATAGCACTTGAAGAGTAAATATCCACACTAGCCTGTCTGCTCTCCTCACCAGGACACTGTCCCTGCTTAAGAAACGGCCACCCAACCAGGAAGAAAGCCCCCTGCTGCCCCAGCTCAGGTAAGACACTGCACCCCCAAGGTAGCACAACTGTGCTGCTGCACCCTAGGCCCTGATCGGTAGCTCAGAGGCTTCACATCCATCTTTCGCTGCTTGAGAAAGCTTTATTCAACAAAACAGCAGGCAGGCTAACGATGAGTAGATGTCTACAAGCTGACTTTTTTGTTTGCTCATTTGTTTTTTAAGAAAAAGTAGGACTTTTAATTTTTCCCCCTAAGATGCATTTTAGCAAAGAAGGAAATGTCTTAAACCCTGCCAGGCCCCTCTACTTGAAATCAAAGTCAAATTTCTACTGGTTTCCTGTAAGCCTGAGTGAACAATAAAGTCCCTTCAAATTCCTCAACATGTGAGGCCTCAGCTCAGCTTGCTGGCCTTTCATCCCTAGATGACTATCTACCAGAGGCGACCAGAAACTGGTATAAACTGTTCTTTGACACTTCTGGACTTCCAGGTACTCATCTGTCACTGTGCCGTGTTCTTTTTCAAATATGAAAGGGAAGGGTGGAGCCCACAAGGGTCAACAAGTTAATATGGAAAATGGGGCTCAGTGCAGATTTAAAAAAAAAAAGTTAATATGGAAGATACAGCCAAAAATTTAAATGAAAAGCTTGGGATAATAAGGTATGTGTGTACGGCAGTATTGCAATTCTTAAAGTGTGCATTATTCCTGTGCATAATGAATTAATTCTTTGACTTATAAGATATGGGTAAAAACAAGTATGAGTGTGTGTGTTGCTCTACATAAGACACTTACCACAATATATAATATTATGTGTATAATTCGTGTGAGGGGTGGGTGTGCGTAGATATTTCCTCTTTGCATATTTTTGTGGATGGGAGCACACAGTAAGAAAAAAGAAACTAAGATTCTGAACACAAAGCAATGAACCACCTCAGTGTCAGCATAGAAGAGCAACTGTTCTCAGGCCCTCAAAACATTGAAGACAATTAATTGTCTCATCAAAGGGGTAAACACTATCTACTTTTCCTCTTTTTAAAACTGTCTCACAGACATAACTCACTAGTAACTCCAGGGGGAAATGTACTTTGGGCATTCACATTTGTAAGCAGTTACAGAAACTCAGAAACTCATTGCATCAGGAAACTACAAGACTTTAGAGCAAAACCATCCACCACTGAGTCCAAAAATCTGAAAATATTCTTTCCTGCTACCCAATAATTATTTAATCAGAAGCCTCTGTTTGGAACTATGTTGCCATTTTTAAAAATGTACCCAGACAACTACATTTATTATGAGCAAATCATTAACAACTATACCTCCTTTCTGAATATCTGTGAAGATGCCAGACACAACATCTTGTTTAGAAAGTAGGACTGAAGCCGACAATGAAGAACCACAGACTTCATTAGCACTGGGACCAATGCTACTTAACTGAGCCAAGGAAGAACTGCCTGAGACTGTTCTTTCCAAAGTGTGACTCTGGATTTAAATCAATATCTTCACATTTACTCTGTGTGTGTGTGTGTGTGTGTGTGTGAGAGAGAGAGAGAGAGAGAGAGAGAGAGAGAGAGAGAGAGAGAGAGAGAGAGAGAGAGAGAGATTTAAAGACTAAATTCAATAGCATGACACTTTTATTGACATTGAATTTTGACTTAAACTTATTATTTGCTGCCAGTCATAAAACCACAGGGAAAAAAAACAGTTTCTAAAAGACAAGCACAGGAGAGAACTTCCAGCCTTGACGATGAAATAACAAAGGCAGAGCACACCAGGTTGAACATCTTTTCCTTATGGCAGTCATGCTACCAGGCACCTGCACTCAAAGCCCTGCCACTGGCTTACTGTCCTATCAGTTGGCCATAAACAACCTCAGTATTGGACATGTGTATGCACTAGGATGAAGAAATATTAAACTCAGCACACTGGTCACATTGTTTCCTCAGGAGCCTAAGATCCATTCCACAGGAAATCACACACTATATCCAACGTGGGAAGTAGACCCACAATGTGCACTGAGCACATAGAGCCCATCCCACAGTTTGAAACAGCTCGAACCCACGTCCATGAGACTGAGGAAAAAATTCTTGTTTTTGTGATCCTGTAACACACAAAACTGCTTGCAATTTTGGGGTGCCTCTCTACCATACACTGGACAATGATGTTTCAACTGCTAGTTCTAATGGGTTGAGGTAACTCAAATTTTTGTCCTTTATGTTTTTATGAATAACAATACTTGAGGACTTAATCCCCAAATTGTTTTGTTTTTTAACAGAAAAACTGGAAGCTGGTACCAATAGAAACACAGGAATGAAATATTTTCCACAGAAGGTTAACTATGCCTACCTTCAATAGTATGCTAAAAAAAAAAAAAAACAAAGGCACATCAATTAGTGTGCTATGTTTCTCACAGATAATTACAGTCCTTATTTCAATTCCATGTTGTAATTTGTGATACTACAATGTATTGTTGGCAAAAAAAAAAAAAAACAAAACAAAACAGTAAGGGACATAGTCAATAGAAACAAGGCTTGCCAGTGCCTTTAAGGAGTGTACAATCTAGATTACTGAATCTATTTATTAAAGTGTACACAAATTAATGCATACTGAAAATGTAATATGACTAATTTTTAAACAAACAATAATCACCCTTCAAACAACTTAGACATTCATTCCACAACAAAACACTGGCTTTACACATATTCAGCTTGCAATTATCTCACATGCAAGAGAAAGGACAATGGATGCATTAAAAGAGGTGGTGTTCAAATAAGTGCCTGTAAAACATAATAGTGACAGATACAAAAACATAAACCTTATAAGCCCTAGGATGCTCTTCAAGGTCTGTATGTACTCAAATTAAAACCCATAGATAATCTTCCAAAGAGACTGGTCCTATGCTTAGCCATAGTCTGCTTCTGTTGCTTGCTGCTAGATTTCTAATGCTAATGTCCTAAGGAAAAGGATTGTGACAGTGGTCATGGCTGCTGTGGCAATGATGATGCTGGTGTGAGGAAGGAATGAAGAGGAGGAGAATAAAGTATAGTAGGTAAGGTATGGGGGATGACACATGTGAAGCTGCTTAACTAACATTGGTTTAAATGTGAGACTATGATTTTAAAGGTCCTATTAATTTTTTAAAACAGTTTTACTTCTTACTCCAGTTTTATTTACTAAATAATTCACAAATTTTCTATGTTAAGAAATTGTATATGGATTATTTAAAATATTGGCCAGAGAGATGCTTAGAGGGTAAAGGTACCTGCCACCAAGCCTAGTGGCTTGAGTTTGATCCCCAGGACCCACAAAGAAAAAGGACAGAACTGACTCCTCTCATGTGCACACTCATGCACACAACCACCAAAAAGAAAAAAATTAATAAGAAACAAAGACAACAGTATTCTTATTAAGAATGAATAAGTAACCACCATGGACACCAGCATCCATTGCCCTTGTTTGATGCAAGGACGCAACTGATCTCCCACTTTAGCTCATTTGATGCTTTTAAACACAATTTTACATTTTATAGCTTCCTATTACTTCAAAACTGTAAATTCAGAAAATGTATTAAAATAGCTACAATGACCATATCAAATTCGGTATTGCAAGAGACTCACCACTGAGTCACTCACCACTGGAAAACTAAGGCACATTTCAGAAAACTTCTTTCATCTTGTTCAGGTCATGGCACAGGTCTCATCATCAAATGAATAACGATATAAAACAATCTAAATGATCTCAGTAGTAACTCTTTGGGCCTTAATTTCCCAGAAACCACTGAATTTGCCACAACTTGATCGAGACCAAAAAAAAAAAAAAAAAAATGCCAGGGCTGTAATATAGAAATTCGGATTATTAAACTGCAACTTCAGCATGGAATTTGGAAGCCTGGGTTCAACCCTACCTTCTGTGCTCAACCCATCAGTTATGTGAGCTTGACTTTTCTATGATTCAGATTTTACATCAACAGACTGGAGGAGTCCCCTACTAGTTCTGACGGGTGTTTGAATCTGAGGTATTGTATGTGGCTCAGAGCATGTTGCCTACAGTGACTAGTTTATGACGTTATCTTTTGGGGGGGGGGGCATAAAACCGAACTTTTTGTTCTGTGTTAATTTGTGTTCTCTGTTTGCTTTCAGGTTTTAGTCATTTGCAAGACAAAGTCCCCATTGCCTTTTCAACAAAAGTCGAACAAGTTAATAACATAACCAAAGAACTGCACACAGCTTGTTAAAAGTACATTTTGTAGAAGCACATTCATACAACAAGGACATCTGCTCAACGACGTTCATAGCAGCATTATTTGTAATAGCCAGAAACTGGAAGCAACCTAGATGCCCCTCAACTGTAGAATGGATAGAGAAAATGTGGTACATTTACACAATGGAGTACTACTCAGCAGAAAAAAAAAAAAAACAATGGAATCTTGAAATTTGCAGGAAAATGGATGGAACTCAAAGAAACCATTCTAAGCAAGGTAACCTAATCACAAAAAGACAAACATGATATGTATTCACTCATATGTGGGCCTGCTTTATGATACATAGTAGTGACCATGCTTTATCAGAGCTGTTTTTAATGATGTTGCTCAGAATGGTTTCCTTCCAGATGATGATTGAGAAGCTAATTTAAAAAAAAAAAAAATGGTGCCAAGTACCACAAGAGTAACAGAACTGTGCTGTTTTTCTGGGATTTTGTTTTTTACTTTTTTTTTTTTTTTTAAAATGGAGTGTGCTGGATGTCTCTACAATCTTGTTCAAATGTCTGCAGAACCTGGAAAAGCTGTTGCTGCTATTGATTCATAACATACTGCCATTATTGGTCTTTTTATATAAATATAAATATATACACATATATAATTTCAATTTTTGGAAACTTTAGATGTGCTGTCAACTTTGGAAAAAAGTATCCCAGTCTACCATGTTGAGTTGGCATTTACAAAAATTAACAGCCATATAGGTCTAGAAATGTTGAACTTAATTTTTTTTTCCATTTGTACAGGGGTAACGCACTGTATTAAATATGTAAGGTCTTAAAAAAAAAAAAAGGGATTTTGAGAGCCCATCCTATGTGAAGGGATGCTCTCTTGGCCAGGACACATGGGGAAGGGCCTAGGCCTGGCCCAGGATGATATGGTAGACTTTAGGGAGCCCCTTTTGAGGGCCTTAACCTGCCTGGGGAGTGGAGGGGGGATGGCTAGGGGCAGGTGGGATGTTGGGGGGTTGGGGAAGGAGAGGGAGAAGGGATTGACATGTGAAACAAGCTTGTTCCTAATTTGAACTAATAAAAGAACAAAAAAAAAAAGAGCTTTGATAACAAACAAAAGTGAAAAAAAAAAGTACATTTTGTTTGCTAGATTTGACATTTAATAATGCTATATCACAACTGCCTAAAAAAATAAAAAATGTTGGGGGTTGATGTGATGATTCAGTGTTTAGAAAAATGCTGGGGGTGTTCAGTGGTTAGAAGCAAACACTCTCTTGCAGAGAACCCAAGTTCAAGTCCCAGCACTAAAGTCTGGTGGCTCACAACTGCCTGTAACTCCAGCTTCAGGATATCCAGTGACCTCTTCTGGCCTCTGTGGGCACCTGCACTCTACCCATACAATTAAATGTGTTAAAAATAAATCTTTAAATACTATGCTCTCATAAATATGGTTGATAAAAATATGCTATATTTTAAAAGTTGTGAGATAGCATACTTTAAGTGTTCTCAAAACAAAAATGATATGTGTGATATAACATGTTTATTGGTTTAATTTGGCCATGACATTGTGAACATACTGTATTCTGTATCATAATTGTGCATGACTTTATTTATGAGCTAAATAAATGAATGGAAAAAAAACTAAGCTCTCATACACACAACCAAAATTAAGGAATAAAATGTAATAAAAAGTGTTTATATATGGAGCCAGAAAGATGTCTCTATAGGTAAAAGCACTTGCCACCAAGCCTGATGACCTAAGTTCAATACTCAGGAACCATATGGTGAAGAATGAACAGACTCAGCAATTTGTCCTCTGATGTACACATGCTTGCTGTACCACATACCACTCTACACACACACACACACACACACACACACACACACACACACACACACACACACAAAATGTAAAATAATTAAGAATAAGATGGTCTTTCAGAGAATAAGGTCAGTTTCCATGAGAATAGAGAATACAAATGGCAAATGAAAATCTATGCCTGGAATAAGGACTGTTCTTAATTATATATAATATCCTTGCTTAACACAATGAACAAAAGAAAAGTCTAAGCACAGAAAGAACACAGGATTCACATTCCTTTTTGTGAAAAGACTGAGTGGCAAAATAAAAGAGAGAGCATTGGTTAAACATATTATCTTAATAGAGCTTTAACTTTTTCACACATCCCTGCTATAGACTGTACACTGGAGTGGTCTTACATAAGTTTATACTACCTTCTAACCTTGACCAGGGATCTCTAAGATAGAATTAAATTGTAAGACATTTATTAAGTTAGTCCTTCTATTTACAAGTACTCACCAACAAACTGTAAGACTTGTGAAAAGGTTTTTACTCGAATGACTGTCCAGCAGATGAGTCAGGATGCTACCTAGTTAATGTACTTGTTTTTGACAAAAAAAAAAAAAAAGGTTTCCAAACAACAAAATAAAACACAATACAGCTGAAATCTGAAATGTCCCAGAGGCTACATCCTGAAAGCTTCTTTCTCAGCCAGTGGAACTGTTTTGGAAGGCTGTAAAAACTTTCGGTGTGGGACCTAGTTGGTAGCAGTAGGTCACTGGGGAGGGAAGGACCTTTGAAGGTTAAACATAGACCTGGTTCCAGCTACTCTGTTTTGTGGTCTGTTGTGATGGGAGGGGCCTCAGCTCACATTCCTGATGTCATGAAGGCTGGGGCCCCCTGAAAGTGTGAGTCAGCATAATCCCTCCCTCAATTTAGTTAGTAATGCCAGATACTTTGATCACAGAAGTAAAAATAACTAATATTAAAGATATTCCATTTCAAAAAAGTGTAATATACAAATTCCAGGGTCTTTAACTAAGGACAGTAATGAAAACTAAAGAGGAATCCTAACACTCCAGAACAGCCAGAAGAATAATTCTTAAATACTTCTCACATAATTCTAGAGCAAATAAGAAATCTATAATATATTTATTAAATATATTATTATTAAACTATTAAAAACTACTTCCTGTGGTTACCATATTACAGTGGTCATTGGGACCAGAGTGAGTAAGGGACCACCATAGTGCATTCATGGAGTCAGAAAGACTATGTTATCACACTCAAACTCTTGCACCAGGTAGAGTCTTGTGGGGTTAATTCATACTAACCATGCTATATTCAGCTCATTGCTTTTAAGCTATCTAAACCTACAGGAACCCAAACTTAATTCTGCACTGAGTGAGTGAATAAAATGGGAATTCTGGTCCCAAAGTGACCTTAGTCATTCCAATCAAAGCACAACAGAGAAAATTCACAGAGGCCTCCATCTTCCCTGGCCTCCAGTCTCATTCCTTCCTGTCTACAGGATTAAAAACAAAAAAAAAAAAAAATGAAACTCCATTGTTGTTTCCTTTCTCCATTTTCCCTCCCACGTCTATCAATCAAGGGCACCAAGATCCATATTTGAGAACATAAGCATCCCCATTTCAGTGAGGACTGAGTACATACAGCAAAAGGCTAGAATTTACCTCCCTTCTTTGCTCTGTTTGATTCAGATTGAAACTGGAGCTATGATTGCAGCCCCATTAGCAGGCATATAAAATGTCAACATCACCACTTTATGGGCTTTAGGGATAACTGCTGGATTTAAAGATAGATCCATGAAAAAATGGCACCACCACAGTCTTAACTCCTTGGCTCCAGCTCACTTTCCAAATGGAGCGTCCAGAGAATACTAGCAGAGGAGAGAGAGTGAAGAGAAAGGGCAATGATGGAAGAAGCAACAGAGCCAAGCTGAAACAAGATCTCAACTGATTGCTTCCCGAGGCTGCTAGAGCCCACTCAGCATCATCAGTCCACCACATTATCGACCAGGTGTGGGCCATGGATCAAAACTGACACAACTGAGCCTCTGCCTCCCAAAGCATCTCAGGAAGCAAGGCGGCAGCACTTCATTCACAACCATAAGCACACGGGGCGGCACAACTTATAAATAATCCTTGAGAACAAGAGGACAGTTTAGAGTTCTAAGTCTATTTAGCTGCAACAGCGGGGAAGAGGGAGCTAATTAAGCTACCTTCTTATATTCCTGCTCTTCATGAACTGTAACCGAGACGGCAAGTTTAAAAATATTATGCACTAGCTCTCAGGGTTCAAACTTTGTACATTCACATTACTACTGCAAGGTTAATGTGGGTGTCACTTGAAACTCGCCCTCCTACTTCTACCCCAAGGGTCCTATCAGGTAACTTCTGGATGGCCTCCCTTGGTGCATTTGACATGTAAAGAACTGACAGCAATTCCTTTGAACTGGCTGAGTCATAACCACAAGCCTATTTCACCATTTGGAACACACCATCTCCCAGTCTCCCTGTTCTGTTTACATACGATATACACATGCAGAAAAGCAAGAGCGGATAATGGACCATCCATCAGTGCTATTGTGCCACAGCAGGTAATTGAAATGAAATATTATCAAATACTCAACTGACCCTGCAGAGTGACTAAGCTGCTTCTTCCTAAATGCAGGTTAGGATAATCACAGACATAGCTGTATTTTTCTCCAATCTCAATACTAATACCTTCCAAAAGTCAGATAACACATTCCGGTGGTATTTTCTCACTCCCCTAAGACACTGAAGGATGTTTGAGACCTTTTGAATTGCCACAACTGGCAGGGGAGGGGGCAAATTGCAGAGAGGAGAGTGCACACAGGGGTACAAATAGCATCAGTGAGCAGAAACCAGACTCACGTCTAAATATCCCTCAATGCACACGGCATCCCCCATAGCAAAGCATTGCCTGGTTAAAGATGCAAATAGTGCCATGGTCCTCATCAATTTTAAAAGTGTAACTTTTATACAGTTCACTGATATACTGAACACAAGAATGCCCCAGTACTGAACACAAGAATGCCCCAGGTCACCAGAGCTCTTTTCAGACACAAACTCCCACCTCAAAACAGGATAGCCTTTTACGGGATAGTCTAAACAAGTCAATCACTATTCAACAGAGAATTCCTCTTTGCTCACTTTCATTCTTGCACCTGTCCTCACCATCCCCCAAATGTCCTCTCCTCCTATTCCCTCACTTCCTGCTGGCCTAGCCATGATGCTCAGCAACCTGGGCATCTCCACTCAGCTCACTGAGATTCCACCAACACCACATTTTGCTCATAATTGACACTTGATTGAAACATTAAATGTTGAGAAAACTTAATCTTTTTCAAGCCAATTTATAAATAAGAACAAACCTTAATCCAAAAAGGATTTGAGGAAATAAAAGTCGTGAAGCCTAGAAAAATGAAGTAAAAAGAACAGTGGCATATTTGAAAACACACCCACATTTAAAACACACAGTCTCAGACTCTAAAAGAACCAAAGCAACCCAGCTGTGGACTCCAAGGTGGACATGGCACTCAGATGACTAACAGCTGACAATGTGTGGGGTGCCAATGCTCAGGCGAGATTTTCATTAAAAAAGAAAACCAGGCTTTATGAACATGGGTATCACCAAGTATGGAGTGGAGGACACAGGAAGCTAGTGGGGGCAACTTGGGAGAGTTTGTACAAACTGCTCACAATGACAAACTAAGGGTTGCAATGAGCTGCAGGTCAAGTCACCATGTGTACAGTCATCATTGCAATAGAGCTGCGGGTCACTCCATGTGCAAGCATCATTCCTTCTGAAAAGCCACAGTGAAGCAAGTCTTCTCGTTACTGGGCAATGATACCCATGGCACTCACTCACAAGAGATGAAGGAGTTTTTCATAGCCATTTGGCATGCGCTGTTGATGCTACTTAATATTTATTGGTGCTACTTAATATTTATCACGATAAATATTAAGTAGCAGAGCACATGGGAAGACCCTGACAGAAAGTGATCCTCCTCTCCTTATTCCAAAGAATCCCACCAATACAGCCATCATGGGGCAGGGCATGTGGTGATGACCAAAGGAGCTGCTATTTCAAACTGAGTATGGACCACTTCAAGAGCCACTTTATCACATACCCTGATAACAGAATGTGGCTGACTGGTGACACTGTTACTTTGAGTTTTGGAAAGTACAGACAATACACTGTATTTTCATGAGTCTCTACACCTGTCTTAAAGACAAGATTCCAGAATTTAAATCAATGTGAATATATCCAAATGACTCAGAGGAATCAGAAATTAAAAAGTTTCCTCACTAAATTCATCTTTTGCTCACCTGTAATATATCTTTGAAAAAAAACAAAAAATGGCTATTCTGTTCATAAATATGTGTGGAAATCAGTCTGACTTATCACCATAGTGTTCAGGGTAATGCAAGTACAGGAAATAGGACTGAACAAGCTCCACTTTGCAAAAGTGACTGAGTTCATTTTCACTAGCCTAACCATTCTCCCCTCCAAAGCCTTAGCAAGTTCAGAAGAAGGTAAACATTGCTAAGAATAGGGATACTAGTGTTCCATTCCCATATTTCAAACAGGATCTGAAACATGAGAGCAGCAGGAGTAATTAATTGTCTTGAACCCAACACTCCATTGCAAAAGAAGAGAGAGATGGTTTTGCTTCAATAGCCCAAAGGCTTTTGGCTTAGAACACACAAAGTTGAGAGTTTAAATGGCCAATAATCATAAAATAGAGGACAATAGCACAACAGGCAAGAGTCATTTCCCTGGTTCAAAGACATAAAAGCTTGTTTGGCTGGTGATAAAAAAAGGTTAAGAGCCAAAGAATTAAAAACATTCTTGGCCTGTGGCCTATAAGACACACACACACACACACACACACACACACACACACACACACACACACACACCCTTCACACCCTTCAGCATGGGGGAGGGGTAGACAATAGGTAAGGTAGTAAGACTAAGGGAAGTTATCCACAAATGTTGGATGTTTGTGCACTGCTCCAGAAACAACTGGGAGCCTGTCTGAGGAGACGGAACAGAACAGCACTGGAGGAGCCAGGTGCCAGGGCTGTATTGCACTGAGAATTCTTCCTTGTCTTCCAGGCTCCAGGGCATCAGTGAGACCCAAAAGTAGCTGCCAACCGCCCTCAAGGGAGGCCTGTGGGGTTTTTGTTGCTGCAAGAGAGGTGAGAGGGTGGAGCTGCTGCATGGAAAACACTGGGGCCAGCCAGTGAGGCCCTGCTATGGTTTTGCCTCACGGTGAGACTCCTCAGCTATTGGCAAAGCAAACACAATGACACAATGAGGGAGGCCAAGGCTCAAATAGGATGAGCTACAAGAAGCCACACAGGACCAGTGGATTACAGGCTGGGTGGACCACATCCTTCTCTAAGTGTGTCCACTACACTGACAAGGTCAAATTTGCCCTCATCTGGAACTACATACACTCTGTTCTAGAGTTCACAGTTCTTGCAGGTCATAGTCTAAAAGGTGGTCAGATGCAGTGTCACGACCAGTATGAAGGGAGCTCAGTGAAACCCTTGAGTGAATATGACCTATCTCCAGCTTTGCTCACTTCTTAGTTTCTGGAGTTTGAGAGAATTCCTTTCACTGTCCTTAAAGAAAAGCCTGGGGTTTTACTCCAGAAAACTAAGGTGGTTATTTTTTCAACCTTTACATTCTCTCCATCTCCTCTGAATAAATATTTTCTTAGTATCACCAGAAAATGATGAAGTTACTGTTTGCTTACCCACTGGGATCTCGTGAGGAATTTTCACCCCCAGTTCTAACCCAGTGGATTTTCTGTGTCAAGGTGACAATGTCCTAAATACTCGATATACATTAAAACAAAAGAATAACAGAGCTAAGAATAAAATGGGCTATCCAGCATCAGAACAAATGCTCAATAGAAGTTTTCTAAATCAAATAGAACCCACACTATAAAACATATGACCCAGAAATCCAAAATTCTTTTCTCCCAGATACTGCCTTTGGGTCAGCACATTTTCAACCAGTATGTCATGGGAATCCAATTAAAAGAACACTGCATCTTTTGTTTAAATAATGTGTCTGTTGTGTTAGGGGTATCTTTCTTCTGCTGTCATATTTCTTCGCTTTTTCCAAGACATCATTATTTTCTCTGGCCAAAAATCATTATAACATAATGACTTTTGTCGGCTTCCATAGGCTGGCTTTTGGTGGAGAAGAAACTAATTCTTTCCATAAGCTGTTAAAAGGCACTATCTGCTACGATTACAGTACATGCATGCATACATAGTACAGACCATACAAACAAACGCTTGTTACCCAGTCACCCTTGGAACAAAGACAGTTCTGTTCCCTGTTTAAGTAATAATGAAACAACCAAAAAAACAACCGTATGCCGCATTCCTTTAACCGTCATTTTAACAGAGCTATTTTCTTCCTTATAATTACATTGGAGCTTTTCAAGGTTTGATTTATGAGCAAACCCTTGTAGAATCTCTATGGGATATTACCTCAAAGGGAAATTTAATTTTATAATGAATGTTTTTGAAACCATTCATTGCCTAGTTATTACTTCTACTACACATACTTTTAGCCATGCCGTTTTATGACTCAGGGAACACACACACACACACACACACACACACACACACACACACACACACACACGTGCGCGCGTGCACTCGCAGCCTCTCCTGTGCCATCCATCTCCACTCCCTCCAGCCCTCCACTTCCATCTGTCATCAGACCCCTCAGCCTTTCCCACACATTAATATGTAACATATGCTTCCCAGTCAGAGTTTCCCAAATCTAACAAGCCAGTAGCTTCTGCTATCAAACTTTTATAGACTCGGGTTTATGGAGCAGGCATCGGGAAATAATAGGGCATTTTCTTAGATACTTGGCTCATAATTAGGCTTACAGCATCTTACTGTCAAAGATGCCCCTCCCCCGAAAAGTGAGCTATTCACTCATCATCAGACAGTCTTTCTCGAAAGAAGCAAATATACACATAATTCTTACATCAAAGCACATTTTAAAGTGAGGCTCTTAAAAATATATTGGTACTTGAGGAGCTTTTCCATTAGTTCTAAGCTATTGTCAAACACCACCTATTTTAACCCTGTTTTACCCCAACAGGGTATTTGTAACATGTTTTAGCCACCCTGAGCCTACTGCATCAGAGTTAGGCTAATCCAGAACACACTCTAGCTTGCTCTTGCCTCATCAAGAAGCAAAGACTAAGGAAGCATGGGGGTCCCCACTTCTAACCAGCTCTCCTGACTGAGAGAGCCCCCCCACCATTGACACTGCAGCCTTCCTGTCCATGGAGAAATAAAGTCTGCAAAGCTTTACTTGGGAGTGTGCGGGCTCAGTACCAGCCCCCTCCTTTCCCTATACCTCTAGCTGGGTCTCAATGAATAAGACCTAATGCTTTGTACATTCGAATCCAATTTTATCCCAACTGTGCAAAGGTTTAGAAACTTGATTCTGACCACACTGCCCAAGTAGTCTGTAGCTGAGAGGTGGCTCCCAGGCCTGGGTGTTCAATTAACCCCCCCGTCAAGAGGGAGAATCTTGTCTAATGAAAGGCAATGGCTGTATTAGCTACTTTTCATCATAGTGGCCACCTGGCATAGATGGCCTAGGGGAAGAAGGGTTTTTTTGACTGAAGGTTTTAGAGACCATTGAGGCTGAGGGTACTGTAACATAATAAATAAAAGACCCAGAGACACATATTGGGGTTCAAGCTGAAGATCAGAAAAGCAAAGCAACTGGTCACCAGCTCTTACTCTACCTCAGAATGAAAGATGATCCTGGCTCCACCCAATCTCAGATGGTAACCTCTCCTCAGCATAGCTAGAGAATTCTGAGACTTCAATATCTTCCTACCCTCAATGTGGCTGGAGAATGAATGCCTGATACTGACTACTGAAGACCCTGCTCCTATCTTTTATACCCCTCTAGTGTTGGGATTAAAGGCGTGTGATCCCAGGCACTAAGATCATCTTTGTGTGAGCTGTTTCTCTTTAGGACTGGATCAATCTTGTGTAGACCTGGGTGGCCTTGGACTAACAGATCTGTCTACTTCTAAATCCCGAGTCCTACGATTAATGGCATGTACCACTACCTCCTAGCTTCTGGCTGCTGGGATTAAAGGTGTATATCACCCCTGCCCAATCTCTATAGCTTGAGGCAAGCTATAATGAATCATAAATAATATATCACCATAGGGTACGGCCAAGTGCTGCAGACCACGTGAGGGCACATCAGGAAGCAGAGGAGAGGTGAGTGTGGTCCACTCTAGTTTTCTCTATTTTCTTTCTATTTCATCTGCCCTTTGTAGAATGGGGCTGCCTACCTTAAGGGTAGATCTTTCTCCCTCAGTTAATCCTAGGATGAGGCCCACAGGTGTGCTACATCACTGCCAAACATTCCCTACCTGAATATTCAGCCTAGGGAACGGCCATCACCCCTGACGAACTGATCCCTAAAAACATCAACCCAACTGTCACACTCTATCTGTCTGTTCTCTTACATTTACCCTGACAGCTGATTACATAGCAGAGGTTCAACTTTACCATTACACTACCCGAGGCATATGAGGGTAGCTCCTGCTTGCGGGATACACAGTCACAATGCAGAGACCCTGTCATCTCCCAATAATATAAACAAATAATGTACTATCCAAACTAAAACACTTTTCAGGGAAAAAGTGTATTAACAATTGTTCTGAGGTAATAATGATGCTGAGAAAACTGGGATTGCTACAAATGACTGAGTCAATGGTGAACACCTACCCAAAATCAAAACAAAAGTGGGAGGGTTAGCAGCCTCAGACCTGTGAAAGGGATGAAAAGGATGACTGGGCCAACTACATTTACAGTTTAGAACTTAGATACAAGGAAAACTGCTAATTAGTGATAGGGTGTGTGCATTGGAGCCTAACACGGGGCGATCAATCACGATGCTGGTCAATAGCAGATAGGGAACGGAACAAAGTCAGCAGTCATCAAAGCCATTCTGATGAGGAACTTGAGATCTGGCTGTCCTACCCATTCAGGCGGTTTGCATCCTCCAGTTCTACCCATTACATCCAGCCATGGTCCACAGACTTTTCCTGAGCTAGCTCCAAGAATTGCAGTTCTTAAAACCAATTAACTAGAAACCAGTCCGAAAATGAACTTCAATAGCCTACTTCAACCCTTTTTCTGATGCACCAACTCGCACTGGGTAAGATTTCTGTCCACTTGTTGCCTTCTTTCTAAGTCGTCCTCAGTCCCCTAGGTTAACAAGTCGGAGAGGCTGCCAAAGTCAGTGACAAAGCAGCCAGGGTTTCACTCTGACTGAGGAACTCTGCAGCCCTCACTGTGGTCTCTCCATTTAGGAGCTTTGCTAGGGCAAACTGCCCTTTCCATTACTAATCCATGCAGCTTCAGATAGCTCTGAATTTAATGATAAATAATGTTCCTCTGGACCAGTAATAGGAAAAGAAAGAATAATTGAGGGGAAAAAATTACATTCATCAGAGCAATTAAATCTCTAAGGTATTTTGGAATGAACCTAGCCAACCATGAGCAAAAGGTTTGTAGTGGAATTTTATAGAGAAAAGAAGAATACAAGGTTTGACAAACTGAAAACATACAGCATTCACAGAAATGAAGAACTGACATTGCCAAGATTTCATATTCCCTGGGTTATCTATAAAATACCAATAGATCATTTATGTATGCACGCTCACTCTCTCTTTTTCTTATGTGTATATGTGTGTGAGAGAAGAACTTGTCAAATTAATATTCAAATTCATATAGAAAATAAAAGAGAAAGATTAAAAGTGATTAAAGATTTGGCTTGAATAGTAAAACATTACAACTGCCCTCCAAAATATACAAAAGCCTGTCTCTATAATCTTGTGATAAAATTTCATGATAAAGAGAAATATAAAACGTAAGTGAACAAAATGAATAAATCTAGTCATAGCAAAATTTAAAATTACTGTGCATCTAAAGATATCATCATTAAAAGAACAAACCCACAGGCTTCAAGCTGAGACCATCACTACACATAACTCATATTACCACGCAGATAAAATGAAAATCAACGAATGGGTATGAGGGTTTTTTTTTTTTTATATTCCCCCATTTAGTAAAAGGAAAGAAATTTTCCGAAGCAGCACAGGATTGATCTACATGTTTAGAAAAGGTACAATCTGAATAGGTTATGGTGTCATCTCGCACACGTCCAGAGAGGCACAGCCACAGAAAGAACAACCCAACGCTGTCTGTCACAGTTGAAAATGCAGACGATATGGGACCCAGAAGCAGCTTTCCCCGGCATTTACCAGAGAAACACTGCATATGCACATAAAAAACAGTCCCAGAAGCATTGTGTAAAATGCAAGGATATGAAAAACATCTTAAATACATGTTAATAGGGAAAGCATAAATTTTGAAACACTCATATGATTTTACACTAGCAGGATGAATTAGGAGAGATGTGTATGTGCAAATTAATCAGAACCATGCTCTCACTCCATTCTGATCACTCTGCAATATGCGTCACACATTTTATAGGAAGTCAACACCACCATTCTCTAGACCCTATCTCCAGACCCTGTAACATCCTCCCTTACTTCTCTTTGCTACAAAACTCTGGTAATTTTCCATTAGTGGTTTCAATTATTTCTCTCCTCTCATTTTCTCTTACACACCCTGTGTTTGGATCTCTAGATTTCCATTTAAATTTGTCCATGACTGTGGTGTTGATAATCAATTGTTCAGTTTTCCACATTCTTCTTGGAGACCCAGGCCCTTTCAGATGGTCCTGCCTTCATTCTGCTCTCAGACATTCACTCTGCCCTGTATGCTCTACCCAGCAGACACTGCTCAGTGTCGTCTGTGGATCTAAGATCACAGTGTTTCTCAGGGGCCTTTCCAGACTTATCTCCTATACCATCTATACTCTAATTAAATTATTGATCTTAGCTGTATTTTCCATACACTCCCACCATTAGATACCACACCAAAACAGGCACTTTGGACTCTGGAATCATGAGCAAAAACAATTATTTTCTCCTGTAAGTTGTTATCTCAGTTATTTTTACAATAGCAAATGAATGATATATATATATATATAATATATATATATATATATATATATATATATATATATTACAAACACAGAAAATGGGTTTATGTGACAGAAAAAGGAAGTTCTACTGTTGAAAAGAAACATACAGTAAATTCCTTGACACAAGAATAGACCTCTGGAAAGTTACTCATAATCAAATATTCAGGATCAATATGTAGGTAGGTCTAATATGGAATCACAATGTGTTTATTATCTATAATGAATGCCTCTTTTTCAACTAGTTGGTAGCTCAATAGAACTGTGAAATCACCATGGCTAGTGTAAGGAACCCAAGTTATCTTTATGTGCTCATAGGATGGTTACCACTGCTGCTTTCTCAACTAAAGCAGAAATAAAAAGAAGGTAGGAGAAAAGAGATGTGGTGTGTTAGATATGACAACACAAGGAAGTGATAGAGGCAGCACAAAAATGCCAAGAAAACGGGACACCAGTAACAGCCTAGGTGTCTGCAGCAAATCTCTCTGTAGCTGCCACAAAGCATTTTGTTACTTTAACCCAGGCCAAGGTGTTATTCGATGATGAGATCAAGCTCAAAGGAGAGAGGAACACAGATGACACAGACACAGGCAAGCAGGCAGCAGACACAGAGACAGAGACAGAGACAGAGAGATGCTGATTTGCTATATATGTATATATCAAAAGTGTATGGGTAGAAGGCAGTGAACTAGTCTTTGTATTGTATTATCAAGACAGTGATTCTGAGTACATGGACCAAGTATACTGGCAGTAAGTGTAAACATTTCTAAGGACTTCTGACATTTTATAAAACTGAAAATAAGGGGCTAGAGAGATGGCTCAGAGGTTAAGAGCACTGACTGCTCTTCCAGAGGTCCTGAGTTCGGTTCCCAGCAATCACATGGTGGCTCACAACCATCCGTTATGAGATCTTGTGCCCTCTTCTGGTGTGCAGATATACATGGAAGCAGAATGTTGTATACATAATAAATAAAATCTTTAAGAAAAATGCTGGGCGTTGGTGACGCGCGCCTTTAATCCCAGCACTCAGGAGGCAGAGACAGGGTCTGTGAGTTTGAGGCCAGCCTGGTCTCCAGAGCGAGTGCCAGGATAGGCTCCAAAGCTACACAGAGAAACCCTGTCTCGAAAAACAAAACAAAACAACTGGAAATAATACCTTTATTTTTGTAAAACAAAACATACTCAGTGGTACGTCATCTGACTGTCAGGTGTGAGGCCTTGAGTTCTCTGCCTAGCATCATACATGAAATTCCCCTAATAATAACATATCATCTTCCCACTGACAGGTCATTCCATTTGTTCCCTGTTATTCACAACATTCCATGTCAATCTTTGTACACCCACACTTTTATGCTCTACAGACAAAAAAAAAAAAAAAAAAAAGAAAGAAAGAAAAAGAAAAAGCACTGTTCTATTGAGCACATACTGAGAGCCAAGCACTTCCTTATTGTTCATTTGCATTTTCTAATCAGCCCCACTGTAAATATCCTATAAGGTGGGAACTAATGTCCTGCCTCCCCTGAAGGATGCAGCTTCCAGAAATACTGAGTGTAATCTAACATAGCCACCCACTTTCTTTTTCGGAAATTCTATTCTTTGTTCTGTTTTCACTGAGTCAGCCAGAGATATACTTTAAATACTGAGGAATTTATCCTTTCTCTCCCCCCCCCACCCCCGCATATGTGCTGTAAGTTTTTTTTTTTACTGCCTGCCATTGTATTTCTTTGTTTACAGTTAACTTGCCATAAGAAAAATTTCACTTTTTACACAGTCAAATGCCTCTGTTTTTCTTTAACACTTTTATGATTTCAGACTTGTTTTTAAAAATCCCTTGATCTCTGGGTTATAAAAAAAAAAAAAAGTGTCTTAATTCTCCTATGACTTTGTTGTTCAGTAGTGTTTATATGAACTGGGAATGCGGTCATGTGGGGTGAAGGGAAAACGGAGTGTGTTTTGTCTTCAGATTAATGTATGTTTCTCCAGCACCATTTAATAAATCATCTCCCCAAATGATTTAAAATGTCACCCTTGACATACACAGCACTGGCTCTTTCTCGGGACTGTCTTACCATCTACATCAGCAACCGTCAAAAACAGTTGTGGATTTTTAATTCACAAGTTATCTGTCACTGCTGTTGAACTAGAAGGGCAGAGTTATGTAGTCAGACAAAGAGCATGTGTCACAAGGCTGAAATATCCATATCCAGCCCTTATAGAAAAAGCCTTCTACTCCCCATTCTGCAACTAGTTTCTAGCCACAGACTATTTACAAGGCGTTACACTAAATTTTAATTTCACCGAATATAAAATCTTCCTGGCTTAGCTGTTTTTGATGATTTATACTTTTCTGCAAAGTTTCAAATGCTTTAGGCAGTTTTAAAAAATGAAGGCTCCTTGAGGATTTAATTTGGATTTGTGTATAATGGTGTTTATACGACACTGCTTCACCATCCCGAAACACAGTATATTTGGGCCTAATTTGATGGCCTTCCACGGGGCTTTATTCTTTTCTTCATATATCCACTATCATTCTCATAGAATTTATTCTGAAACATTTTTGATTCCACTATGAATTAGACCTTTTTTGTCATTGTCCATTTCTGGCTATTTATCAATAGTATAGAAATGGCTATTGGTTTTATAAAAGGAAGTTTGATACAGCAAACTTCCTTTTAAAGATTTTTAATGTGTGTGTGTGTGTGTGTGTGTGTGTGTGTGTGTTTTCAGAAGTTTTTGCTATGTTGACCAGGCTGATCTCCAACTCTTAGAGTCAAAAACTTCCCCCACATCAGCTCCCTCAGTAACTGGGCACAAGTACTGCCACCCCACAGCCCAAGCATAATCTTGTTCTTTAATATACAAATAAATTTTTCCATATTTGTTCCAACTCTTTAATCATTTCGTCTCTACACAATAGCACTGCTGCCTGCAGCTAGCCGAGACACGTACAAACCTAGACATCTTGAGCCCTGGGCTACAGGCTAAATGTATATATAATATATGGTATATGTACTATATATTGTATATAGTATATTAGTGTGTGTGTGTGTGTGTGTGTGTGTGTGTGTGTGTGTGTGTGTGTATAATAGTATGAACTGACACACATCGTTTGGTCCTCATCTGGCAACTGATTACTTCCATGACTGTGGTGTTCAGCAATCCTTGTTCACACTTGTGTAACCACGCCAACTTCATGCATTCCTCCAACATGCAAGGAACATTCCTGTCTCTGGCCTTGTGCACATGCTACTCATACTGTTGCAATTTAATTACGCAGCTTCCTTCCTTCCTTAACTCAAGCACTCACTCCTAAGGCACCATCTGAGGGCCATGTTCACTGGTCAGTTGAGTGGCACTTTTCTCTGCTCTCCCTTTAAGCTGATCCTTTTACTTCACAGTATTTACCATGATCTGACTAGAAACACTAGTTTATTGTCTCTCAAAATGGAATCTAAGCAACAGGAGTACAAAATATTCCCTGTTCTGTTCCCTACGGTGCCCTTTTTTTCTGAGGCACCTGTTCTAAGAGGTTCTCAATGAATATCTATTATAGGAATAAGCATAATGAATACAGAGTTTTAACAAGAATGCCTTCAGGGGATCCTATTATGGTCATATGTTATCTACAAATTTTGTACCCAGTCCTTGCTGTAGAATCCCTTGGCAGATATTAGGCTTCCCTGGAAACAGACTTCTAGGCTAGTTCCCTTTAGCAACTTGAAGGTATATGGCCCTCATACTCTGTCTCCAGTATTTGTGAGGTTTTGTTTTATTTGATTTTTAACTCACATCTAGGAGAAAGAGAAACAACATTCTGGAGCCTTCGGAGAGCACAGGTTGGCTACAGGCTAGGCCAGAACTGACCTCAGGTCTCTGAACACACACCTGGGAACACAGCTCAATCTGTTGGAGAACAGTGGAGAGCTGCCTGCAGCTAGCAGAGACACGTACAAACCTAGACATCTTGAGCCCTGGGCAAACATAAAGCCAAACTCACAGCACTGTGTGCAACAAAACTAAAGAAAAGTCCTCCCACTGTTCCCATCCCTGCTCCCAAGGCCCTCCTCCTGAAAATTCTGAACTTAGGTTTGAGTGCCTGGGAAGGCACTCAGGGACACGGTTAGACTGCCACCTTCAAGAATCCCGCCAGAACTAGATTTCTTTCTACACCATGTAAAGGATAATCTAATATACCAAAATTAGATCAGTTACAGGAAAAAAAAAATCACACCAGTTACTAACATTCAGGGAAATGAACCACACCTACTTACAAACTCTGCTTTTTGAATATTGAAAATGAAAATTCAGTACCAGTTGTAACCGAGTTCACTGAAGTTCTGAGGCTTCATTTCATCCGTGTATTCTCTAAGAAATCCCAGAGATCGTACAAACAGAAATTCAATGAGGTATATCCTCACCTGGAAACGGAAAACGAAGCCTGCAGTTCTAACAGCATGACTGCTTTCTTGGTCCAGCTAGCACTTCCAAAGTTTCCTGTGGGAGGGCACTGTAAATTTATTTCTCTACTATTGAACATTACATCTGGCTGAGGAAATGTCTTGCATACTTTATTTATTATATGTTATTTGGAAGGCTTTCGCTGTTTGCTCAGAGAGTACCCCAATGTCATTCCAAGCAATCTAGTCACCACATATGGTGGTTGGAAAAAGCCACTGCTCTCTCATCCCACATCATAGGGATGCTTCTGACTCCCTCAGTGGGTTTCTTTTGCACATGAAGAAAAGGGAACTGAAGTGAGCTGCAGGACTCCCTCCTAGAAAGACTTTGGTTCTACCGTCAGGAGACGCCAAGCAATTGCCAAAATTTCTCCCAATAGGCTCCAGCTCTGCCTTTACCACGAGCATAACACTTGCAGATACACAAACGCAAAACTCCCTGTGAGGTGTTTTATGGTCACACAACTAAGAACAAATCATAAACTTCAGATCACAGCACAAGTTACTAACATGTCTGTGAGGCTCAAGTAGGATGGTGGGAATGTCAAGCTAACCGGAGTTGAGAGACAACATAGACTTCTGAAATACAAAGCTGAAGTTGGATTTACACAAACTGGAACCCAAATACTTTTCTAGGGTAACCATAATTTGTCCACCACTTTCTTTGATTAAAAAAAAAAATAGCAAAGTAAAAAAGACATGAAATAATCCTGATGTAATTTTAGAATGTGGTTAATTAGATCATTTTGGAGAGTCCACATGAATTAACTAGACCTCCCAAAGGGAGTTTAAGGGTTCAAGTGACTAAACAATCTTTCGGTGTCCTCTAAAGCTCTCGAAGACTACAATACAACTTACACAGACAACATAATAACTGTTTTCCCCCAAAAGAGATTGAAGTGATTTATACAAATCCAACACGACTTACATCTTTTATTTAACATAGACCATCTGGAATACATATTGAATGCATTTGGTGCATTTTCTTTAATTTACTTTAATAATCCAAGAAGTCATTCTATCTATACAGCAATCCGCCTGCCCGCCGCCTTATCCATGTTTCTCCTTGCTACGGTTTCATTTATCCATGGTCAAAGGACAACAGGTTAGAAGGTCAAAAGTAGCCTAATGCCATGCCACAACATGGCACTCTCCTCACTTCATCTTAGCACAAGAGACATCAGGGAACCTACCAAACAGTAGGGTATTTAAGAGAACATCAAAACATATTGCTGCAATTATTCTGTTTATTAGTTATCGTTGCTGATTTCTTATTATTCCTAATTTGTAAATTTGCTGATGGCTGGGATGTTGTATAGGAAAAAGCCCAGAATCATGGGCTTCGGTGACCCCTGGGGCATCAAAAAGGCATCGGCTGGGGGAATGGAAGACATTGCCATTGACAAATGAGAGGCTTGTATATTATCAGAGGTATCCACAGAGGTGCTAACTCACTGAAGAAACATGTTTATCTTTTCTTAACAGTCATGAATTTTCATGTTTCACTACTAGAGAGAGAAAATAAAGCCTCAATTAGGAAGTGGAAAAGAAAATGGAGAAGAGGTTGACTCACTAGCTCAAAGTCATCCAGAAACCAGTAGAAATGGCAGGGGCAGCGATCGGATTGCTCTCTCTGCCCCAAAGCTCCATGTGCTCACCCGAGCCCAGAGCCTGCCTTGCCTTCTGGAGCCTACATAGGCCAGGGGAGTACACTTAATGGTAGCAGAGGAGGCAGGCACATATCGGGTTATCCTCAGGTTTGGCAGGAGCCTGCTGCAGTGGGGGGGAAACCATGACAGCTCCAGCTGGAAACCTTTCTCACCCCTTCTCCAAACAAGTTTTGTGATCCAAGCAAACCCGAGGTCTTGCTGTGTATTTCTGGTAAGGAACCTTGGGGAAACAATTGGTAAAATGAAGAAATGGGGAATAGTCATGACGTATACTTGACTTGTCAAAAGACCCAGTCCACAATCCAGCCAATCCTCCATCTTTACTCTGGTTAGTGGAGCCAAAAGGAATGCAGATTGACCCCACTTATGTAGTCCTGCCTCGATAAGATGACCAGAGAGGTCTCCAAGGACACCATGCACGCTCTCCATCAAAATTATTAGCCTTGGAAGTTCCAATGAGCCTCCCGTCCCCAAGGGGTGGGGCTGTTACAGACCACAATTTACTTGAGTGATTCTGACTTTTTAACATCCTTGTCTCATAACCAAAGAAACCTCTCCTCAAATTATCTTTCCATGCAATATACTATTGGACTAAATCTCTTAGTAGAGTCACACACTTAAAAAATGTCTCATAGGGGAAAACAAAAGAAATCATCTGTATACTACATAAACTGTTATAAAACACCTACTGAAGAGTTATGCATCCTAGAACAGACAACACAAAAATTCTTATTGCCGTAATTTAACAAAAATCCTCTATCTGGCACCAAAGCTTGATTTTAAGATTAAGCATAAAGAATGGTCCCTTTACAAGATTGTGATGAGTACATATCCAAGAACATCTAACAGAGTTCAGCTAATTACTCAGTAAAGACAAGGAATGGAAAGGGGGGTAACAGTCAAGGCACAAACACAGCACTATAGGTGCACTGCCTCAAATGCTGACCATATGTAGACTATGTGAATAAATTCGGACCAATGTGGAAGGAATAAAAACTGCCATGTGATATGGAGGGCGCAAATGATAGAAATTTTGTGATATAAATTTTTTTATAAGAGACAAAGTTTTCCACAGATCAAAATATGTTTTATTTGCTGATTGACTAGAAAACAAAGTTCCGAAATGTCCTTCTAAAAGGAGATTTACTCAGGTGTGTTCCTAGAAATGTACACTGTCACCCTATATTTTATGATTGGTGCTATATAAACAGCTACAATAAAACAAAAAATTAGCCCCGCAAGATGTCTTGGGGAAAAGGTATTAGTTGAGCAAGCCTGGCAATCCAAATTCAATCTTGGAAAACATATGAAAGGAGGAAAAACAACTTGGTAAACAATAAAGTTGTCCTTCAACCTCTGCAAGTGCGCCAGGGGGTGGGCATAAGCATGCACGTGCATATGCACAAGCACACACACACACACACACACACACACACACACACACACACACACACAGAAAACGAACCACTCTGAAAATAGATTTTAAAACTAATATCATTTGAGGTGTTTGTCAAGATCACTACCCTCCAAACACATTTTCTATCGCTTTATGTCAATAATTTCTAATATTGTGGGAGGGTTTAATGTAGCCGACAGTAAGGAACTCACTGCCTTTTCAGGTTATTCCAAAAAGAAGCATAAAAGGCACCAGCCACCTGGGTCATAATAGACCTGAGGTCCTGAGAGGCTTTCACATATCTAGAGTCATCTCTCTCTCTCTCTCTCTCTCTCTCTCTCTCTCTCTCTCTCTCTCTCTCTCTCCCGGCATGTTTCAAAACAGGGTTTCTCTGTGTATCTCTGGCTGTCCTGGAACTCACTCTGTAAACCAGGCTGAGGCTGACCTCAATCTTCACAGAGATCTGCCTGTCTCTGTCTCCCTAGTGCTAGGATTAAAGGTGTGCACCACCACGGCCCAGTTCTAGGGTCATTTTTTAAAGCTCTTTTAACTGAATAGAGCCACCAGATGTTGAGACAGTGTTCAGGGTCCTTGGTTAACAGCTGAGATGAATGAGGAACAACATTGGCCTCCCTCCCTCACCCAGAGGGGGCATCCCACCTTCAGGGGACATGCAATATCAGAAGCCCCAGAAAGACTGCCATTCGTCCAACATGCCTCAAAACATATTATTACACGGCACTGAGTTAACCCACCCCTCCATGTTCTAGGCCTTGGTACCTCATTTGTAACACTTTACCCTCCTTTGCTTCAGGGTCATTGTTAAGGAACACACTGCAATATGGTACAGTCCAACCCATCATCTGAACAGTTAGAAAGTGACCAAAAGGTGAGTACAGAACCTATAGCATGAAGAAGCTGGCCAGAGTATGATTCACACCCTGGGTGGACAGTGTGTAATTTCAACATACTATTGAGAATGGTGCACAATTTAAACATATTATTTCTGGAATTTTCCATTTAATAATTTCAGACCCTGAGTAACTGAAGCCACAGAAAGGGAAAGTAAAAATGCAGAAAAAACGGGAAGGGGGCAAAATGGGGCTGGATCTATACAACAGACCTAGAGAAGACTATCTATGAGGTCTGGGAGCTGTGTAACTGTTTCCATGGAGGCTGTGTAGAAGCAAAGCCTTCCGAGAGGAAAGAAGTGAAATGGGTGAGAAAAACACCTGTCAACTCACAAAAGTAAACCCTCCCACAGCCAGAACTGCACAACAAAGGAACTGGTTGCCTCATCTTATAGGAAGAGGGAAGAAGTAGCTCAATGGCCATTTGTCAGAGTGTCATACTTCTGGGCGCTATGGCTACCCTTCCTTATTTTCCAACTGGCTCCTGATCAAAACAAGCAATCTGCCTGACTCTCTGTGGTAATACAGTAGCATTATAATTTTGTGGCAGTGTACAGCCTGGCAAACAATATTTCTAATACACATAGTAAGGTGTCACACAGCCCTATGCCTGCAGCCTGAGAAAAAAAGCACAGACAAAGGAAGGAATGCAGATAACACTTCGGTACACGTGATAGGAGGGCAAACCCCATGGGATCCCCTTGAACTACTGAAGAGGATGAAGCATAAGATCTCTGTGGATGCCAGGCACTCTACAGAGGACCCAGACCACTGTGGCCTGGAAGCAGACGCGCAGGTCACCCATGCTTCTCAGTCCCTATGATCAGCGAAGCCATGGGAAAGGCTGGCTTGAAATCACAGTTGTGAAACCTTTCTCAGCTGCCAAATGTTTTCAGTCACATGGAAAGTAGGGTTGTCAGGCTTCCTTAAAATTCCATTCTTCAAAATAAGCCTCTCATCATCCCTAGAGAGACTAATTAAAAACACAAACCCGCACGCATTCCCAACCAGCCATCCTTCTGCTCAGAAATACTAATGAGAAACTAGACTTGAAGATAAAAGGCTATTTAACAGATTAGTCAATCCCCCTCCGCCCTTTGGTTCTCCAAGCCAAGCTCCTCTTGGAAGAACTTAACCACACGGAGACACAGAAGCGTGTCTCCAGTGACTCACACCACCGTGCATCACTCCAAGGCCGAGCACAGGGACTTGTAAGAACTGAGACTGAGGCGTCCCATCTGTCACACCTCAACATCTCAATCGACACAAAGTGGAGGACCAGCCTCCCTCCTTACCCCTCCCCGGAAGTGTAACTAAAGAAAAGTTTGGATCCTGCCAAGAGGAATTATTCTAAAGTTGTAGCAGAATTAGCAGCACACAGAGGTTTGATCCAGCTGAGCTCTTCAGCAGTTAATGACTAAAAGGAAAAAACAAAAGGAAAAGAAAATAAATACTACATAGCGCCAAGGAGTTATTGTTAATTGATGGCTACTAGAGGGAAAATAAATCTTCAGTGTTGTGGCCCTGGAGAGGCTACCCATGCTCCAGCAGACAGCCCTACACTCATGCACATATTGGTGACACTGAGAGGACTTGGTGGCTTTAAAGACAGAGCACATTTAGTTGGGAGAGAAGGGAGGGGTTTCTAAGGGGAGACATAAAGGAAAAGGAAGGGGTGTAGATTTGATCAACACATTATACGAAAGCATGGAATTCTCAAACAATCAAAAGGTGGGGGGGGGGAATAAGAACCAAGGGACACAGTTGTTTTTATTATTTCTAAATCTGATGCAATAAATTAGAAACTAATAGAAAACACCCTAACAGAAGATCAGTTAATGACATCATTAAAACTGGTGTAACCAAAAGAAAATGAATGATTAGAAGCTAAACACTGGTACCATGCAAGAATCCAGCAAAACCTGTTTATCTAACGGGGGGGGGGTGGTGGTGGTGAATAAAGCAACATACTTGACACTTCACCCAACTCACACTGTCCGACAAGCACCTGTCATACACACCTCACAGGAGAGAACTGAACGTCTTCGTGGTAACGATATATTTAGAACATCGGGCATAATGCCATGGTAGCAAAACAGGTGTCTGCCCTGCTTCCACATTAAGTGCAGAGAAATGGTTGTGGTTTAAAGACAATTAAAAATGCTGACATCTTTCTCATGTATCTTTTCCCCACAGGCTCTCACCCCATCACCTCCTATCATCAGCAGCTATCAATGCATGGGCTCTGGGTCTTTCCAACACCTGCTGTTGCCAGCAGAATGCTCCCCCATCTTCTTATGTGTTGCTTCCTATCTACTGTGGGCACCAAGTACGTGAGTCAGCTATGATTCTGTATACAGAAAAGCTGATGGGGGAAGATCAGGAATGCTTTCCTCCCCGACAGAATGATAGTGTATGCTCTTATGCAAGGCTGTTAGCAACTACTTCAAAGTGCTTAGATAGCTTATTTTTTCCTACTTTCTCCATAATTCTTTGCCAAATGCTAGAAAACTGAGACTCTAAGAAAAACCACCTCTGGATAAATACAAACTTTTACTATCATGGGACGAGGAATCAATTTTCGAGCTGAGTGTGGTAGCACACTCTATCACCCCAGCATTCAGGAAGCAGAGACAGAAGCATCACCATGAGTTCAAGGTGAGCCTAATCTATTTAGTGGGTTCCAGACCAATAGAGCTACACACAGCAAGCCTGTCTTAAACTCCCAACAAGAAAAATCTATTTCATGTCGTGTACACCATGCTGCTACATGTACTAGTTGTGAAGAAGAGAGACAAAGCACAGAGTAGGAGAAATGAAATGGACGAGGAAATCAGAAACTACGATCACAGTGATCACAAACAACAACACACAGCGATCACAAACTACAACAAGCAGCAATCACAAACTATAACACGCAGCAATCAGAAACTACGACACACAAAGAGACGCCTGATCCTTCAGAGCTGGATGTGAGGAGCCTGACAACATGGGATGTCAGACTGAACACAGACTGGAAGACAATGGGAAAGCCAGTCAGGAAAAGATCTCCAAGGAGAAAACCCGTTAGCTGTGGTTTCCAAGACTCATCAGATCTCAGCTCCTCCAAGGGAGAATGTGGACTTTCTTATTTTTAAATGTGGACATGCTCTACCTACAACACTGGAAAAACAGCACTTATCATGATTGGAAGAATGATACAGCTAGCAAAGAAAGGGCTAAGGACACAAGGCATGTAACTTCAAAGAGAAAGAACACCTATATAAAACAAGAGGTAAAGAGGAACTCCGTTATTTGCAGTCTTTGGTTTGACCACAACGTGTGACGGCATGAGAGAGGGAGACAGAGTGGGAGAGAAAGAGAGCCATAGACACAGACACAGAGACAGAGAGCTGCCCTGAGGTGGGGGGGGGCTGAGTGGGGGGAACCTGACACAGCTGACCTCTCAGATGTGCACAGAGAAAAGTCAGACAATGATGGGAGACAGACTCTCCATGGCAGACAACAGCTGACAGTAGAGGACCAAGCACATCACAGGTTTTACATTCAGTCCCGAAGGCCACCCCAAACCATGAACAGACTGGAATTAATTGTTCAGTTAAGAAAAATCACCCAATGGTGGCATACATTGCTAGCCACAGCACTCAGGAAGCAAAGGCAGGCAGGTCTCTGTGAGTTCCAGGCCAGCAAGACTGCATAATAAGACCAAAATTATATAAAGTGGCAATAAACATCTAAAAACACAAGTAACAATTTGTTAGTGGTGGTTTGGAGAACAGCTATGATCAAAGTGTGGGGAGTACCCTCTTCTGGTTACCCACTGTCCTAACCTCACATGGCATTAAAAGCAGGGAGTTCCGTGGGGCCCCTTATAAAGGCGATATGCCTTTAAGTTATAAGTTCACCCTTATGACTTAAATAGGCCTTGCCCACATCCACTCAACATGAGGACATTAACCTGTAAAGGGTTAATGTTTGGGGGACATGAAAATACTCAGTCACTAACCCCAGGACAGCAGGAAAGTCTTCAAAGAGGCAAAGGACAGAAAGGCAAGAAAAATGGCACTGGCTCAAGTGAGGAAAACAAAGAGCATGTCCCCCGGGTGGCATGGCTTTCAACCAGGGCTGCAGCCCGACAGACAGGAGGGAAAATAAATGAAGATATGACAGAGATGTCACTGAGAAAGTGCTGTGTCACATGGCTAGCAGGTGTAACCTACCTACAAAGCTAGAAAAATAACCCATTACTATTTAGGGAATGATTTAGAAGACAAGGAATGTTGAAGTAAGTCTTAAACTACAGACTTAAGAGAAACTGTGTATAAAGCAAAAGTAAATGGAGAGCTTCACATTTTATCAGTACTCTGATTTTTCCCATATAATATTAAAATACAACGCTTCTATTTCAAAAAGCTAGTGGATAGCCTCCCCTTATTTTACACAGTTTTAGAAGGAGGGGAAACTTACTGGGTCACAATTCCTAATCTTTGAAGACTCTGCCAGCAAGTTTCACCTGTTAATACAGAAGTCTCGAAACTACAAAAGGCAATTCATTTTATTTTATTTTTTGGTTTTTTTTTAATTCCAAATGATTAAAAAAAAGTCTCTTATGGATAAAACTGGTAGAATATCTTTATGCTGAGAAAAAAAAATATCACTTCCCTACAACTTCTATCAAGTACCAAATGCTACAGTCTGGAGTTTTCCACTAAGAGTCTTCCTCAGAAGGCAGGAAAGGGGCATGAGGGGCAGAAATGAGGCTTTAAGGGGGAGGATAGTGGGGCAAGAGTGATACGAAGTGGAAAGGAGGGGTAAGGTTGACATGGCAATGGAGAAGAACAAGGAAATTGAAGGAAAAGTAAACACAAACTAGAAATAAGTAAACAAATACTATTTATTTTTTTAAAGAGAAAAAAAAACTATTTTTAAATACTTGCAATGCAATCCTTAAGGAGCTTTTAAAAGACCAAAATGAATCAAGCAGTCAACTTCCACGTGGTAACAATTACCAGACTTTCTGCTGCAGTAACAGCCTGTGTCACCCAGGTAGGTAGGATAATGTCATACACTATCCCAGGCTGACTAGTTCTCCATCAGTGATGGTCTCCCTGGGTCTTCAAGGGCTTTGGAGTGGGAGTCCTCGGACAGTAGCGTTGTGTGTAACACTGTTATCTCGTACAGTATTATGAATGACTTAATACTAAGCTCGCTGCCCACTGGTGATCTATGACCACTGCTACCTAAACTTTATAAGTTCTCTATAAAGGAGTCACTTCCCCTTGTTGCCTATCAGTAAAAGAACACAACAGAGTGGTTTTACTTTACCAAATTCTTTGCTTTAAAACATAACTGTACAGGGAATTTCTGATTTTTTTTCTGATAAGCTAGAAACTTATGTAAAAGTTAATATTTTCCATTTCCTCTAAGAATTCAAGCTTGGACTTTCCAGTTCCAGATAAATAAAATGGAATAAGTTCATACAGTAAAAGCTACAAAATCTGACTTACTTGCAGAATATAATAGCAAGCTAGAATAACTAGGGGGGAAAAAATCACACAAAAAAATACTAGGATGAATAAGATGCTGGTAAGAAAACACTACATAGACCAAAATACACAAATCTGGAAATGAGGAAACATCCAAGAGAGCCCTCCAGCTCAAGGTGACAGAGTGCATGCCTTTGACAGGAAATGACTGCAAAAGGCAGGTGGAACCCTGCTGGTGAAAACATCAACAACACTTGGGAGGGGAAGTGATCATTGGACACAAGAGACTGAAGCATAATGAAAACGTAAGCAAGAGCAGAAAAAACTCAATTCCTGAGACAAGGAGAAGCCAGGAGAGGAAGCTAATGTCTCCAGGGGCAAGCTCAGCAGCAGATGTACAAGGTGGGTGCGAAAACAGAATATTGCCTTGTTAATCTCTACAAGTTTTATGTTTTATGGATCAGTTGAAGTTACATTTTATTTTTAAAATGATAGAAACCAAGTGCAGTGGCACAGTGCTGAATCCTAAAACTTGGGAACCTAAGATTGGAGGACAGCTCAAAACCAGCTGGGACCACATAGCAAGAACCTGCTCCCACACACACACACCCACACACACAAAAGTTTAATTGAGAAAGAATAGCAGAATTAAAGAGAGCAGCTGTATTGCCCCACTCTTCCCTACTCCAGAGATAGTCCAAAGAAGCCAGTCTCTGATAAAGTCATTCAAACTGTTGACAAAGATGAAGTTATCCTGCAAGAATGAAGACCACCCCATCTGAACATCAACCAGACCCTCCTGAGTAAGGAAGAAATTTCTCACCCATTACCCCAAAGCAGATGCAAACCAAGAGCATGGGGGGGGGGGGGTTAATATACAGGGAAAACACACCAGTCAGAATGACTACAACAACAAAAACCAAAAAGGTCCAAAATTTAAATTGTATAATCAGAATTTCCTAAGAGGATTCAACATAAAATGATTGGGGATGTCCTTCTGTATACATGTTTCTCTTTTTGGTAGATGAATAAAACACTGTTTGGCCAATAGAGGCAGGAAGATAGGTGGGACTAGGAGATGAGGAAAATTCTGGGAAAGGTAGGCAGAGGGAGACCTCGAAGAGACGCCATGTAGCCAAGGAAGGAATAACAGGTCCAGACTCTCCTCTGGTAAGATAAGACCATGTGGAAATACATATATTCAGAAATGGTTTAATAATTAAGACAGAGCTAACCAATAATAAACCCCAGCCATTGGCCTACAGTTTAATAATTAATATAAGTCTTTGTGTGTTTATTTGGGGCTAAAGTGGTGGTGGGACATGGTGGGATAAAAGAAACTCCAGCAACAATAAAACAAACATCTTACAAAACAAATGAATGGAAAGATTTGATTGCAGAAAATAAAATATTCAAAGAATGAACTAGAAGAATGAGGAAAACATAAAATATTGTAAAAAAAAAAAAAAGAAAAAGAAAGAAGGAAGGAAGCTAGGACAAAAAAAGATAAGAGACAAAGAAAATCCAATGTAGGTTTTCAGGCAGCCAAAAAGATTAGGTTTTCTTAAAGAAAATATAAAAAAGGATTTACTTATTTTTAATTAAGTAAATAGGTCCCAAAAGGAAAATGAACAAAAAACAAACAAACAAAAAAACAAGATGAGTAAAACAGACTTTCATTTATACTCATACCTGCAGCATTCAGTATTAAACAGGGGGAAGGAAAACTATAAAACATTCAGGAAAACAAACACAGAGAAACCATTTACAAAAGAATAAGAAGCTTGCAGATGTAAAAGTTTTCTTCTCCAATATGACACAAGTGTAGAGCAAAACGATTTTCAAAGTACTGAGCGGAGCTTGCTATGAACCTAGCAAGAAATGGTGCGAGTGAGCACAGTTTAAAGAGGTCAGTCCTCTGGACCGCCTAGCAACATGAGGGAGAAGCTAGGACAGGGCAGGTGGAAGAGGAAGCCAGGAGGTGTTATCTACAGCACTTCCCAATCAGGGTGATGAGGGCTAGGGGGAGGTCAGGAATCAGAATGGACTTTCAAGAAGGATCTTCAAGACTACTGAAAGGTATGTTAGGTTTTTAAAGGCAGAATAAGTCATCAAAAACTCCCCTAGAATCCAAAAGAAGCTAAAAGAATGCAATAGCCCACATCTCACTTGTCAGATGAATGGCAAGAATGGACAATTAGCATGCGCTGTGAAAAGCTAGCCATGTGAGGCAAGCACATCTTCTTTTAGGGGCCCAAGAGCAGAGACACTGGTGGTACCATCTCAATGGTGACAAATACATTATCACAGTATCTAGAGCAGCTACTGGCTCTCCAGCTTCTAGAACCATTCTATGCATAAACAGTACAAGATGTAATTACTTAGGACTAAGGAACAGGATGCAATGTCACCAGTATCACAAAGCCAAAAATGAATAGCAGGCAGAAAATGGGAAGGAGACGTGACAACAAAGAGGTGGCCTGAGAACAGAGCCATCTTCGGATGTGATAAGATATCAAGAGATGCTGAGAATCAGGCATGGTGGCTCCCACCTACAATCCTTGCACTTGACTAACCACCACAGGAGGATTGCCCTGAGGTCCAGGCTAGTCCGGGCCTCAGACTAAGACTCTGTCCAAACAGCAAAGGGAAAGGAGGGACTATTGGAATGTAGTGACACTGACAGAGCATCTGAAACAAATAATTTAAAACCAAAAGGTTTTAATCAGCAGAAGAATACACTAAGGAAAGACTGGTGACGTCGGCAGGACAGCGGCATGTTAAATTGGCACCATGGTCCATTTCAGCTTGGCGGGACTGAGAAACACGTAGGGCATTGCAGAGGAACTTCCTGTGCACGATAAGGGTTTTTCTCGAGAGGATTATGTGAGCAGGGAAGACCTACTCAGGTTATCAGAGGCACCATCCTATAGCCATAGTTCAGACTGAGTAAAAAGAACAAGAGGAAGCAAGCTGAACCCTTGCATCCCCTTCCGCTGCCCTCTGGTCCACTGAGATGCGAGGAATCAGCTTTGGGTTTTCACTGCCAAGGAGCAACCCCTTGCCATGCTTTCCTCACCATGGTGGCTGGAACCCTTCAAACCCTGATCCAAAATGAATGAGTTGTTTTTATCGGATATGGGCTCACAGCAACAACAACAGAGGCAACTATATAGCTGTAGCAATGAATAAAAGTTTAAAACTGGCCAGTCAAAAGATGACACAGACATTGAAAACTATGCACACATGCCTGTGTGTGTCCTCTGAGTGCACATGCTCATGTACAATGGATCTCTGACCCTTATGAAACCTTTTAACATATTCTCCAAATTTTACTAGCTCCCTGGTTACCACATACCCTCAAAGGTAAAAGGGAAATTTAGCATCATTGTGCAAGTGTACCCCGAATAAAGAATGACAGATATTTATTTGGGGAGCACTCACACAATGATGGTAAATGACTGCCGCAGTCTTCTGCCACTGGAGGTGCAGGGTCTGCAATCCAGGATGATGAGATCACAGCCCAAGAGAGCACCCAAGTGAGCCCCTCTTATAAGGGGTCACGCCCTCACACCAAAGCCACACCCTAAGGCCATTACCTCAAGTCTATTGTTGGAACAAGAGACCACTACATTCGCCGATCTCCATCACAGTCAAGATAAAAACATAACAGCAGACTCTGGCCATGAAACCTTATCCAGCATGAGCCACAGGAACGAAAGGACTCAGCAAGAGGGGTCCATTTTCCTTGCACTCATCTGAAAGGCACTTTTCAGAAGCTCGGACAGGGCGGCAACTAACAAACCCATGCTGGCACCATGCAGTTTGCCCCAACACAGAAATGTTTTATGCCACTATGAAGCGAAGTTAAAAAACAAAACAGAGCCAGAGTGCTGACTGGAGCCCTGAAGTAATGGTGCTATCCACTCTGCTGCTTGGCGCCAGTGGGCCCATTTTAAAACAGCGCTGTTTTACAAGTGTTTATTACATGGCGCGGCCAACTCAAATGCATTTTGCCCTTTGCTACATAACACAGTGGGCCACATCCTGGCCTGTCCAGCCTTTGTTTGTTTGTTTGTTGTTTTTGTTCCCACACACACAAACCCTGTTATTTCTAGTGAACACTGGTGGGAAATCCAGGGCTTTGCAGGAATCCTTCATTTATATTACACCAGAAAGATTTGCCCAGCATATTACCAGCTGTCAGAAGAGCAAAACAGAGAAGTAACTAAAGGTAGCTGCATGTTGAGAGCCAGGACAGGGAGGGAAAAACAGGGCTTTGCATTATAAGCTCCACTGCACAATGTATTTTGTCCCGTGTATAACTCTGACTCTTTTATTCACTTCCATGGTCACATTAAAAAGAGGAAAAAACAGCAGCAATAGAAGAAACAGCAATAAAGATTGGACCATGATGTCCTAGGCAGGGCTTCTAGTGCTGTGATAAACACCATGACCAACAGCTACTTGGGGAGGAAAAGGTTTATTTCACCTCACACTTCCAGGTAACTAAGGGCACTCAAGGCAGAAACCTGGAGACAGAAACTGAAGGACAGGCAATGGAGGAACACTGCTTTCTGGCTTGTGCCCCAGGGCTTGCTCAGCCTGCTTTCTTACACAATTCAGAACCACCTGTGGCAGGGTAACACCTCCCCAGTGGGCTGGGCTCCTCCACTTCAGTCTTTAATCAAGAAAATGACACACAGGCTTGCATACAAGCTAGTCTGATGGAGGCACTTTCTCACATGAGGTTCTTCCTTCCAGAGAACTCTAGCTTGTGTGGAAAAAAAAAAAATCCAACCGGCACACATGACATCATCCAAAATAAAATGTTGAAAAGCAATGAAAGAATAATAAGCCGAGAGAAAAACCAAATTTCAGAAAGAGACAGCTATGAAAGAATGTGCAGAGGAGTACATGTACATGGAAGGACTGGGGAGGGTGGCCTGCTGGCAGAAGAAATTTGAGGAATCACTAAACAAAACTTTTATGAACACAGTTTCATAACTATCCATGCTAAATCATCACAGTTACACACTGAAAAACCAGGGTCTTATTGTACTAGGGAAAGGTGAGAAAAATCTGTCTGTGACAGCTTAAGTGCTACTTTAGTGAGTGTAAGTGCAGGGCTAGTGGAAGGCAGTGAGCTCAACTGCCATCAAAGAGAAGAACAAAGATCAACAGACATCTTGGGCCTGCAAGATGGCTCAAAGGCACTTGCTATGCAAACCTGGCTACCTGAGTTCAATCCCCAGAACTTGCACAAAGGTACAAAGGGAGAACCAACTCCCCAAGACTGACCTCTGACCTAGAATGTGCTGTTTCATGTGTGCCCCACACACACACAAGGTAATAATAATAATTTTAATTTAGATTTCTTGCATTACACCTAAAATGCTGAAGAGAGAACACAGGGAGGTGACCAGTTATCGCTATCATATCAAGTGGTAGATTTCTTTCTGGAACACAGTGCAATAGCCTCCAATCAGTATCAGGTGAAGAGGCAGATTTCTTTCTAAGAACACAGGAGATGAGGTGGTAAATCTTTCTTTCCATTGCTATTCAAAACAGCAGCAACCAATACTTTAAGCAAAGTTAGGGTTAACCTAGCTGATGAGTCTTCACTAGGGATGTGCTCCTCTACTAAAATGCACTGGTCAGCCCAGGTACAAATGGGAAGGCTGTTGTAATGTTTAAAAAGCATCATGACAGAGAAAGACACCATGTGACAGAGTTCAAGTCTGACAGAAAAGGCACAGCTTGATAGAAAAAGGTCTGAACAGTAAAACATGGGCTTCTGTTCTATGAGAAAATACCATAGACCAGTCCTGAACAATGTCATCAAGCACGATCAGACTAGCTAGGCAAAAATGCAGTGGAGACAACATAAAAATTAAATCAAAAAAAAAAAAAAAACCTTTAAAACTAAGCACAGAAACTTTTTTTAAAACCCATCAAGATCAGTTTGTGCTGCCCAAATAAATATTCTTGGATGTGTGGCCTTCCACTAGAGCATGGTGAACTTAGCAGGAACTACTTATCAGAACACTCATGGGGAAAATTAACTCTCCCTTACTCTCCCAGAAGCTAACAGCTACCAGGGGTGGGATTCATGTTCAACTCCCCTCTCCATTTTGGAGTTGTACTGGCTTGGGCTTGCATGGGTCTTGTGCATGCTGTCACAAACCATTGTAGACGCATATGTACATCTGCCCTGCTGTGTCCAGACACTCTCTCCTTGTAGTCCTCCATCTTCTGACTCTCATAGTCTCCAATGATCCCTGAGCCTGGAAGGGGGAATGATGATGCATATATATCTTCCATTTAGTGATGAGAATTCTGTAGTCTCATTCCTTGAACCTTGGCCAATGGTGGCTCTCTGTGTGGATCTCTTTCTGCTGTGAATAGAAACTTCTCTGGTGAGGGTTGGGAGAGGCATTAATCTAAGGATATAACAATAAGTCAGTATGAGTCAGCCTAATACTAATGTCCTAATACGTCCACTAGCAGAGTAATAGTAGGTTTCCCCCAATGCTGCTGTTCTAGTAACTTATGGACCACTTCTTAGGAAATTTACATGAAAACCATCTGCAGATATACTGCCATACAATTGCAGAGCAAGGTGCTCTTGGAAGAAAGTTGTATCATGAATGAGTAGATTTGAGATTAGCAAGAGTTTCCAGAACTCCAGTCATACACTTGACTTGGTTACAAGTAATTTTTGCACTATCTTAAACCCATGTGCTTGTAGTTCACATAATTAAGGACCCTGTCTCAGACGGAGTTATTTATCATTGGATGAAAATAATTGAGGCTTTTTGAATGCTTTGTCAAATCAAGTTAGACACTGGGTTCTCTCTGACAGAAGGATCAGAACCTAGCTAAACCACAGCTAGCCACTTATTTGCAACATTATCTTTCTGATATATAATCAGGTAACATATTTTTGGAATTTTATTTAGCTCTATTTACATCTTCTACATTCAAAACAGATTTATAGACCCTTAAGAGCAAACGACAAACATGACACACCAAATTGGTATCATGACATCAAAGAGAGGCAGGCAGAGGAAGAAAGGAAAATTATTGATATTTCTAACAATTTGGTTTTGCCTTCCTTTATTAGATGTACCAGTTGCATTTGTATGTGATCCTAGATTGCAGAGCCACTGTCCAGAAGGCCCCATTCACCTCAGGAAGATGAAAGACAAGGCCAGAGTTCTCTGCTGAATGAGGTCACTGGCTTGTTAGTGTCATTATCTTGGTTTTGTGCTGGGCTGCTTTCATCAGGCTGATTTTCTGGTTGATGGCCCTCCAATTTGACAGTGGAAGCCAGCTTGGCAATTCTTGATGGCTTTGGGTGTTTGTGTTTTCCTTTCATGATATCAAAAGGGGAAAATTTTTGATACTTAGCCTTTTCTCCTAGGAATTAGAGATGATTTATTTTTACTTTGGAAGTGTTCTGAATGTATATATGTGTGCCACATGTGTGCCTAATAGCCATAGAGGCCAGAAGACCTGGTCCAATCCCCTGTAATTGGAGTTAGAGGCTGAGCCACCATGTGGTAAGAACAGCAAGAGTTCTTACCCCCTGAGGCAATCACTCCAGTCCCTAGAGATGATTTGAAAGAGGAGAACCCTATAACCAAGCACACTAAAAATAATAGTTTTGAGGGTTTTTTTTTTTTTTAGGGGGGGTTGTTTTGGATTTTTTATTTATTTTTTTTTGCCTAATTCAAGTTACTCTTTTCTTCATCTTTATGAATTCATTAGTTATCAAAATGTAGTCATATTTTTTTAGTAGCTGTGTTTTGTCAGAAGACAAAATTGGATTCCTCTGCTTCCGTCATTATGTGTTAACGTAGTATGTGTCTTTCGGAGCACTGAATCAGGAAATGCCACTAAAAGTAAAAGTGATCTATGCAGCGCATGGCTCAGCACCGTGCATACAAAAGTGACTCTGGGAGAGTGGGAAGACTTTGATCTCTGTCCTAGTGTTGCCCTATTGTTTATAAGGTGGATGAGAGTGTGTATCTGTACAAGAGTGCTGTGTGTGTGTGCACTTATGTGAATGTGTGAGTGAATGTACGAAAATGTGTGTGTGTGTGTGTCTAAGTATATATGTATGATTCCATCTATGTATGTGAGTCAATGTGTGTTGTGTTTGTATAAGTGAATGTGTTTGTATATATGAGATGTGTGAATACTTATGTCTGCATAAGTACATTTGTGAGGATGTATATGTGTATGACTATATTTGTGTGGATGTATGTGGTACTTTGAATGTAATAGGCCCCCCCTAAGCTGATAGGGAGAGGCTCTATCAGGAGGTGTGGCTTTGTTGGAGTAAGTGTGGCCTTGTTGAAAGAAGTTTGTCACTGTGGGGGGTAGGCTTTGAGGTCTTCTTTGCTCAAGCTTCACTCAGTATGACACTCAGACCATTTACTGTTGCCTGTGGGCCAAGATGTAGGACTCTCATCTCCTTCTCCAGCACCATGTCTGCCTGCATGCCACCATGTCCCACCATGATGATAATGGACTGAACCTCAGAAAACATAAGACACCCCCATTAAATGTTTTCCATTATAAGAGTTGCTAACTAAAGCAGTGTGTGCCTATATGTGTGAATATATCTATTAGTATACCCGTGTATGTGTGTGACTGAATGTGTGTGTATTTGTCTGAGTGTATGTGTACATGTCAGTTAATGTATTGAGTGTGTGTGTGTGTGTGTGTGTGTGTGTGTGTGTGTGTGTGTGTGTGTGAAAGAATGCATATAGTGGGTTAGTGTGTGTTTGTGTGTGAGTGGATGTGGTTATGTGTATATACAGGAGAGTATGTCCTCTGGGTACACAGAAGAGTTTTGGAGGTTGCCAGGGCAATCACAGCACTGGAGTGTATCAAATAAACTCAGAATTAAAGAGAAGTTTAAATTTATGGCAAAAAAGTCAACTGTCCAGTTTTGAGATTGTAAATGAAATATAACATGTTTGTGATGCTGATCATGGGTATAAGTTATAATCTTTAGTGTAATGAGTGATCTATCAAACCAGTAAAAACTGTAAATTACAAGTAGAGGGTCAATCCAAAAGAACAGATGAAAATATGTACAAAATACAGTTTGGGTCAGTAAAAAACAAACAATAGATGATAGATGTAAACTCACATAGAAGCAGTTAAATAAATAAATAAATATAAACAGATTAAATAATCCTAACAGTTGTATGAATAAATTCTGGATAAAATTCCCATAAAGACACAAAATTGTTTAAAATTAACAAAGAATTAGAAAACCTTCATTGTCATTATCTGTGTGAGGAACTGAGTTCATTTCCAGTAACCATATATAAAGAAAACCCTAGGCCCAAGACCCATGTGACTTTACTGTGAGCTCTTCACTATGGAGCCAGAAAAAGTCATAAGAAATTAACAACCTAAAAGTAATAATAAAAAAGTACAAACCTGTAATACATATAACTCTGTGTATAAATATACATATAGTTTAAATGAAATTTTCTCATCTGTGCTGTCAATATCCCCTCCAAGAGCCAAAAATCATGTAACAAAAAAAAAAAAAAAAAAAAAAAAAAAGTCCTGCACCAGACATAAGAATCCCTATTTTGAGTCAATGGTCAGGATTGTCCAAGAGACTTCCAAAGCATGACTGTTGCTCTTGCTTGCCCCACAGAGAGGGGAGGTAAGTCCCTATTGCTAAAGACACCATGCACATCAGAAACAGGGTCCAGAGGCCCCTGGGCTAAAACTGATCCAAATGTCTCCTCCCTGAAGACTAGCTTTCACGGCACCAGGAGACACCATGCAATCTTCCAAAGGAAGGAAGCAACCAACAGTCAACACAGCTATGATGCCTATGAGTCACAACAACAACAGTGCAATGATAGCCCTGAGGGTGCAGTACAGGCTCACATATCTTGGCAGTACCCAACAGTTCTTCTAATTGGACTAAATACCCACTCAACAAGAAGGAAACCTTGCCTGGTACTGGAAACCTAGCCAACTACCCAGGGCTAATGAAGTCATAAATCTTGGAGAATCTACAAGCACCACTTTACAAAATCAGCATAATCCCTAACTACATTCTAAATATTTGTCCTTACACATATAGAAAAATGTAGCCCTTACCCTCATAAAGGAAATTTCTCTTTCCAATAAATGGAGACTGCTAGAAAGCAGATGCTCTCCCAGGCTGCCCTCAGGGATTCAACCACTCAGCAGCTATGTCATCACTAGTTGCTAACTCTTAAAAATGTCCCTGCCACCCCAGATCATTCTCTTGTTTGTTCTCTCTGTCTTCTAGTCTGTCTGTTTGTCTCTGTCTCTATCTCTCTCTCTCTCTCTCTCATCTCCCCATTCCAAGACAATCTTTCGATCTCCCTGCCCCAATAAACCTCTTACATGAGATCTGCTGCCTGGTGTGATCTCTTTGCAGCACACCTTGGCCCCAACCTGCCAATGTGCTCTGCCACTAAATCCTATCAGAGAACACTACAGAAAAACTACAAAGCAATCAAAATGCACAGTTGTAGAGCTGAGTCCCAATAGATTCAGCTCTAAACAACTCCCACCCCTAAGATTCAGGGAACACTGTGGAGCAGGGGCACAGAAAGATTGTAAGAGCCAGAGGAACAGGGAGTTTGCTGTAAGATTGTGTCTCCCAGTAACATCTATAAAGTCTCACCAACATGAAAGACCAAATGTGAGCTGAGCAAGGGCAATAGACATGCTAATGAGGATTTAGGAAAGCCCAAGAGGGTTCAACCCAAGAGAAAGAACTCTAGGCAATTAAGGAATACAAGGAGTAGGAAAAACAGTCTTCCCTACAGAAGAGTAATCCAATGGAAAAATATAAGCAAGAAACATTATACAGACTGAGGAGGTTGCATTTTTATATTTTGGACTATATATATATGTATGTAATGATAACTCTTTTCGCCAGCCACCTGAGTTCTGCCACCACGTTAGGGTCCCCAAATAACACACAGAGATTAATATTAGTTACAATGCTGCTGGTCAATGACTAGGATTTCTTATTTGCTAGCTCTGTATCAACCATTAACATTAATCTATATATTTTATAAAGCCTTATCTTATCGAGGACACCAGTGGCATGCATCCTCTCTTCCTGGGATCACAGGGCAACCGTCTCTCTACTACATTTCCCAGAATCCTCCTTCTTTCCTAGTCCCGTCTGTCTTGCTTCCCTGTTGGCCAACAGTGTTTTATTCATTAACCAATAAGAGAGACATATACACATAAGGACTTCCCCCATCATATGTATATACATACACATATTTGTATGCAATAACAGTTAATGAAAAAAGAGGCTATGAATTTGAAAGAGAGCAAGGAGGGTTATGTGTGAGGATTTGGAGGGAAAGGGGAAAAGGAGAAACGATGTCATATTACAATCTCAAAAAATAAAGAAGGCAATTAAAAAAGGACACAATGTTCATGGATACAGAGAGGGGAAGATTGTGGGAAGAGTTGTGGGGGTATAACCAAAACAAGTCATATGAAATTCTCAAAGAACTAATAACAATATACTTAAATTTTAAAAATTAGTAAAGGTAAAATATTTTAAGTCTTAGGATTTATTTGCTATAGCAGCAAACACAGAAAAAAGAAATACCAGTAATTTTAAATTAGTCTTCACTAGATGACATCATCACAAAACAGAAGATCTAAACTCCCTTGGGCACTCATGTGAGAACTGACATGATATAAGCCACACTGAAGTCAATGCATAGGATACCAGTTATAAACAAGTATCTGTGCACAAAGCTCTATTCTTCAAAGACAACTACGTGAATTTACTTAGTAATAAGGGCATCAGCAATCCAATCTAAATTATCAGGCCAGAAACTATAATGCAGAGTAGCCATAATCATACAATATAATATTCAATCTGAGGTCCACAGGATCAAAGGGATAAAACTAGAACTATTTCCTAAATAATAATGTGATGGATTATAGAGAAAAGACTTTGAAAATGGAGCCAAACTATTTACCTTACTAAATCAAGCCCAGCTTGCTGAACCTAGCCAAGGAGAAGTTAGCTGCACAGGTGACTCCAATGGTCCTGACACCTGCCTCTCTGCACCATTCTGTTTCTCACAGATTCAACCTGAGTGGCCTGTGAAAACAATACTGGGGTATTTTAGGAAGAGAAAAACATAGGAAGGTAAAGACAGTCTAACTGTATCTGATTGTTTGAACATCAAGCTCATTACACAGCCCCTATTCCACTCACATCACACATTCAAAAGTTTGAAATGGGTTGAAAACGTTCATGCAACTCACTATTCCAAAATGGTTCTTTGTAAATATTCAAAAGTGAAATGACACTGCATCAGTTATAGACTTATACCTTGCAAACTGTATCCATATCCCAAGGCACAATCGTCCGCAGATCAATGATTTCACAAGACACTCCAAGCTTTTCTTGTGCCATGGAAGCCACCTCCCGGATGACATGAACCTGAAGATGAGGGAAAATACACAGAGAATTATTAAAACAGTTCAGACCTGAAAGTCTAGTTGGGTGTCATAATGATATGCTACTCTCTGCAGTTGGACAAGTGATCTGCTGGGAGAATTTAAAAATGTGTTCTAGGCATGTTGATCCCCATGTCACAAAAAACAAGCAAGGAAAAATATCTTGATTATCAGTTAGAAATAAATGCTAGTAAAAGGGGAGAAATACTTATTCCAAAAGCTCAGGAGGCAAATAAAGGCAGAGGCAGATGGCTAGGGAGCATACAGAGAAAGAACACCCACAGACCACCAACGTTTATTAAAAAAAAAAAAAAATGGTAGAACAAGAGTTCTAAAAATAAACAAATAGCTAAAGAAACTGAAAGGGAAAACAAAAAAGTCACAAAAACTAAAGGCAAAAAGGGTTCATAGACAAAGTAGCCAGTATCCACGCCAAGTAAGATGCAAGTGCTGGGTTCAATAACTGGAACAGGAACTGGAGAGAAGGCTCAGTGGTTAAGAGCACTTGCTGCTCTTGCAGAACATCTGGGTTCGGTCCTCAGTATCATACATGATGGCTGACAACCAGCTCAGGGAGGGAGGGAGGGAGGGAGGGAGGGAGGGAGGGAGGGAGGGAGGGAGGGAAATGGTTTATAAGTAGAGAATTAAGACACCAAGCCCGGCTGTTACAGCTGGGGCAAATCAGATAAAAACTATCACTAGGAAAGACAAAGATACATAATTCTGTTGCTGGGTCATAGGAGAGGTGGTCCACATGGCCAGTAACACACTCATGAGAGGGAGTACAAGATAGGAGGAGAAAGATATCAATGCAGCATGTAACATGGAAATGCAATGTGAGCTGCAAAGGTGTTCTGAACGGACACAGCTGTGTACACCCACTGAACGTCTCAGTATGACTGAACAGGCACTTCACCTCCACCCAAAAAGTGTTACTAGAAACTTCCAGTCACAAAATGAGTAAATTCTGAGGAAGGGATGTGCAGCACAGTGACTAAGCTAATAAGACTGTGCTGTTTATGAACTGGGCCCGGTGGCAAGAGCCTGGAATCCCAGCACTTGGGAGGTACAGACAGGAGGATCAGAAGTTCAGTAGCGTCGTCAGCTGCATAGCAAGTTCAAGGCCTGACCTGAGCAACACTAAGACTCTGTTTGAAGACAGTCACAGCTGCTCAGGGTGCACAGGATATGTGATGGATGAGTCCTCAGCCCTTAGTAAGACACTCCGCCCTCTCTAAGGCAGAGGCAACATGGAAGAGGGGGCAGAAGGAGCTGGAAGATGGAGAGAAGGGCTGCAAACAATGCCACCTTCTAGGCAAGACACACCCATCGAAACCATGAACAGCTGTGGATGTCTGCACTTATCTCCACAAGAATGGACCTATCAAGAGCCAGTCATGAATGGAGGACGTGTTTAGGGGACCCTACATCTCATGGTGGGACTATTTTCTACTGATAGATTTGTGGAGAGGAGGAATCTCTGTCTTCAGACAGGTGGCCCCACCAGGCTCCAATGGATAGATCCAATCCACAGTTCACATGGATGTCCCTGTGGTTAAACCAAATGGGTCACAAAACAAAACCAAAACTCTTAAGTCTAAGAATGAGACTGAGGGGCATAAAGGGGGTGGGAGGTGGCAGCAATAAGGATGAAAAAGAGATGAGAGGATTAGGGGATGAGAGTAATCAGAAAGCATTATATTCATGTATGAAACTGTCAATACAGAAAATTAATCAAAAATAAAAATAAACCCTTTGTTTAAAAGAAAAGTTCAATCATTTGCTTTAACTTTGCTCAGAGTAGATCATATGTCTCACTCTACACACACACACACACACACACACACACACACACACACACACTCATGCAGTAAGGAACTATGAATTAACTTAATTGGGTCATCATTTGACAGTATACACACATATGAAACCATCATGCTATCCACCTTGAGTCACTCTTGTCTATCAGTTACACTGAAATAAAGGTGGAGGTGAGGGTGGGTGTTCTGTGTCTGACAGAACACACCAGAATTACAGACAAAAGCATCCCAGCACAGTGTGGCCTCAGCTGGTGGTCAACAGTACTGACCTGAGTGCCCCAGGCAACCAGAGTCACATCACTGCCCTCCTGGATGACTTCAGCCTGAGACAGAGGAATCTTGTAGGGTTCTACTGGGACCTGTTCCACTTAATACATAATGAGAGAGAAAAATGAAAGTTAATTAATGTTACTCACATGACACGTGTGTCTTAAGACTATAAGAATCTCTCCATGACAGGATCTCATTAAAAGTTTCATATAAAACATTTTTATATAGCTCCATGACATCACTATAGATAAACACATGCAATATATATGAAATATATCATCTATCCCGAAACATGAGAGACTGAAGCTAGAAACAGAATATATCTTAATGATAGAAATTGAATAATTTTTTTTTTTTTTATTCAAGACAGGTTTTCTCTGTGTAACAGCCCTGGCCAACCTGGAACTCACCCTGTAGATCAAGCTGGCCTCAAACTCAGAGATCCACCTGCCTCTGCCTCCTGAGTGCTGGGGTTAAAGGTGTGAGCCACCACCTCCTGGCTGAAACTAAATAAATCTTATTGATACATGTTTTAGTCCAACTTAACTCAGCAGTATTGGCTAAGTATAAGAATTTAGCATACAATGGTAAGATGATGGCAAAGGAAAATGGACTGTGGTGAATGGGATTCTCTGGATTTTGTACTTTTTGTGTGAATTTGAAACTGGTATTTTTTAAGTGTTTGTAAATGTGGGTGAAATGGTATAGCAAGTGAAAGTTCTTGAAGCACAAGCCCAGTGACCTCAGTTCAATTCCCATAACCTACACAAATAAGAAAGAAGAAAAGCACCTGGATAATGTCCTCTGACCTCCACTCACACACTGTCATGCACACACAGAATAATTTAGAAGTTAATTTTAAAAGAAACTTAAAAGTTATTAACAAATCTGCCAAAACCCTATTTGAGAGCCTTAGGTTCTCGGACCAGTTTTCTTTCAAGCAGGAAATTTATGAGCATTTGAAACATGGGGAGAAAGCACGTAGTAGGATTAAACTTGTTGTTTCATTTCTGTACCGTGCATCAGTGAACAATATTACCCATAAGCGACCAACAACCTACAGACCTCACAAAGATTAACCAAATCAGTTTCAGCAGGCCAAAAAGAAAAGACTAATCCACTGATATCCCTAGGGAAACAATTCTATGATTTTCCTATGTAATCAAGCACAGGAAATTGTCAGGTGAATTTTCAAATGAAATTAAGTAGGGGTTTGACAAATCTGCCCAGCTTAGCTACGAGGTTTTTCTGTGAGAGCAGCAGTGTGGTAGGAATGCTAGGGAAAATGGCTGCTCTTTTTTCTCACCCCACCCCACTATTTACATTAAACTGATCTGTGTACTTCTGCTCTGCATTCAAAGAGCAAAAAGGAGGAAATGGAATACAACCTTGCCTCTGTTCCCCTATCTCTGAAACAGCACTGCCCAGTAGTCATCAATGCTAACAATATCCTGGCTGTCTCCAATACACAGCACCCATTTGTTTTTCCTGGATGCTCTTTCTGCATTTGATTCTATTCCCCTTCTTAGGAGGCAGGCTCCCGAGTTACACACACACTCCCTCTCCCCCACAGCTTCCCTTGCAGCTATATCACACGAAACTCTCTGCTGATCTGCAGGTTCTAATTTGGAAGCTGAAGAAATGAAGGAAAAGCAAGTGATCAGAATAATTCTAAAGTTCTGCCTGCAGGCTCGGTGATATCAATAAGGTTACTGCAGTGCAGCAGCACCCAAGGACGACAGCTAATGCGCCTATGCAAAAATCGCTGCTAAGAATGGCTACTAGACACACAGCCTTAATCATGGTTACCAACCATCTCAAAGAACAAGGTGCTACTCAAAAATCCTGCAATAGATGTTTTCTACTTTTATTATGCAAATTGGCATCATCTGTCCGGAAACTCCGAACTCTTAGGATCTTTTCTGATATTAATAGTATGCAAGTACACAAACATGCAAACACCTTGCCTTTCTACTTTCACCTTATATACACAAAAAAAACTACATCCACATTCTTTTATTTACTTAGCAATATATCTTGACCATCTTTTCCACTCAATATAGTTTTTAAGCCATATTAATAAGTTTAAAAAAAAACAGTTAAATGGGTAGAGCTATTACCATTACCATTGATGTATTACTGAGCATTGTCAATCCTTGTGTGTATATTTGTGCTATTTCCAACCAATCACATATCAGCAACCAGGACCTAAGACAGTCATGTAGTCTTTAAATGATTAATATATCTAAATAAATTAAAAAATGGTGTAAAAACTATTAAAACTTCTTTTATAGGTAAATCTCAAAGCAGATGATTATTAAGCTAACAAACACAAGACATAAAACAGTAGTAGAAAACTTATAAGCACTTGAGTGTTTTAAAAGTTAGTATGTATCAAACTATGTCACATCAAATGGTTTTAGAGACTGGCACACTAAAGTTTACAAGTCAATTTATTTTTAAAGAGCATGTCTTTTGGCTTATAGCCATGGCAATTATTTATGTACTGAACATGGCTGTTTTTACCCTACAACAGAGCTAAGTAGCTGCAACAGACACAAAATTGCCTTAAAGCTAAAATATTTACTATCTGTTCATTTACAGAAAATAGCAGCTACAACTGTACACAGCCCATTAGAGATCAATCTAGTTTACTCACTAATGGTCTAAACCCATATTGGATGGATGGATGGATGGATGGATGGATGGATGGATGGATGGACTGGCGGGCGGACGGACAGACAGACAGATGCATAAATGAACAAACAGATGGAACGATGGGCAGACACAGGGACATACTTGACTAGGGTACTATATTCTACTTACTTGGCAGCTAACCTACTTAACCATGAAGGTCAAGACCACACTGAGGACACCTGGCCAAAGATAGCACCCTGGCCCTCTGCCATTACTCCATGCTCTAGCAGCAAGATCACAGGCCAGCAGAAAAGGCATGGAGCCAGCACACATTCCATTCTGCTTGTGAGTCAGTGACCAATATGCAAGAACCCTGTCTTCCTGCCTTGTAAATCAATTGTCAACTGGTGAATTGCAAATCCCTGGAATAACGACTCTGAGGCTGGCACTTACATGAATGGGTTGGAATCTTGGCACATCTTCCATTGAAAAATTGCCAGCAATGACTGCCTTGCTGTTTTAAATACATTACTCAGAACAACAAGGCCTCATTATTTTAGCAATTAAGGAACAGCATGGGAAACAACGCTTTATTGTCTCTATTAAGACCAAATTGGGGCAGTGGACCCTCTGTAGGAAGCAAGTAAAGTCCTGAGTGAATATCAAGGACCAATACCTCATCCGTCTGAGGAAGGCTTTGTTTGCAGTATTGTGCTTATGCAACTCCCTTCAAAATATAATGTATAATTAAGAAATACAGATTAGTAGTCATCTATAATAGTCAAACTTTAGTCAAGTTAGGTATGTTTTCAAGGTCATACACAGATAGATATAGATGGTCTTCAAATACTTCAAAGATCTACAGAAAATAGTATTTTAAATGTTTTTATAACATAATGCTCATGACAGTGAGACATGTCTGCTCCTAACAGTACCAATTCACTTCATAAGAAGATAATGGGCATCAAAGAACCTCCTTATGGAGTTTGCTTTCTTTATGGCAAACACTAGCCATTTGAGCAAAAAACTGCCCTTACCTAAATTGCTGACAGTATACTATTCAAACTGGACCAGCAGGTGGCATAAAAAGTGACTGCCAATCTTTGCCAAGACACAGTAGGACAGTCCGTCAAAATTACCTGTTGCACAAAAACATTTGTCAGATGTATGAGGCCTGTAGGCCAAAGATGGATGCCCCAACATTACAGAAGAACTTAGGGTGTCTGTCCAGGCAACCAGATATCCCAGTCGCTAGGTAACATTTGGAGTCTTTGATGGAACTCAATACTAGGCAGTCATAGTTAAAGTTTTCCTTAGTTATGATAAAAGATAAATTGGGTATAAAATTTTAGAGTCAAGGATAAAAATAGAATATTTCCCTAATTGCCAAATACAAATGAACTAGATATTGTAACTGTAATTCTTACTTGATAACTGTTTTTGTTGTATAAAATTTTACTATGTTAAAGGGGGAATGTGGAATATTCTTACACATTGTGTGAATATATGTCACTGTGATTGGTTTAATAAAGAGCCTGACTGGCCAATAGTTAAACAGAAAAAGGTTATATAAGAAAGCCAAAGTGAGACTGCTTGAAAGAAGGCTGCAAAGAGAAGCAAGATGGGCATACCATACTGAAACTACCAAGCCACGTGGCAAAGCATAGATAGAAATATGGGTTAATTTAAATGTAAGAGTTAGCTAGTAACAAGCCTGAGCTATTGACCGAGCATTTATAATTAATATTAAGCCTCTGATTGGTTATCGGGGAGCAACTGGTAGGACAGCCTTCCCCAGGTAAGGCTCAGAGGGATGGCAAAGCCTTCCTTTGGTCCGAGTGTAAATTCTGATGTGTGTACATAAAATGGCTTACTGGTTGTACTTTCTACAACCTCACCCTCTCCGGTGTTTTACAGCCTGAAAATTACTCCCTTATGCAGACTAATCCTATTGAGATTAGCTAAACGTGACTCCTTATTCAGCTGTACAAAATAACCCCACCTCCCTGTTCCACTGTATATAATAAACACACTGAGCTTCAAGGTGCTGCAATGTCTCCATCCAAGAACTCAGACCTCCCGATCTCAGCTTTTCTGTACATTGTATCTATGTGTAAGATCTTTCTTCATGACTTGACCACTCCAGTCAGGTCAGTCCCTGGAACCATAATGAATGCAGCAGGGCTCTTCAAAGTTATTTTCAGATGGGCATCAGTTTAATCTTAAACATGTAAAAGTGGGGGTGCATCTCGAATATACTCATTTATCAATGAGCCAAGCCAGATGAGTTAGTGAAAATTACAGGTATTTTGTAGTTACAGTAATTTAAATAACACATTTCAGGAGAAGGTCATTTCAAATAAGGAAGTGTATATCCCTACCCTGTAGCTATGTGCTTTCTAAAAAGGGACAAGCAACGGGGGTCAGAACACTGGCATCAGAAGCTAAAGAGTATCATGTATGCACAGATCATGGAAAGCAACTAAATCTACTCCCCTCTCCTTCATGCTGATTGCATTCACACCCAAATGAGCACTGCACAGAGAAATCAGCACTGGATACACAGTGATGACCGTACAACTGAGAAAGTAAGGAGTGAAACAGAACATAAAAAATCATTAGGCAGGACAGGTTTTTATAAAAGTATATTATAAACTTCTTACTTCCACACTTGCTTGCTCATGAGAAACCATTTGCATGCACAACACATGTTCACTTACAGATTCCTGGCATGAATAAGTTTATTTTATTTCCAAATAGCTCATTTCCCATACCAATGCCTTTTCCCCAGTTTCTTTTTAATAAGCCACCTTAAACAGAGTTTTACAAGAAACAAAATACATAAATAATATATACACTATGCATAATATAGTCAGTTAACAATGACCAAGCATCCAATGTATCCAGGTTTCAAGTAAAATGTTGGACAAGGGAAAGAAGGAAGGGAAGGAAGGGAATGAAAGGAAGGAAAGGAAGGAAGCCACTCATGCTATTGAGAAACACAACTTCACATAAATATGAAAGTTACTATTAGCCAAGAAATAAAAACATGATATTGACAGCCTATCACCAACCATTCTAGAAATTAAGAAGGAAACAGCCTCCTTACAGAACTCAAGGAGGTCTCACCAAGTAAGGCACAATGGAGGGAAGTCTTGGAAACAGAGACACTTGACATGAGAGACAATAAAGAAGAATTCTGTGAGGAAATAAAAGGCATGAAGTGTGTAGTCAAGTGTGTGCTTAGACAGACATCTAAGAAAACAGACCGACAGTATTTAGATGAGGGATGTTGTGGTTTGAATAAAAATGGCCCCCATAGGCCCATAGGGAGTGGCACTATTAGGAGGTGTGGCTTTGTTAGAAGTGTGTCTCATTCTCTTCCTGCTGCCTTCAGGTCAAGATGTAGAATGTCTGCCTGTATGCCACCATACTGAGTGCCGTGATGATAATGGACTAAACCTCTGAAACTAAGTCAGCCCAGTGCAGTGCTTTCCTTTATAAGAGCTGCTGTGGTCATGGTGTCTCTGCACAGCAATAGAAACCCTAACTAAGACAGGTAGTGGAGTATTGCTGTGATAGACCTGACCATGCTCTTGTCTGGAGGGATGTAGCTTTTTGGTCTTTGGATTAGAAGAGCTAATGAGCCATCCTAGTAGAAGCCAGAAGACAGTGGTGCTGGGGGTGATTTGAACTGTGGGGGCCTGACTCAAGAGATTTCAGAGGAAAAGAACATTTGTATGTGGCCTGCTTTTTCATTTTGACTTTATAAGGGATTACAGTTACGAGATTGCCAGGTGTCCCAGAAGAGACTTTGAACTTTGGACTTTTAAACAAATTTGAGACTGTTATATAGATTATGGGGACTTTTGAAGTTGTACTGAATGCATTTGGCATTCTGATATAGCTACAAGCCTTGGGGGTCAGGGAGTGGAATGTGGTGGTTTGAATAAATATGGCCCCATAGGGAGTGGTACTATTAGGAGGTATGGTTTTGTTGGTGTAAGTGTGGCCTTGTTGGAGGAAATGTGTCTCATTCTATTCCTGCATCCCAGTGATTCCCTTTATACCTGACCATTAAACAAAAGTCATCTGAACAGATACTCCAAGAATCAGCACATATCTTGCGTGTGCCCAGACTTTTTATGCAAACACTTTTATATATAAGATAATATATAAGATATAATAATATATAAGATAATATATAAGATATAATACATAATATATAAGGTTGTAAGTATCCATTATTTCATATAATAATACATATAAGGTAATATATACGGTTGTAAGTGTCTTTATACAATACAATCTATTGTTTCTAATTCAATGGCAATATTACTTTGGAACAAAAAGAAGCCTATGCTTTTTCAAATTAAATGCATCTGTTTAATCTTCTCAGTGATTCTTGGAGTAAGTTTTTCTATGCAATCACCAGTATGCTACATTACTAGGTTAGCAAAAGTGCTAACAAATCAATTGTACAGACAACTGTCCCCTCTTCTTTAAAACATTTTAATTCCTTTGGGTATTCCAAATGAAACACACATATATCTTAAGATTCAAAGCTACCATTCACACACGAGAGAAAATGTGAGGTTTGTAGTTCTGAGTTTGTAGACTGGCTGTTCCCAGCTCCATCCATTTACCTGCGAATTTCATTTTTCTTAACGGTTGAGTGATACTCCATTGTGTAACTGTACTATATAGAGGTCAAGAAATTAGTAAGGCTTCATGGGAAGGAGGGAAGAACATAGCAATATATGGAGGGAAGGGTGAATAATGGAACAGGAAGGGTTAAATGGGGTGGTATTTGGAAGAGAAAATGACAGACACTAAAGACTTTCTGAAAAAGACATGAAAAGCTACTGCAGAGGCTTCCTAAAACATAAACATTTTCATATACAAAAACAACTCAAATGTAGCTATATTTTACTGGGACAACTACCTACCTACTAGACACCATAAACTAACTGTACTGGCTGGTTTTGTGTGTCAACTTGACACACAAGCTTGAGTCATCAGAGAGGAAGGAGCCTCAGTTGAGGAAATGCCTCCTTGAGACCCAGCTGTATTGCATTTTCTCAATTAGTGATCAATGGGGAGGGCCCAGCCCATGGTGGGTGGTGTCATCCCTGGGCTGGATCTCCTAGGTTCTGTAAGAAAGAAGATTGAGAAAGCTGGGGGAAGCAAGCCAGTAAACAGCACTCCCCCCCCCCCCGCATGACCTCTGCATCAGCTCCTGCCTCCAGATTCCAGCCCTGCTTGAGATGCTGTCCTGACTTCTTTCAGTGATGAATAGCAATGTGGAAATAGAGGTCAAATAAACCCTTTCCTCCCCAACTTGCTTTTTGGTCATGGTGTTTTGTTGCAGCAATAGAAACCCTAAGTCACTAACCAATAAAAACCCAATGTCAAGAATGGGTTACCTCTATCAGATCTGTCAGCCAGTTAGGTCCTATAGACTCCCAAGTTTTACAGATTGCCACTGTTCTTAGTTACTGTACTGGCTGGTTTTGTGTGTCAATTTGACACAAGTTAGAGCCATCAGAGGAAGGAGCCTCAGCTGAGGAAATGCCTCAATGAGATCCAGCTGTAAGGCATTTTCTCAATTAGTGACCAATCGGCGAGGGCCCAGCCCATGGTAGGTTCTATAAGAAGGTGGGCTGAGCAAGGCATGGGAAGCAAGCCAGTAAGCAGCTCCCCTCTATGGCCTCTGCATCAGTTCCTACTTCCGGGATCCTGCCCTGTTTTGAGTTCCTGCCCTGACTTCCTTCAGATATGAACAGCAATGCTGAAGTATAAGTCCAATAAATCTTTCCTCCCCAATTTGCTGTTTGGCCATGGTGTTTCATCGCAGTAATAGAAACCCTGACTAAGACAGGCAAGACTGATGGCAAGACTCTATTGCTGAAGATGTCACAGATTACTATGTATCCCTGCCTGCCCTTGAGCTCACCGCAATCCTCATCCCTCATTTTCCCAAATGGAGAGATCAAGCAGGTACTGACCTGGAAGCTTAATCCTTCCCGGCTAGCATTCACAGGGAAAGTGCTATGCACGCTACTAGAGGAATGAAGTAAAACTCAGTCTTACCCAGTTGTAAACCCCAGGAGCTAAACTACAACAAGCCTGGCAAGACATACTGACTGGTCCAACAGCGGCACATATGGCGAGGGAGAAACCAGCCGTGTTAGATTTAAGTAGATTTAAAGCCTGTCCCACAAGATGGAACCCATACATGGCAGTTATCAGGGCTAAACAAGTCACTGACCCTGGAGGAGAATCTATTCCTCTGCTAACGTGGCACCCTACTGAGCCGACTCCTAATGAGGTCTGATTAAACCCACGGATTTGCACATCTCTCAAACCTTATCCATGAAGCTTCTTTTTGCAATCAGTGGTGATTAAGGCAGAGATTCGCTACTAGTCAAGGTGCAGAGAACAAGTGAATGCAAAGTGCCCAGTGATATAAATATACATATAAATATACAAATATAAATATATCACACTGTCCTCCTCGCTAGGTTCAGGGGTTGAAAGACTTAAGAGTCAGAGGTGGCAGATAGGGAAACAGTGTTTTCCAGACACAAAGGGCGGTTGCACTTAAGAAATCACAACGGTTGTGACAGCATGCACAAGACCTATGCAAGCTCAAATCAAGACAGAATTCCAGCATGGAGGGGAAAAATGGGCAGGAGTCCCATCCGTAGCCTTAGGTCTATTGGTAATTTAAAGATGCTGAAGAAGAGAGAGTTAGCTTTCTCTAAGGGCATTGTCCCAGCAGGTCTCACATACTCCAGTAGGTGCCCACACACCTAACAATGTATAAGGAACATTAATGAGGCTTAATGGTTTATTTAAAAAAAAAAAAAAGACAGGAAACAGGTTGAGAGAGTAAAATTGGGGGGCGGATGGGGAAAAGGTTGGGAGAGGAGTTGAATATAATCAAAATACAGTGTATTAAATTCTCAAAGAAATAAATATTTAAATTTGAAATTTTATTTCCAAATGGATTTTCTATAGGAACAAACAAGATGTGAACTTCACACAAGGAAATTGGCAAAGAAAATAATTAAACACTAAATTACAGCCACTACACATCAGCAATAGAGAGCTGGGAAGAGGAGGGGGGGGAATCACTTAACACAATTGAGGTTTAAAAAAATTATGTTAATGTCAATTTCAAATGGATCACTGGTTTGTAAACTGATAAGAAAAAAAAGCACTAGAAATTTGATGTAATGTAAGTAAATTTATTCTTATTGAAGAAAAAATAGGGGCTAGAGAGATGGCTCAATGATTAAGAGATCTTAATGCTCTTGCAGAGGGCCTGGTTTTGGATCACAGTACACAAATCAGGCTGCTACTAACTGCCAGTTCCAAGAGATCCTCACCTGGCCTCTGCAGGCACATGGTGCACAAAATCATACAGGCTCGCCCACATACAAAAGAAGGAAGGCAGGGAGGGAAAGAAAAGAAAATTAGACATAGAGTTTTATTGTCTACCACACTGATACATAAAAACAAAAAAGCTTAATGTGTTTCTTCCACATTTACAGCACAGTTCTTGTCAATCACTCATGCAGTTACAGTCATGGGTATCCAAGTTTCTCCAGAAAACACAGGTTTCTGCATTAGTGACACATCACTTTTAAAAATGGATCCAAAAGAGAATTAGATGGTTGCCCCTAGAGGCTCATGTTACCTCAGTCATGAGGTACAGCCACCGGGTTGACTCTTGCTTCTGAAAGTTGGTAAACCTTTCTGGACTTTTCCACATGCCTAGAGCCATTTAGACCTCATTGTCAAGAGTAGGCTTCTGGTGCTTCTAGAATTTTTGTTTGTCATGTTGATTACATTTTTAGAAGTTCTTACTATGTATCCCTGCCTGCCCTTGAACTCACAGCAATCCTCATTCCTCAATTTCCCAAATGGCAGGCATGTGTAAGTATGTGCCACCATATCCAGCTTTGTGGAACTTTCTCCATCATGGGTACATGAGAGGCAATAGCAACTACTGGCCCCTGGAAAAAATGACCACAAGATGCTACTGACTTCAAGCTCCATGCACCACCATGATGCAACCAAAGAATACATGGGGAGTAAAGATAACAGAAAAGGGCTTAGTACAGATTTTGTGAGCTTCTACTTTACAGAACATTTTTTTATTATTTCCATTAGTCAATTAATTCTCTCAATGAACTAATAGAAATACATTTTACAGAAAAGTTATTCATAGAATATTTACAGTTTGCCCTTTACTATTTGCCTATACAGACTATACATTTATAGATTTTTGTACATAGACATTTTTAATACAGTTCCTTCTCCCACATACTTAAACACATATGAACCTATGTTTCTTGCAACACTGTTCAAAACAGACAGAATTTAGAAGCAATTCAATGTTTCATTAGCAGGGGAAGGATGAGGGTATGGTATGTATTCTATGAAGTAAAAATCAGTGAGTGACACCTATGTTAACTGACAGAAATATATCCAAATATGTGGCAAGTAGGGAAAGTTATTTGATGGATTTGTGGCTCCAGAGGCCCCACCCTTAACTGAGGAACTATTGATAGCTGATGGCTTTTGGGCAAGGTTTTTCCTTAAGGGTATGGCCCCAGGTACATCCACAGTGCATAGCTCCACAGCCAGGAGTATGTAAGCATCACAAACTGAACCTGATGGACTTTTAAGAGGGTAGGGGAGTCACAAAATTAGGAGAGTGGGTAGGAGTGGAGATGAATATGATCAAAATACAATGAAAGAAATTCCCAAAGAATAGAAATACATTTTCAAGAAAAGCTATTTGTAGAATATTTATGGCTTGCTCTTGATTACTTGAGTACCTAGATTATGTATTTACAGATTTTGGTAAGTATATAGAAAAAGATTTTGCAAAGAAAGTTACAGGAAACTGCTTCTTTCGTTTTTATGTCTTATACGTAAGCAAGTATGTTCCTCCTAGTCACCTGTGAAGATAAATATAAATATACAGAACTGGGGCTGAGGAATGGAGTTGGGAGCGAAGGAAGTGAAAGGGGAGCTTTTGCTATTTTTAGTCTGTGTATAATCTATACATGGCTATGGAGCTGAAATGGATGAACCTGTTACAAAGTGCCATGACTCACGATCCTAAATTCTATACAGAAGCAAACATGCATCACTCCGTCACATGGCATCAGCTTAGTCACTAAGACTATAACTAACTTAAGGTTTGAAAGACAGATACACGCATTCAATGTCCAAACTAAATCTGGAAAGTAGGAAAATTCAACTTTGTCCACGGCTATGAATGGCACAGTTTATCGATCACAGAAAATGTCAACAAATTCAAAGGTAAGCTTTGCACTTCAAGTCCCCTGAAACCTCTGACTCTCCTTCCTACTCAATGTGGAATCAAGGCACGCTCTGCGGTAATTAAATAACTTAACGGCAGTCCCGCTTGTTTTAGATGTACAACAAAAGTTCTCCCATATGGCTAAGACAGAAACAGAAACCTACATGAATAATCCATAAGAGAACAGAGACATATAAAGTATGAAATTTTACTTGCGATCAAATAAATGAATATTTCACTGCGGAGAAACATATGCTTCCTCAGTAATACACAGATACAGGAACTGAAATGATGTAGTATAGACAATACATTTACAGATGAAATTATATCTACCAAGTTCTTTGTAGAGATAACAGGTAACTTTTTAGATGACTGACATTATAGCTTCCTAATGAAATCTATGCCTAGAATTCTTAAAATGAATTGTTTCAGGAATTATATAAACAAAACTTCATATTTAGAGAAATCTCTTTCTTAACAATGCCATACAAGCCAATTTTCAAAAACAAAACCAATAAAGTGAAATAGAAGCCCAGGGCATGAGCCTTCAAAGAATGACAGTGGATTTGCACAATGAATATTCACTTAAGGTAATACTTATGCAACAAAACTGTATACGCCTCAGATTTTCAGGGGCTTTTTTTCTTCATAACCAAGATGCATTTCCTAATTAATTCATTAGCAGTCATGTTAGTAGCCAAAACTAGAGGTGCAGTGTATTAATAATATTTAAAGGTCATTAGCTTGCTGAAGAAAGAGGAAGTAACCTACTTTCCTAGGTAGAAACAATTATTACAATAATGACAAATATACTCAGTAATAATAATGATGAACAATAACTATTCATACAATTTAAGGGCAATGTTCATTCTCTGAATAATGCCCTAATATTCTCCACGACTGTGCAGTATCATAATTGTTATAATAATGAATTAGTATTCACACAATAGACTGTTACCCAGCAATACAGATGAACTAGACACAGACAATAACATGGATGAATCTCTAACAACTAGGTTGGACAAAAGAAGACAAATACAGAGAATATATGTGAAATTCCACTTCCACGAAGCCCAGAAACATGAACAACTAATCTAATCACAATCAAAAGCAACTAGGCTTAGAGCTGAGGGAATGGACAGGCAGAAAGCAAACCGGAAAGGGAGTGCAGTCATGATTAAAATGTCCTGCATTTTGTTTTGTATAGTGGCTATATGAATATATGAGGCTGTCAAAAAAAACATCAAGCTGAACACAATAGCTGTGTATTTTATTGTATTAAAATACAACACAACCAAAACATGTGGTTTAAAGTTAACTGTTCAAGAGTGATTTGCCAAAGTAATGTTCTTGAACTGGGGGGGGCGATACGCTTTAGACAGTATAAATCATTTGATATTTAAATTTTCCATTACAGCTGAGAAATAAGCAGTCACAGATGTGTGCTTATAGAACTATGATTGTGAGCTAAAGGGAGGGTAAGCAAGAATCTTGGTTTACTGTGACAGATGCCCAGGGGAGCCTGATACCATAGCACCTGGTTAACAGTACTGTACCTGCTTTACCACAGAGTCCTCTGACTTAGAGGACCTTCGGGGTCACCTATCTAAAGTGAACTTTCAATGTCATGAATTGAAGTACAAGTGCCTTCACTTTCCCATTCCACCCACAATGACTAAACAAAACTCAACATGATCTTTTATTCTTGTTAACGTTTTACATTCCACAATCAAAGTCTAACTAAATGGGTTTCCCTGAAGTTTACATCTGAGGACAAAATTAAATGTCACAGAACTTGATCTGTAAGGAAAGTAGAAAGCAAGCTTAGGGGAAAAGACCTAAAAAAATAAAAAGTAAAAAAAAAATAAAATAAAAAATTAACCACATAAAAGAATGTAAGGATAGTCACAAATACAAGATTTAAGAAATCTTTACCTGCTGCCCTGTAAAGTATTTTAGGTTCAAAAAATATACATGGATTTTTATCTTCTATGCATGACAATAGAAGTCCCTTGGCCTGGAAAGGGCTTCTGGGTATAACCACCTGTAAAAACATACAATTTTAGTAAAATACATCTCCAGTAAACCCACTTCCAAGGGTTGATACTTAACCAATCAAGTGTAACTAATTCAACTAGACCACGTATTTGTACTTATTATAAAATGTAAGCGTTGGCTCTCAGAAATCTCTTTATCCACAAGTATTTCTAAACTGATTTCCACTAAGATGCTGAGCTTCCTTTGAGGACCTTACCTTGCCTGTGGCAGAAAGAGAACCTGCAGACGGAGGAGGAGGAGGAAGAGGAGGAGAAGAAGGAAAAGAGGTGTCCACCTTTAAGTGCCACCTCCTACTAACATTCTGCTATCTCTTGCAAATGAAAGTGCCATGATCCCCTTCTTTCTGACGGGCAAATGCAACCTGCACTTCATGAAGGAAAAAAGCAACCCACTGAATTTTGTGGACCAGATATAGAATCCAGTTGCACAGAAAAAAGACCAAAAAAAAAAAAAGCATGGTTATTCCACATCTCCAGTGGACAGGGCAAGGGCTCCGAGACCTTCAGGAGGAGGCTGGTGAAGAGGACTGACTGTAAGAAACGCACGCGATAACTTGGCAAAGCACTCTGAGGGGGTCATTTCATCTGTCCTGCACAGTGACCCCAGGAAATAGCTACTACTCTTTTTCCCACTTAGAAACAGAGACTGCGGCTCTTACTGGGTAAGGACACTACCTGAGGTCACAGTACTTGAGAGGACAGAGATTCTTACTCTGTTCTGATGCACCCAGAAGACCACACTCTTGACCATGGCTCCTCAAATCACAAATTAGTACCTAAGTTTTCATGATTGTAAAATAACTGTCTGAGAACAAACTTCACTGGAAGGATTACTAGAATAAGCCTGGATCTATACAAAGATCAAACAAGACTCCTTGAAGCAAACCACCTTTGAGTTTCAAACTCACTACTGTGTTTTGTTTTTGTGGAACTGGTAATCAAATCCTTAGCTTGCACATACCAGGCAAGTGGTCCACCCTGAGCTACATCCTCAGCCCTTAATCTAGTTGAGAGAAAGACATTTTAGGTAGACTGGACTGGCCTCAGACTCTTAATCTTACTGCCCTGAGGGAATTGTGTCATTTTTATCAAAAGAATTTTGTTTAAAAATAAAACACCATAAATCTCTTTATTAGCCATATCACACAAAGCTGTTATGCTTCTGTCCTTTAGTTTCTCTTTGCTTTCTTCAAATAGTTATTTGTATTCAAGTTTATAAATAAGAAATAGGAAACTGACAGTAGATGATTAAAAGTTCTGTTGTTTAAAACCTCTAGGATATGGTGTAACATTAAATATGACTAACATCCAGCTCAAGATCAGAAGTAAGTGTTGCTTCAAACTGGCTCTTATCCAAAACTACCACTTCTGGCTTGTGTCAGAAAAGCATACAGCCTCCCTTCAACTGGGACAAACCTCATGAAAAAAAAATTAGGAAAAAATGTAAACATTTTTACAATTGATTTATGTTGTCCAAAAAAAAAAAAAAAACATGCTTCTCTGGCTAACACATCTGTGAGTTTCTATGATTCCCTGGAAAGCTACTTGATGAACATCAAGAGACAAAACACTCAAAATATTTGTAACATCAAAAGATTTAAGCTATTACAGGAGACAGCTACAAAGGGAAGACTCGTCCAAGCAGATGAAGCAGTTCCCTTACTCTAGATTGGAAAAGATTCCCATCTATGTAGGAGCTTTCTCTCTGTCTGCTTAAAAACTGAAAACCTGAGCTAAAAGCAGACACCTCTTTGAGGTAAATATTGGTAAACAGTAGGTTTTGTTAAAAGTACCCCAAAATCAAAATGAGAAAAACCCACTAGAAAGAAGAAACTAGAATTTTAGAAGAATGTCATACCCTTTAGAATCTATGGAGTTAATGAATTCCAACATCATCCCGGTGCTGCTTCCGGAAGAACATTCTAGAAAACTGGGCATCAGCAAGTTAATCTGAAAAGGAATGCTAACCTCCCTTTCTCAAATATAGTTAAGTTCCTATCAACTGCAAAGCCCTGGTTGTCTTCCTTCAGGGAAGAATACTAACAGCGTAAGCGAAGGTGGAAACATCAAATGACGATCAAATAAAGGAACTAAGCAAGAATACCTTGATTCCTGGGCAGTGGGCAAAAAAGGCTTCAGGACTCTGAGAATGGTAGAGGGCCCCGTGGCCTACACAGCCCCATGGGGCCCGGATGGTGAGGCTCCCACAGTTGAAAAGATCCCCAGAGCGATAACGGTACTTGGCAGCTTCGTTGACAATCTGCAGAGAGAGGGGGCATGTCACAGTGACTTTCCTACCCAATGCATGTCCTAAAAACATGCGGTTGGATCTTCAAATGCATTCCCATTACAACAGCAAAGCACCAACACGATGCAACAGGTGTTGCATCAGGCAAGGCGGAGACGGGTGGGCAGAGCCTGTGTTTAAACACTCAGGGACTGACCTGAAGAGATGCCTTTCCTGGCAAAGCATGTGGCACCTACCTGATCAAAGGCAGGGAAAATATAGTCGGCAAACTGGATTTCCGCAATGGCCGTAGCACCAGTGACTGCGATTCCAATCCCAAATCCAACAATTCCTTGTTCACACAACGGGGTGTTGAACACTCTATCTTTTCCTTTAAAATAAATTAATAATAATAATAATAATAATAATAATAATAATAGGAAGAGAAATAGAAGACAAATCTAATGTAGATATTAAAGCAGTGAAATATACAGGACATCTGATAATTGGGTAGGATAAGAAATTTGGGACAGGTAGAGGAAATTGTAAATAGCATTATGATTGATTCAGTACATAACTGCATTAGACATAAGAAATCTAAATATGAGATTTTTGAGCTAATATCTGGGCAACAACAGATAAAAATATCCCCCCCCCAAAAAGGGGACCTTTAAAGTACAGCTATAACACAATAAACGATGTGACTGAATGGCATACTCAGGATGCTAGCGCCTACACCAAGAACTCTAATACTGACAGGAATGGACCAACCGTATGCTCCTTTTAAACCAACTAGATTTTAAAGATTTAAATCAAATTCATCATGTCTTGAAGCAAACGACTTGGATGTAGGAAAGAGGCTTGTTGGGGGAAGTGGAGGTAGCAGGTGGGAGGGAGCTGAGAGACAGTGGTGAGAGAAGTCAGCATGCACTTTGCACATGTATGAAATTGTCAAACAGCAAATGCAGTAAGAATTATTTATAAGAGTATGTGCACTGGCCTTGGTGGGATTATTCTGGAAATCAGTAACAAAAAAAAAAAAAAGTAAGATAATGTGTGTGGGGCAGTTGCTGTCCGTAGCTCTTCCTAAAATATAGGAGGCCCTGGGTTCAAGTCCCAATATTCAAGGAGAAAAAAACAAAAAAACAAAAACAAAAACATATGAAAAGGGGAAGGGGAGTGGTAGGGAAGGAGGAGGGGAGGGGAACAAGAAAGTTAGCTAATTATCTTGCTGTGGTTTGATTATAAAGTATCCCCTATAGGCTCATGGGTGAGCACCATCACCCCATCCCACCACCAACATGCCCAAGCTAGCAGCCCTGTTGTGGAAGGATGTAAGACCTTTAGGAGGTGAAGGCTTTCTACAGGAAATAGGTTCTTGATGACAAGCTTTGAGGCCATCCCCACTTCCTCTTCCCTCTTAAGACAAATGTGACCAGCTAGCCTTCCCTGCCTGCTGCCATGTCTTCCCTGAGCCAAAATACCACCGAGCCAAAATAAAGTCTTTCCCCGCTAAGGTGCTTTTATCAGGTTATGTTATCACAGCAACAAAAGAAAAAAAGGGAAGGAAGGGAGGGAGGAAATGGAAGGAAGGAAACACAAGGGAAAGAGGAGGGAAAGGAGAAGGGGAGATACAATAAAGTTTGTGCTAGGTCTATGGCCATATCACCCTGACCATGCCCGATCTCATCTGCTCTCAGAAGTTTATGTTAGAAAGCTTACTAAATGCATATACATAATATATAGCTCAAAAAAAGAAAAACTGGATATTAGAAAAGGTGTTAGAATTGAATAACGAGACTCTGTCTCAATTCAATGAACTACTGAAGATAACTGCAGAGTTGCTTCTTTCAAACCAAGCCTCCACTATTCATTAAAGACTTTGAGGATCCCCCATGGGAGGCCTCCTCACCTACCCTGAGGAGTGGATGGGGGTAGGATGGGGGTATGGTGGTGGGCATGGGAGGATGGGAGGGAGAGCAAACTGGATTGGTGTGTAAAATAAAATTGTTATTAATTTAAATAAAAATTAATTTTTAAAAATCCCAGGGAAAAAACAATCAATTTCTAGAGGCACTGGCAAGCTACAATGAGGCATTAACTAAACACTTGTACCCTGAAAGAAGGAACACAGAGTGAATGGTGACAGCTGTAAGACTCGCCCAAAGGGACTCTCCACATTTTATCAGAGACTGCTAGAATCCAGACAGACAGAGTATATTGATGGGCATCAAATAACATCAACTGAGGAGGTCAGTGACTGAAAACCAAGCAAGTATATTCCATTTATGCACAAATTGGTCCAGAACTCACTGACACCTGTACCTGCATAACCCTCTAAAAAGAACTCAGTAGAAAATAACCTCTGGACATTAAAAGAGCTGGTCAGAAATGTGTCCTGTGCCCACCAAAGAGAACACAGGCGTATGGAGTCCTAGTCTCATTAAGTCAAAGGAGCTTCATGGAATGGAAGGAATACACTATTGGATAAGGAATGGGTCACCAAAGGAACTAAGAGGAAAATCTAAACATTCCTAGAACTAAACAAAAGGAAAAACACAACATATCTAAACTTACAGGACACAATTAAATCACAAAATCAATCCCGAAGAGGGTGGTTTCTAGCTACAAGTGTCTATTTAAAAAGAAAGAGACAGAGAGACAGAGAGAGAGACAGAGAGACAGAGAGACAGAGAGAGAGGTCAAATCTCAAATAATGCATCCGAGGGCTTTGGAGAAGCAAAAACAAACCAACCCCAGAAATGGTAGCTGGGAAGACAGAAATTAATTAAATGAGAGAAAGAATCAAAGAAACCAAGAGTTGGTTCTTTGAAAAGATAAATAAGATTTTCATATCCTTAGATAAACTAACCAAAAGAAAAGGGAGAAATTACAACAGATGCTGAGAAAATTCAGAAAATCATTATGACAAACATTAACATATCCCATTAGCAGCTTGACATGGTCACAGAGACCTTTAACACCAGCACTCAGGAGACAGAAACATGTGGATCCCTATGAGCTCAAGGTCAATGTGGTCTACACAGCAAGTTCCAGGCCAGCTAGAGGTATAAATTGAGGCCCTGTTTATAATCAAAATATATCTTCCTAAATTGGAAAAGATAAAAGAAATGAATGAATCTCTGAATGCATACAACCTACCAAAATAATCCAAGATGACATCATTTGCATCTATTACATCTATAACAAACAATGAGATTGAAACTGTAATAAAACTTCCAAACTAAGACTGGGGGGACAGTCCAGTCAGTAAAGTGGTTGTCTTGCAAACATGAGAACCTGAATCAACTCCCCAAAACCCACATTTTAAAAAAGCCAAACATGAACCTCCATACCCTTGGGACTGCTACTTGGTGTGGATCCAGAGTCCCCTATTTCTTTCCTGCCACCCCTTCCAGCCATGTCTTCTAGACTATCTCCATTCCTTTGTGACTGCCTCTGACCCAGAGAACAGCTTTCTACCAGGAACCCATAGCTGCCACACTAAGTTGGGTCTCGGGTATGCTATATGTGTCCTCCTTTCCCTCATGCTAGCACAACTCCATCCCCCTGAGACTTGGCCTCTTGCTGCAGAATTAGGGTCATCCTAGCTTTTGACTGCCACCCTTCTCAATCAATCCTTCCAGGCCATCTCCAATACTTTGTAAACCCCAGCAATCCACAGAACAAGGTCTCAACAGGGACCAACAGCTGCATACTTAGCTGAGACTCAGAACCACTCTCTATCAGGGATCCCACAGTCACCACACTTGGCTGGGACATAGCCACCTCCATTCTTTTGTGACTCAATACCAACTCACAGAACTGCTCTCTACCAAGGACCCATGGCTACCACATTTGGCTGTGACCCATATTGTGTTAGCAGCAATTGTCTTAGTTAGGGCTTCTTCTGTTGCTGTGAAGAGATACCATGACCATGGAAACTCTTATGTAAAACATTTAATTGAGGGGGCTCACTTACAGTTTCAGAGGTTTAATCCATTATCATCATGGCAGAAAGCACAGCAGCAGGCAGACATATGCATCTTGCAGGCAACAGGAAGTCAACTGAGACACTGGGCAGTATCCAGAGCATAGGAAATCTCAAAGTCCACCTCCCACCATGATGACAGACTTCCGGCAACAAGGCCATATCCACTTCAACAAAGACACACCTCCTAATAATGACACTCCCTGTGAGATTATGGGAGCCAATTATATTCAAAGTACCACAGCAACCAAAGAAATGAACACCCACCCAACATAAGCAAGGTTCACCCAACATAAGCTACACTAAGAACACCATAAACATCACAATTCCAGACGTCACAATTTCAGCTCAAAACACAAACATGAACAACCAAGACAATATAACTCCCCAGGAGCCAAAAATCCTGGCCCTGGGAAAAGTGACTTAGCTGGAGCACTATAACTTCAAAATAACAGTTACAAATATATTTCAGGACTTAAAGAGGACATGAGTAAATGCTTTAATGAACATTATGAAAGCACAAAAAGTTGAATGAAATAATGAAAACAATTCAAAACATGAAAGTAGAATTTAACAAAGAAATAGAATTGTTTAAAAGAAGCCAAACTGAAGCAAAACTCAAAATGAAAAACTCAGGAGGTCAAACAACAAGTTCAAAGGTAACAGAATGAAGTGTAAGAGAAAATTTCAGATCTTGAAGACAGAATAGAGGAAATGTGATGGGGAAGTACTTCTGTGTATATTTATCTTATTGATTGTTAAATAAAATACTGTTTGGCCAATGAGACAGCAAGTAGACGGGACTAGGAGTCAAAGAGGATTCTGGGAAATGTAGTAGAGAAGTGTGATCCAGGCAGGAAGTGACATAGCAAGGAGACTCATATTTAAGCTAAGGAGAAACAGGAAGCGCCCCTTTTTTTCCCCTCCTGCTCCAGCAGCAAGATGTGATCCTAGCAAGGAGGGATGCCAATAAGGTGTCCGATAAGATAAGTCTTATAAAATATATAGGTTTATGATAGTTAAGACTGAGTTAGCAGATGAGAAGTCCTAGTCATTGGCCAAGCAGCTTTGTAGCTAATACAAGTTTCTGTGTATTCATTTGGGCCTAACTTGGGCAGGCGGCTGGCATAAAGCTTACACGTGGCAGTGGGGCTCAGCGGCTTTGGCAGAAAGATTTATCGTGACAGAAATGGAAACATTAAATAAAGAAAATGTGCAGGGGGTTGGTAGTGCATGCCTTTAATCCCAGCACTTGGGAGGCAGAGGCAGATGGATCTCTGAGTCCGAGGCCAGCCTGGTCTCCAGAGTGAGTGCCAGGATAGGCTCCATAGCTACACAGAGAAACCCTGTCTCAAAAAACCAAAAAAAAGAAAAAAGAAAGAAAAGAAAAAAAATAGGCACAAAACATCCAGGAAATCTGGGACACTATGAAAATAGTAGGTACAGAGGAAACCCAGGTAACAGGCACAGAAAATATTGTCAACAAATTCATGGAACATTTCTCCAATCTAAAGAAATACCTATCAAGGTACAAGAGGCAAACACAACACCAAATAAGCAGGACCAGAAAAGAAACTCCCCACATGCGGAAGGCCTGCACAAATTCAAACCAGACAAAATCCCAGCATGGAGAAAGATGCCCCACCACTTACCAAGAAGTTATTTGTGACTGGCACCTGCTAGGAAAGGGGAAATCGGTTTTCTCCAATTGAGTGTCACTGGATATATCAACCATACTCCAAAGCAGGCCCCATGCCAACACACAATGGACTCACAATTTTTGTGTGCTTTTTGTTTGCCCACCCCACCACCATCTTATTGGGTTCATTTGTTTGTTTGATTTGATGGGGGGTGTTTTATATATTTTAAAAGAGAAAGAACATGAAGTAAGGAGCTGGGAGGAGCTGGGAGGAGCTAATGGAGGGAAAAGAATATAGTCAAAATAAATACCATGAAAAAATTTAAGTAAGAATTTTAAAAGACAAGCATACTGATATAATCCCCAATAATCAATAGGCAAAGCTAGGAAGATCCCCAAAACTCACTTGATAGCTAGGCTACCTTATTCGGCAAGCTGCAAGCCAGAAGAAGACCTTATATCAAAAAAAAAAAAAAAAAACAAGGTGAGCAATGCCTAAGAACTGACACCACCCAAGGCTGTCCTATAGTCTCCAAACACAAACACCCACAAACACATGGGTGCATACATACAAACTTCCAAGTAAAAAAATGGTCCACGGCCAAATGGATTCACTGCACAATTCTACCACGTCAGGAATCTGATCAAGAACCAGGAACCCAAACATTCAGGGACAAACCTGGTTGGTATTCATACTCCATTTCTATAACCCAGGATATCAGTTCATCTTGGTATGCAAAATTCACTTTCAGCTCAATCACTCCCTTTGAACATCAGCCACAAATAGGGCAGGTGCTGGGAAATGCCGACTAGACACATCCTGCACTTTGCAACTCTAAAAACAGCTGCAGAAATTTAACAGTGTGACTCACACTCATAATAATTGGAGGCCGTCTTCTGAGCATATGACATCCATACCTCATCAGTGCCCTACTCCACTGGAAGTACCTGGATAATTTAAGGGGAAAAAGTGACCCTATTGCTTGAGTGGTAGCAAAGAACACAAATCCAGCTGCCCGAGGTAGAAGCCAGACCCAGCAAGTATGAGCCACCTTAACCTAACAGGCAGCACTCACTCGTTCACTCCTTGCAGCTTCAAGTTCACAGGGCACAGGCAACTTTTCATCTTGGTAAGGAAAGTGCAGCCTTTTTTGCCACTACAAAGCAGACCAGGTGAATTTCTCAGAATTTTAAAGTTTAACCGATGACATTTTTATACGCTCCAAGAGAAAGTGCTTCAACATGAACTGGTGGTTAGAAATCTGTTACTGGCTTCTGCCTAATAGTGACTGGTGGTCAAAGCACTAATAAGACACACAGTATTGATGACTTCCTCTTTCCCACAGGGCAGTTAGCCACTGTAAAGTTCACGTACGCATTATCCTGATAGATGAATCAGGACAAAGCGCTGTGAGGCAGGGCAGACCAGGATAGCTAGCTCCACAAATTGCTAAATTACCTGAGGCTCTGTTCTTATCTGTAACAGAACAATCCTGATGCAAAACAGACTAAACTTACTCACACCATTATGTCTCCTGTGTTCCTAAAGTGTTTAACATTACATTAACACTTTTCTATATGTCAGGGTTGCCCTACCTTGCTTTCTATTGCTGTGATAAAAAAAACACCATGACTGAAGGGACTCTACCCAGCATAGCATGGCAAACATAGCTCTAACTGGTCTTGCCCTTCTCCCCCATTCCCTCTGCCTTGAAAAAAAAAAAAAAAAAATGTTAGATTACACTCCTAAACACCAAGGTCTTACTCCTTAATTGGCCACTTCTTCCCTCTGGGGCTGACTACCAATGTCCAGCTATCAAAGTATTGAAGTCCAGCAATCAAAAGCCCCCTTCAGCTGCCCTAATAAACAGGCCCAATTAAAATTAAATACCTCATCCCCTTTTACTTTTCTTTATAAACTGCCATTTTCTTATAAGCCACATCTGTCTCCTGTCTATCCAGAGGCAGTCCTTTGTCACTCTGGGACAAATATACTTGCCTCCTCTCCTTGTTTCCTTCCCCTTCTCCCTCATCCTCTATCCCCTGTCTTTGTCTCTTATTCCCTGCCCTCTGTCCCCCTAGGGCAAATAAACCTCCATTGTGCTGAGAACTTGGCTTTTAGGGGTACAGAGCTGATACCAATCCTTTCAATGACGAAAAGCATCTTGGGGAGGTAAGGCTTTATTTGTTGTACATGTCCAGATCACAATCCATCTTGAAGGGAAGTCAGCAGCTCTAGGCAGGAACTGAAGCAAAAGCCAATGAGAAACACTGTTTACTGGGTGGCTTGCTCAGCCTACTTTTTTAAACAACTTAGGATCACTGGCCAGGCTATCCCATATCACTAATCAAGAACACATGCACACACACAAAAATAAATAAATAAATAAATAAATAAATAAATAAATAAATAACTTCATTGGTGGCATTTTCTCAAATGAGGTTTCCTCTTCCCAGGTATGTCTATGTTTATATGAAACTGACCAAACCTAACTCGCACTAGGTAAACAAAAACCCATCTCCTCATGGATGAAGCTTCTATTCCACACAGGGAAAACTACAATGAAAACAACTGAGTAAGATATTTGACGTGTGTATGACAATCAGTGCTGTGCAGGACAGCAAGAAAGGAATGGGTGATACGAAGCTGGAACTGATGCAGCTTCAAGTGGGCCATTCACAGTCTGGAAAGTAACCACTGAGAGGTGACATTTAAGAAAAGAGTTGTGTGCCACACATGCATCCACAGAGATGTCTGGGCAGAGGGACGGCAATAGTTAATCTTGTCAACCTGGCTGGGTTACCATCACCTAGAAGACTGAGACACACCTCTAAGTGCATCTGTGAGGACAGTTCTCACCCACTAAATGTAGGTTGGGACCATGGGCTAGAGTCTCCGATAGATGGGATGAAAAAGAAAAGCCAGCTTAACGGTGGCATGACCACTCTCTGCTTCCACCTACTGAGATGGGAATAGCTACGCTCCTCCCCCAGCTCCTGCCATCATGAACTTCTGCTGAGGTACCTGAGCCCCAGAAATCATGGGCTGAGCCCGCTAAAACCAGGAGCCACAGCAAATCTTTCTGTCCAAGTGTTCTGTCAGGTGGTTTGGTAACAGCAAGGCAAGATGAACTACTATGGGGGCCAAGAGTGGAATGACCATCACAGGGATGCAGGATGAACTAATATAGGACCAAGAGTGGAGTGACCTTGGAGACAGAAAGGCTTCAGGAGAGCAGAGAAAGGGCACAGAGGAGAAGCACGAATCTGAACATGAAAATATAGTGGCAAAAGATAAGCCAAAGCATAAGGAAGAGGCTACAGAGAGGCAGTCTGGGCCAGGCCCTTTGTCTTGGTTTCCTTCCCTATTGCTGTAATCAAACACTAACCAAAGCAAGTTAAGAAAATAAGGTTTATTGTCGATCACAGTTCCAGGTTACTGTCCATCACAGCAGGGAAGTCACAGCAGAAGGACTTGGGAGAGCCTGTCACATCCCACTCAAAGCCAATAAGTGGAAAGTGAGAGATGCATGCCAGTGCTCAACTAGCTCTCTACTCACACAGGCCAGGATGCTGGGAACACAGAATAATCGCACCCAAAATCAACATGCTCTGCCCACAGGTGTGCCCAGAGGCCCACCTCCAAGGCTGAGTCAAGTTCACAGCACTAACCATCATACTCTCCCTTGTAAACACTAACTTTTACTGAGGATGAGTCAGAAGGCAGGTGAGCGGGAGAAAGAGGAAGTCACAGAGCAAAGCCAGGCCATGCAGAACCTCTTTTCATCAATCTCTTTCTGACTGGTGTTCTATGAATAGCCTATAAACAGCAGAGGGAGGCACAGCAAGATTGATTGCAGGATACTGTAATACTGCAGTAAAAGACAGAGGTGGGTAACAGAGGAGGTGGGAAGAACGGGCAAGACTAGATGTATTCTAAAACTTGAGTCAAAGGATTCACTGATGAAAAGAGCCTTCAATGACTCAGACGTGCAAAGAACACTCAAAGCCTTTGGGCTTGAGTAACTTTAAAGATGCCATAGCCAATAATTGTGGAGGAAAAATAGATTCAATGCCATGAATAAGCTTCGTGGAATGAGATTCCAAAGTTTTGTTCTGAAAACGTGTGCCATGCCTCAGATATTTAGGTAGTGGATCATGGGGCTGTTGAATAGGAGAAGTATTCCGAGTAAGGAGCCTTATGTATTAATAGCCTGGGATGGAATTCATTTACTTAGTGGATTTAGGGGGGCAAGGGAGGAAAAGAAAAGAGAATAGTGGTTGGTATGTCTTAATTAGGGGTTTGCATTGCTGTGATAAAACAGCATGACCAAAACCAACACTGTGACAAAAACCTTTCATCTAACAGACTCCAGTTAATAGTATCTCCCTGAGGGAAGTCAGGGAAGAGGCCTGGACATAGGAACTGACTGATACAGAGGCCATGGGGGACATCACTTAGAGGCTCACTCGTTATGGCTTGCTCAGCCCGCTTTCTTATAGTACCCAGCCTGCTTGCTCTACATAGGAGTTTCAGGCCAGCCTGAGCTACATCATGACATCCTGTCAAAAAAAAAAAAAAAAATCATTAAGATGGAAGAAAGAACAAATTTGCAGGCCAATAAAAAATGAGGAGTAGAGAAAGGGAAGCTGATCTGAGAAAAATTAATGAATACATAGAAATAACAACTAGGACCATGTTTGAGCAGGTGACTGGGGAGGCTGAATGGCACCCTGGTATCCCTCAAGATCGAGAAGGAAGCAAACAGCCCATGATCACTGAGGCCCACACAGGTATTCACGCAGCAAGGAAAGGCGAGCCTGCCCAAGTTCTCACAACATCCATTTATCTCTTTACTAAAATCCTAAAGTAGACAGAGCCTGTTTTCCTTTTTGCAGTGCTAAGGATCAAACTTGGGGCCTCATGTGTACTAAGCAAGTGCTCTCACACCCACAAAATAAGTTAGCAGAGTGAAGATGAGGAAGGTGGGGTTGAAGAAAGAAAAATGAAAGAGTCAGGAGCGTGCCTGCAAGAGTCTTCAGAAGTCACCAGCAGCCTTGAGCCCAAACTGAAAGCACTGGATATAGTGACACAATTTGTAATAGTAGCTCACTCAGTGAGCCTAGGATTTAGACATCCAGGCCGACTTAACTAGAGCTGGATTTCAACAAGCAAATACTAGGTAGGATTCAAGATGGGAATAAAAGCAAGAAAGAGCATCAGAAAGAAACAAGAGGAGAAATTTGTGGTTTTAAGAACCAAGAATGCTAGCTGGGCTTTGGTGGCGCATACCTTTAATCCCAGCACTCGGGAGGCAGAGGGAGGTGGATCTCTGTGAGTTCAAGGCCAGCCTAGTCTACAGATCGACTGCCAGGATAGGCTCCAGAGAAACCCTGTCTCAAAAAACCACCAAAAAAAAAAAAAAAAAAAAAAAAGAACCAATAATGCCAGGCTTGGTAGATGGCTCAGTGGTTAAGCACTCTCCCGGAGGACCCAAGTTCAATTCCCAGCAATCACAATGGTGCCTCTCACATCTGTCTATAACACTAATTTCAGGTAATCCAATTCCCTCCTCTGGCTCCCACTGGCACCAAAACTGAGTCTAGCAGTGAGTCCTGTCCTTGCCCAGACAACCACAGTTCGAGCACAAATAAGAATGAGTCCTGTCCCCACCCCAACAGTCACAGTGCAGAGCACAAACAAGGCAAAGAAGAAGAAACAGCTAGAGAAAGGAAAGGACCATGGGATGATGGCTGGCTAGTCACCTCCAGGAATAAGGAAGTCAAGGAGCAGCTCACTGTCCTCTGTCCCTAGATGGTTTTCAGAACCATCCCCAATTTTAGAGTTTACTCTGAAACCAAGTGTTCCTACAAGCTCTTGGGAGCCACCTGGGATAAAATTAAAATTTTCTTTTCCCATAAAACTTTCTTATAAGACAGGACTAAAACTATCCATCTCTAAGCAGCTTCTATCACCTCAGTACCCAGAATTCAGTGGACCAGAAGATTTTTTCAAAAAAAAAAAAAAAAAAAAAAAAAAAAAAAAAAAAAAGGCCCGCTTAATCTCCATCTGTTCCGGTGTACTTGAGCAGAAAAAAGGAAAGACATGAATGTTTGTGACTAAGCCACAAAACATCAGAGAACAAGACATTGTCACAGGCACAATCTATAAGATGCCTGTTTTATTTTGAATTATGTGTATATGTGGTGGAGGTGTTGGCAAGCAGGTTACATGCATGTGAATGTAATTACCTGAAAAAAGCCAGGAGATAGTGATGAATGCATTGGAGCTGGAGTTAGTGGTGATTGTGACCCACCTGACATGTTTACTGGGAACCGAACTCAGGGCCTCTGCAAGAGCAGTATGCACTCAGAATTACTAAGCCATCTCTCCAGCTCCTACAGGTATAATTTTAACAGTAGGGAAAGAAATGCTGTATCTTTATCATCTTTGTCATAGACCTTCTGAAATATGTTGTGATTGTTCAACAATTTTTACACCTGTCCAATGCTTTGATAAAGATGAAAAGCATTTTTTAGGGTTGACTGAGGCCAATACAGAGCTAATCTAGATCGTTCTCCTCCCATTTTTTTCCCTATATTAAAAACAGAAAATGGGATACCCTTAAAGAATTGGGTTTTGTTTTGTTTTTCCATTCTAAAATGAAGATGACTATACAATGTGTCTTCCAAACTGGAACATTTCTCAGGTTGTTTGACATTGTTTAAAAACAATAGATGTTAATTATCTTCCAAAGCAGTTCTAGACAAAAAGACAGCCCCAGGTAACAAAGACTTCCAGTCCCCTTATTATGAAATGTCAGTGATAGCAACACCTCTGAGAGCTAATAAAGGAAAATAGGGTGTTAACTTCCTCCATGAGATGCTCATTATCCAGTCCTAGAAATGAAGAAGAGACGAGGAACAAGCAGCCAGCCATGGAGGCAGTGTCCCAGTCACTGCTGGGATGCTCACAAGACTACCAGGTGACACTCTCCCAATGTGTTCCTTTGACTGCTAAGAATGTTGCTGGGTGAGAGGCACCAACTGTTAGCCCTTCCTCCAAGGACTGCTTCATCAAGAGCGACCCACCCCGCCCAAGGTCACATGTGCTGATGAACTGTATGTGAGGGCAAAGGCCTGGTCATTTCAGCCCAATTGAGTATAACTCAGAAAAGTCCCTCTGACTGAACATCCCACGTGGCTGGCTGTAGATGCCATGTGTCCTACACCATGCCTGGCCATTTTCCACTACCCAATTCTACTTTCAACAGGGAAAAACACTGTGTCATCATAGAACATGTCAAGTTTCAAGGCTCAAAGTGTGGGAAGTTTACTTACATTTATACTAATCACACAACAGTCTTCAAAACACAAACTTCAGGAAGCAACCACTGCAAATGACTGTGAACCTGGTCCTGGAGATTCTACATCATATCCCAAACACTCAGACAAGGGTGCTAGCGAATGACTCAGTAAGAGGAAAATTAAAGGAACTCAAAGTCAAATAGGGGCATATGTATATGCTCAGGAAACATCGGTTGAATGACATCAGCTAAAACACAAATGTCCCTTTGTGATCAATGAGTCTGTAATTCTGGGTGTACGGGTAACAGCGCTGACAACCAGAAAAGCCCAAACCAATTCCAATGAATGACAAAAAAAAAAAAAAAAAAAAAAAGCCATAAGCTTCTCTACTCACAATGCTGACTCCTGTCCTCGTCACCTTTGGAAAACCAAACAGAATGGAGTATGAATGCCTTAAGTTTAGCAGTTATTTGATGTTGCCTAAGTGAACAGGCTTACATGCACCAGGTATTGAAAACTAAAGATAATCACGTCTATGGAATTCATAAAGTAGTCATGTCCCATATCCCACCAAGTACTAAGACATACAGATACAGCAGCAAGGCAGACAGGAGTTGAGCTGGTGCCTAAGTGGGAAATTGAGGGAGTAATATATACATGAAATATTTCACCTAAATAATGGAAATGTGACAACAAAAAGGCCACAGTCACCCAGGCATATAGTTAAGAATGTATCCAAACTTTCCCTGGTGCATAGAATAATACCTAGGATACACAGAATTGTGAAGATGTTTGTTCAATGGATGAATGACCAACACAAAAACAAGTATCAAGAATGGACATTGTTTAACTGATAAGAGGATGCTTTATATGCCCACAATGGCAACTTCAATCAGGTTTAGTATGTTATTTGAATGCATACCAAATTACACTTGGCAACAGTGTAGCTTCAAGTCTGATTCTACAGTTTACCTCTCTGGTTTGTTGGGTTTTGTCTATTTACTTTAATCACTGTAAGGGAGGGAAAAAGAATAAATTCATGACTACACTTACAAGGATTCTAGAAAATTCAAATGTGTTCTTTAAGTTAATCACAAAGAAAGAAGGCAGGCAGAGGACCAGAGAAATAATGTAATGAGCCGTAAACATTACAACTGAGCATGAAGAACAAATTACAAAATCCTAGCACTAAGGAAGACATTCCTACCAGCCGTACATCCTTCAGATACATAACAAAAGTCATAGCAACAGCACTCACCCGGAGTCCACAGGCAGTGGTCTGGATCCCTCAACAATAGATATGCCCTCCTTAAGTTTCCTATTGCAAACTACTCAACTCATAAGTGTTAAAACATATCAAATTAGACCTTAATTATCTGGCCACAGACAGATACAAAATAACTTTAAACACTGACTCCAAATGTCATACATTCTCTGTGAGCATCATCCTAAAACCCCTCAGATGTGTCTCCAAAAAGTTCAAATAAACAGCTCATTTAAACTTTCACAGTATGTGACCTATTTCCCAACAAGAAAATAAAATAAAAAGGCTCTTTAGACACAAAATAGTGTTTAAAATGGTCAAGAAAACTCTTAATTGGGAACATGTATTAAACAGCCTTTTCCAAAAAGGCTTGCATTAATATTGACTGCATAACAAATTGCATTGGACTGACATACTGATATCCTATAGACATGTTAGCAGCTATGCTATAGAGATGGACACACATCTACATCTAATAAGAGGTATAAACACTCCAAACTTTGGGCAGAACTAAGACGTCATAGGTCGTAAATTATCAGGATTTTTTGTTCAACCTAATTTCATGTAGAAAAATAAAAGTAGGATGGATATGATAGAACACACCCAAGACCTTGCCCTGAGGCAGGAGGATACAGTACAGAGACCACCTAAACTACTGAACAAGTTCAAGGCCAACCTGGGCAATTTAGTGGGTCCATAACTCAAAATACAAAAGGGGCTGGGGATACAGCTTAGGGGTACAGTGCTTGACTATCACTCTGAAGGCCTTAGCGTCCAGTCTCAAAATTGGAAAACAAAGAGTTGTGGGAGGAAGCAAAGGGATACAAAAGAAACTTCAAGCAAGTCCTCGTGTAAGTTCAGAGTCTCAGGAATCTCCACCCATCCTATCACTTGTAGAATTCAGTAAATGAATGACCACAATTACAATATGGTGGTTAACAACATTGAGCATTTCCAGCTTGAAATCAGACTTAGCTCAGCAGTTCAAAGTAGACCTTCTGAGTCAGAATGTCTGGGTTTAAGAGTGGCTCTACCAACAACTTCTCAGCTAGATGATCTTCCACGGTGCTTCTATTTTCCCCATCCATAAATTAGGATAAAAAAAGAATTAACCTGCCGGCTAACCATGGACGATCTAAGGAAAAGGCAAGCTATGGAATGCAAAACCAGTGTGGCATTTTCATCTGGACAGTAACAAGAAAAGGAGAAAATGTGAGAAACACATTTTCTGGGTGGAACTGAAGGGATTTAGGCACATGGAGCTGAGATTTCTGTGAGACTGAGAGATACCGGGGCACACAGTCCTGAAGGTCCCCAGACCATCGGCTGGAAGGTCCCCAGACCACCACTGACTACATGATGCCTGTCCCAACCTGATGTCCATGGCACCTGAGCCATCAATGACAAGCACTGTCTTTCCATTTTGAGTGAAGGAAACTCACAAGTGATGCAGAGCCCGACAGGCTATTCTAAACCAGGAGCCTCAGTTCCTGCTTGTCCTAAGAGCCCACATGTAGAAAGGAGGCTTCGATGCTAGCATGAGTTCATATTTGGAGATGCTAGAATCTTCAGGAGGTAGGGCCTGTTGGAAGGAAATCAGGTCACTGGGGATGTACCCTGCAATGGGGGCATTAAACTCTAGCCCTTTTCCCTCACACTTTGCTTCCCAGACTATCCCTCCTCGGCTGCATTCCACGTTTATCATATACCATACCACCGTAGGCCCAAAGGCACCATAAATAAAGCCAAAATGAGCCTTGCCTCCTTTCAAGGTAATTTCCCCAACACTGAGTCACAGCAGCAGAAATCTAACATTGTTCCAATGCCAAGACGATGGATGGGCACGAGGAGGCTGGCTCTCAATCACCTTCATCCAGATATCATCAAGAGGCTCAGACATGGATGAACATGTACAAAAGAGATACTGAGCAGCAAGAATGAAGAGCCAAAGGCAACTCCGGATTAAAGCGTAAGTACAGCAGTGCTGCTGCTTGCTACTGTGTGTCTGCCAAGAGGCTAGACACCACACAGGCCAAGAGCTGAAAGAGGGACAGACAGAGACCCAGAGCACAAGAGAAAGAGCAGTGATCCCGGTAGATGGGCAAGCCCCACTTAGGCTACTGGTCCCTTGGAGGCATGCATTCCTTTCCCTCCAATGGCAAGCTGTTTGTCACACGCTTGAGTAAATTCCTTACGCCAAGGTGGTCCACATGGTAACAGCATGAAGGCGAAACTGGCATGCCCAGGGCCTTGGAAAACTTCAGGAATTTTCCAGCAGTGGTTTTGATAGGTGCTATTATCCCACAGAGGGTACAGTATTAGTTAGTAGTTAATCAACTGCTAGTGTGATAGGCTGGAATTTTGCTTCTATGCATGATCTGACCAATGTGATTGAAGGAGACGAAATTCTCATTTGTGACGAAATCAGAGCACTGTGAATGACTCAGAGTAAAAAACCACAGTCTAAAGGCTTAGTGTTTAAGAATTCACACTATTATAATGGAAACTTGACAAGAGAAACACAGAATTTCATTTCTGTCAAACTGATGGAGAGAGAGAGAGGAAGTTAGTGACATCTTTTGTCTTTTTGCCCACTACAGGTGGAGACAGGCCTACTAATGCCTGTTAAGCACATACTCTAACACCAAGACACCTCAAGTCCTAGTTCTTTTACTTTTTCCTAAAACCAAATGGAAACATTTATTGATGGGATAATGCAAACTCCCCTAGTGCACTCAACTAAAATGTACTAAGGTGGCCTAGAAATGTAGCTCGGTGGTACAGTGCTCACCTCCCTTCCTTTAGACAAGGCCTGGGTTCTATTCCCAGTACAAAAGAGAGAGGAGGTGGGGGATTAACATTGGAAATTAAAGAAATCCACACTGAAACTCTAATTTTTCAGATAAATGTCCACAGAGCTGATGATGCTGGTAAACAGATTCCAGAAAATGAGCAGAGGGCATTTCTGAGTGGATCTGTGGCTGTTTCTTGGTAGCTGACTATAACCAAAGCCTGTCTTTCCATAAACAAAAAAAACAGATTTGCATCATCCTTGTGATACCAGCTGGAATTTGAGAGCCAGCCAACTCCATTTTTCTTTTTACTCTCCCTTCATCTATATGGAAATGAGATGTTTCCAAAAATGTATCCGTACCCAGTACCTACGTCAACAGCAAGGCTCCGAGCGCACAAATTCCTCCAGCTGATTCCTGACTGTAACTGAAACCAGCCAGGCAGCATCATCTGCAACCCGTGTGCGTCATTCAGCAAGAGGACATTACCAAGCTGTCAATTTCCATTAACCTGCCTCGCTTTATAAATAGCCCAAACTTCCCTATCTAAATAGGATGCTGCCCTTTTCTCCGAAGCAAAAGGAACAGGACATGGAAGTATAAAAAAATAAATGAGCTTTCCCCCTTTGTAAACAGGAGAAGGTTGACAGCAAACCAATTCTACATCCAAACTGAAGAGCTATTAATAAAAGAAAGCACAAGAAAATGAAGAATCCATTTTAAGCAGAAAATAAACAGTGTTCTCCAAATGTCATCAGCCATTTTTAAAAGATCTGTCCGTTTCCCAGCTAGGAACAAGCTCAAGATCCACATGTGAGCAAAACCAAACACAACCTATTCCATAATTACGATCTTTAATATAGCCCCAAAGCACCACAGTGTAAAATGCCTCCAAAGAACTGATGTTTGGCCAAAGAGGAAAAAAAAAAAAAATAGTGGTGAACAATGTAAATTATCCTCCTCCAAATCTGGTGTTTTCTAATTTTTATAGCTTATCACATCATCATTTCCTAAACTAGTTCCAGATATATTTTTCCTCTAAAATCAATTATAGCCAACAAACCCTACAGCCCATTTCTACAGCCTAACGGCTAGTGGATATCACGTCTCTGTTTTGCACGCCAAGGAACAGATAAATGTAGAGTCTGGAAAGCATCAACAAGAGCTGGAGAGATGGCTCGATGATTAAGAGCACAGACTGCTCTCCCAGAGGACACAAGTTCAATTCCTAGCACCCACATGGAAGCTCAGAGCTCTCTGTAACTCCAGTCTCAAGGAATCTGATCTGGAGAGGCTACCTTAAAAGCCCTTCCTCTATATTGAGATTGATGACAACCTTAAAGGTCATCATAGAGCCTTTATCCAGTAGCTGATAGAAGCAGAAGCAGAGATTCACAGCTAAGCACTGAGCCAAACTCCTGAAATCCAGGTGTAGAGAGGTAGGAGTGATGAGCGAAGGGGTTAAGACCATGCTGGGAAAACCCACAGAAAACAGCTGACCTGAGCAAGTGGGAAGCACACAGACCCCAGATGGACAGCTGGGGAGCCTGCAAAAGACCGAACCAGGCCCCCTGAGCGTGGATGTCAGCTGGGGTCTTGGGCAGTTTATGGGGCCTCTGGCAGTGGAACCAGTATTTATCCCTAGTGTATGAATGGATTTTGGGAGCCCATTCCCTCTCTCAGCCTAGATGGGATGGGGGGGAGGGCTCAGTCCTGCCCCAAATGATGTGACAGACTTTGATGATTTCCTATGGGAGGCCTCCTCACCCTCCCTGAGGAGTGGATGGGGTGGGATGGGGAGATGGTGGAGGGCATGGGAGAACAGGAGGGAGAGGGAGCTGGTATTGATATGTAAACTAAGATTGTTTTTAATTTAAATAAAAATTAATTTCAAAAAAAACAGAAAGTAGGCAAGAGAAATCATTAATCAGGTTAATAAATGCATGGATATACACAGTTAATATTCCACTGGGTGGGAAACCCATTTTCCCCATTTAATTTTGGGTAATTTGTGTTTTCTATGCACACATATTCACATAGCATCCACGCAACACTTAAGTTTGTCAAAAACAGAATTAACACAGTGAAACCTCATATGTTAATGATTGGCATCAGTGCAACTAATCCAGGGCATAATCAAAACCTAGGAATTCAGTTTGAAAATCACTCTGAGCAATCAGAAGAGATGATAGGGTTGATCCACCGCATGTACTTAGAGGTCCATTAAACCCTCAGCCACAGCAATGTTAGAAAAGTTCATCAGAGTCACTCCCAACACAGAACACACTATCGGCTAAAATGCCATTTCTTTTATTTGCATGAAATCATGACAACTGGCTTCCCATTCTTCCATTCATACGATCGGTGTTCATGTCTGACGCTGCTGTGGGCACTGGGGACATGAAGACAAACTATATAGGTAAGAAACAAGCAGACTAACTTCCAGGACACAATGACAGATACATCCAGAAGAAACCATTTGGGAGGATTATTTAGAGGCGTCAAAGGTCACATGAAGAATGGGCAGAGTTTGAAACAGGTTGGATCTGAAGCAGAGGACGGGCTTTCTGAGAAGAGAGACAGGAAAGCTGGACACAGTTAAGAACATGATGGCTAAGACAAAATAAATAAATAAAAGCTTGAAGCCTGAAGCGAAGCCAGATTGCTGAGGTTCTAAATGCTAAGCTAAGAACACAGATATCCACTGCTACACTCGGGAGATTTTAAAGGAGGTGCTGACCAGAGCTGCATTCCAGAAAAATTAATCTTACTGATAAACTAAATTAGGAAGGCAAAAATAAAGATTCTCATGGGCCACGGATATTCAGATGAGCAGTAGTGAGAGCATGAACTATGATATTGCCCCCAGAGACAACAGGAAGAGAACCCCAAAGAGAAAACCACAGAACGCGGTGTCTCTGAAGTCATTCCTGAGTCCAACAAGGTCCAAGAGGCAGTCAACCTTAGAAGTCACTATCTATAATTGAACACAGCAGAAAGGTTTCCGTGTTGGTCCCTAGCCAGTCAGCAAGAGTGGGAGAGGTGTCACTTGAAATGAGGGGGATACAGACACTTCTGTTCAGTGCCAGAGACATGGGGGGGGGATCTTTTTGAGATAATAATTACATCATTCCCCCCTTCCCTTTCCGCCCTCCAAGCCCTCCCATACATCCTTCCTTGAGCTCTTTCTAATTCTTGGCCTCCTTTGTTAATTGTTGTACACATGTGTGTGTGTACATGTGTGCATTTTTTCCCAAACACATACACACAATCTGCTCAGTCTGTCTAATGTTACTTCTCAAGGCTGACCATTTGGGATTGAATAACCAGTTGGAGTGCTCTTTCCAGAGGAAGACTGTTGTTGTGAGCATGGGTCCAGTCTGTTCCAAATCAAACAGCCAGCTATAGACTCTAACCCAGTGTTCTGAGATTAAAGAAAACCTCCATTCATCCTCCATGACATGAGAGGATTTAGTCATGACGTCTTGAAGCCTTAGTCATCTAACAAATTTCTGACCGTGTTTTTCCATGAAAATTGCTTTCATTCGGGTCATCAAGCCACCAATGACATCTAGTGGACTCCATGGAAACGCCTCAGCCTACCCTTCATTCATGATTTCAACCCTCACTTTCCCCAGCCTCATTCTTGCCCATTCTTCTGAATTTCCAAAGTCTCACAATCCCTATCAATTTACCCCGATGAACTCCATCACCCTTCCCTGTCCCGTGCTGTAGCAAAGATACACGATGCGTTTTACATGCCCAGTTCCACCTCCCCACCCGCTGATATACTGTCAATACTAACTTACCAGTTTCAACATTTAACTTGCTCCTTCCATGACAGTATTCAAGATATATGAGCCTCTTTTAAACAGAAAAGAATAGACCTCAAATGGTAAATTATGTATAGCCTATTGTTACTTGGATTTGTGCAAATGAACCAAAAAGAAAAAGCTTAATAAAGTCAACAACAATGTTTTTTGTTTATTAAACATGTATATCAACAAAATTCTTTTTTATGGGGGAGGAGAGGAGGGAGTGGGAACTGGGATTGACATGTAAAACAAGCTTGTTTCTAATTTAAATTTTTAAAAAAGGAAAAAAATTTATGAAGAAAACCTCTGTGAAGTACTTGAGCTCATTGTGCCTTAGTTTCTTTTTTTATATTCATATTTTTTATTTGAATTAGAAACAAGATTGTTTTACATGTCAATCCCAGTTACCTCTCCCTCCCCTTCTTCCCTACCACCCCCCCCCAACTAAAACCCTACCTATCACATATCCTTTCTGCTCCCCAGGGAGGGTGAGACCTTCCATAGGGTGTCATCAGAGTCTATCATATACTTTGGGATAGGGCCTAGGCCACCTCCCATGTGTCTTGGCTCAGGGAGTATCCCTCTAAATGGAATGGGCTCCCAAAGTCCACAACTATGCTAGGGATAAGTACTGATCTACTACAGTAGGTCCCATAGATTTCCAAGATCTCCTCACTGAAACCCATGTTCCTGGGGTCTGGATCAGTCCCATGCTGGTATCCCAGCTATCAGTCTGGGGACCAAGAGTTCCCTGATGTTCAGGTCAGCTGTTTCTGTGGGTTTCACCAGCCTGGTCTGGAGACCTTTACGCATCCCTCCTTCCTTCTCTGCAACTGGATTCCAGTTCAGTTTAGTTTCTACATCTATAAAGTGGGATAATAACAGAACTAAGCTCACCGGGTAGAGAGGATGGTACTGAGCATGTAAAAAGCATCATGAGGACTGATCTGCTGACATAATCACCGTCTCGATCATTGTCATATGCTATATTAAGGCAGCAAGTAAATGGGTATGAAAGCATAATGTTTAGCTGTCCCCAGTGTTCACTCCCCTACACCTCTACATGCTAGACCTCTGATCCCTGGCTAGCCACCTAACCACAAAACACAGAGGACATCTTCCAGCCACCCCTATTTCTCTGTGCGTATTACCTTTTCCATACAGAATCAACCTGAGGATTCTGCCAGCTACCACAGAGAAGCTGAAGATCTGAGAGCTTCCTCAGAAGACTTTCTAACCATCGCCCTTATCCCACTGCCTCCCCAACACTCCATATTTCCAGAGGTCTCTGGTGTTATCAAGACCAGAGTCTTTGGGCAAGCCTGTGACACCAACCAGGCTAATTCTGTTTTCCCATGCCTATGAGGCCTTTTACCTTTGACCTACCAACAGTCTTATCAAGGTTACCCCTGGTGTCTTAGGTAGAGTTTCTATTGCTATGAAGAGACACCACGACCACAGCAACTCTTATAAAGGAAAACATTTCATTGGGGCTGGCTTGCAGTTTCAGAGCCTAAGTCCATTACCATCATGGTGGGAAACTTTGCAGCCTGCAGGCAGACAGGCTGCTGGAGAAGGAGCTGAGAGTTCTACATCTTGATCCGAAGGCAACAGGAAGTGAACTGTCACACTGGGCATGGCTTGAGCATTTGAGACCTCAAAGCCCACCACCACAGTGACACACTACTCCAACAAGGCCACACCTCCTAATAGTGCCACTCTCTGTGGGCCAAGCATTCAAAAACATGTGACCATTGGGGCCATATTTATTCAACACCTGATCCCACTGTTCATGTCCAGACGATTCCTTTGCAAAGAAGACCCTTAGATTTCAGTGGCGCTTAGGGAGGAAGAGAACTAGATCCCTACATTAAGTAGTGTCTTTCTAAAGAGGTCTCAACTGTCATTTGCTATCAAAACTCTTGGTGCATAGTTTAACTTCAATTTAACCCACTCACTTTTATTTAAATTCTGTCCTGGAGAAAAGAAGCAAAGTTTCTTGGCATTTCGTAAATGGTTTTATATTGCTATTTCATAATTAACTATTTTACCCTCTATGTAATGTTGTATTGGCCTATCCAGAATGCTGTGATTTCCTTAAATGCAGAAATAACATCTTAAAATTTTAGTACCTCCAAGGGCATCAGTTCTCAGGCTTGGCTACATATGTGAATTGCCTAAAAAAACTCCAGTGCCACATCCTACTTCTCCGGGAAACCCAGCATCTCTGAGGTGAAGCTGAGCATCATTGACAATGAACATGAGCAAAACCAGGAAGTGGTACTCAACAGGCCAGTTCTGGATGTTCGCCCTACACATGTACACACACAACCAAAAGGCATCTACTTTCCTCAGATGGCATCACCAACAAACTCTGATCCTGACAAATTGACCCTTAAGCCAGAAAAATAACTCCACTGAAGTACATCAGCCTAGACTAAGTTTTTCTGCTTGGTAGAAAACTCTGTCCAATTAACTGTCTACTTCCCATGACCACTAGTCAAGGTACTGATGGGACCAGTCCATGCCAGTGTTTCTCTACTCTGTGTACTGCCCCATCACTCACTGCCTGGTTATTTCTTCACTCCCTGTGTTCGACAGCCCAACAATCATATCACATGCATGAAGAGAACGATAGATACTTTGAGTGGCAACCTTCCAGTTCTTCAGATACTATAAATCAGACACAAATAAGCAAAACAGACCGAGTTGCCAGGCAGCAAGGGTTCCAAAATAGCTATGCAGCATAAGCTCAGGAAACTCAGTCCTGCCAGAAACTAAAGCCAGAGGGCTTGTGTTGAACTTACATTTCCATAGCAGGCCTGTTGTGTTCACCGAGATCTAATGTACTCATAAGGTAATACGGGAGAATTACTGAGGACACAAGCCCCCCTCAAGCATTCCTGAAAATTCAATTTCTAAGGTGGGAAACTTAGATGCCTATGTCACTGACCTAGCAAAAGACACCTCATTGTCTCCCTTTTTCCTAAAAGATAGACAGTAGTCCACTGAAAAGAGTGAAGAGAAGAGTGAAGCAAGTCAAGACACTGAGCAATTGCTAAAAGCCTTCATAAGAGTGACTTAACAAGAGAAACACAGACTCCATGTTCCATGTGGTCTAGATAGAAGAAAATACTTCAAAGCCTAATTATTGAGCCTCATCCCATCAGTGGTCAACAGAAATTAACCACCAAAACGGATACCAGCAACACTAGGAGGAGATCTGAAAAAACAAAACAAAACAAAACAAAAAAACTGAGCAGGGAAACCCTACTGCATCAAATAGTGTCCTCCATGGAGTCACATTGGAAATATTATGCTCTGTGATCCATGCCTCCCTGGGCCCTTCCAGGTACAATGAGAGGTGGACACCATAATGAGAGCAGTGGCGCTATCCGTTGACAGCGACTTCAAGCAGTGACAGATGCAGCCTTCGCTTCCTTTATTAATGGCGACTGGGGAGCAAGTATCCTTAGGCTGGAAGAACTGGGAACAAAGTTTACTTGGCTAAAATCTTTAACTGTAATGGGAGCTAACGCTGAGAAATGAGCTGCCTTCTACTCCATGCTCCAAGAAGAAATGTGATGCTACCCATGCAGCCAATAAAGGTAACTTTATTCTGGCAAGAATGGAAGAGCAATCATCTACTGAAATTATTCCGTTCTAGGTTTGCTTAGGAGTATCAGGGAGCAACCAGGAGAAGATACGTAGGTCAGAGCCTCCCAACAGATGGGACTCCTCCCAGTTTACCTTCAGCATCCTGTGTGGTGAAGGAAGCCATTAAAGAGAACACAGATAAGACAGAAATCGCAAGTGTTTCTCTTTTCACATAGTCACACCCTATAAACATACTCCATAGCCAAGGAAGCACAGGACAGTGTTACTCATTGGTATGTATGGACAGAATAATTAAAAGTACTCCTTGAACAAAACTCTACTGAATCTTTTTTTGAAGATTTATTTATTTTGTATACAGTGTTCTGCCTGCATGTATGCCTGCAGGCCAGAAGAGGACACCAGATCTCATTATAGATGGTTGTGAGCCACCACATGGTGGCTGGGAATTGAATTCAGGACCTATGGAAGAGCAGTCAGTGCTCTTAACCTCTGAGCCATCTCTCCAGTCCCCTGAATCATTATTTTAACAAAAGGAATAGTACTCATATGATATGCATACCTGTGATCCCAGCACTGAGGAGACTGAGGCTGGAGGATCACAAGATTGAGGCCACCTGGGATCCTGTGAAAGAAGGGAACAAAAAGAGGAAAAGAGGGATGGAGAAAGAAAGGGAAGGAGGAAAAGAAACAAAGGAAAGCAGAAGGGAGAAATGGACATACCATCCTATTGTTTAATTTTAATTGAAATAAACACAATGGACATGGCATTTACTATGCTCCATTTCTGGTTTTAATTAGAGAGCGAAGATGCTCCTGCAGCAATTTAAAGTTTCCTCCTGAACTTGATAAATTCCCACGTTTTCTAAAACAAATGCTCAAACTCAATGAAGGAGAGCCCTCGTCTAATTCAGCCTGCGGGCGCTGGGTTTGTGTGTGTTCCCTTTTGGCTCAGAACAAGTTTCTTGTTTGTTTCTACCAGCCTCCCTACTAGTGAGGACCAGGAAAGAAAGAGATGGATTAAGAGAGCAACCTGCCCAGAAAATGAGCAGAAACGTCTTATTACTAAAGACACTTGTGCTTCCAGGAGCCAGAACAAAAATACGAATCCTTTGGCTAATTTATGGCTGGCCAGATGCCACTACTTCTGGCTGGGGGCCAGAGGACTGGGTGGCGGGATGCCATAGAGAAGGTCACGCACTGCATGGCTAATGCTGCCTGTGGGCGTAGCTGCTCACCAGGAAACTGAAAACTTTCAGTCCAGTAAGCTTCCCAAGTGACTTCTTAGCTCATGACATTTGCCAACCTTTACCTAACTGATCTGCCTCAACCCTGCCAATCAAAGCAAGCGAGTAACCCCATCTATTTAAATGGGAACAGAAAACAAAGCCATGTTCTCCATCCTTCCGTGGCTCTCACAGAGGAGTCTCACTCAGCAAATACCTGGCAACTGACACTCGTGCTGTCCCCTCCATCCAAGGCTTGTTTTTCCTGGCTACGCCTAGTCTGAATAGAAAATGACTTTTTCCTAGTGAATTTAATAATTATTACTATGTGATCTTAGAGCTGCATTACACACACTAAGCAATGAAATTAGAACTGGAGGCAGAGAATGTGCCTCAGTGTATAATATAATGGCCTGTACATTAAGATTCCTGGAGGGACCAAGTAAGTGACAACATCAGCTCCGTGTCAAGCTGCCCTGAAGTTGCTGTGGCTGCCATGCATACAGCTTTGACATGTTCTCAAATGAACTCAGTAGACTATGTGATCTGTTTCATGTTGGACAAAATAGAATGGGAGAATCCAAGCGTTCAGAGACACTACAGGTCAATCAGAACCATGCAACAAAAATGGCTGTACCTTAGCCTCTTAATCCAGAAGTCTAAATGAGCTATTGCAAACGATAGTCTTTGGTTTTTGTTGTTGTTGTTGTTGTTTTATTTTGTTTTTTTGAGACAGGGTTTCTCTATGTAGCTTTGGAGCCTATCCTGCCACTCGCTCTGGAGATCAGGCTGGCCTTGAACTCACAGAGATCCACCTGTCTCTGCCTCCCAAGTCCTGGGATTAAAGGCGTGCACAACCAACGCTGGCTGCTAACGATAGTCTTTTACTGGCTGGTGGTTTTCAATTTTAAAGAATTAATAAATTGTTAAGTTGATAATCCCCAAGGATCCCTGAGCAATTGAAGCCAATGAATCCACAATGCTATTTGGGGGGTGTATTTTGTAACTAGCCTGACCCTACCTAAACTGATCTTTGAATCTCCAAGTCAGCAGTGACCACACATCTGTTTTTAATTCTTCAACACCCATGGTTTTTCTTAGAAAAAAAAAAAAAAGGAAAATGATGATGGCAGAATACATAAACAACCCTGAAAAGTAAAGCAAGGAAGCACAGAAAGCAAGTGTTGGCCTCTCCCAAGCATAGCTTGTATCATGGTACAACGATCCAAAGGGTAAAGAATTAAAATTTGGACTTCTTTAATGTTTTGTGTGTGTGCCAGATGTGTGTGTGTGCGCCAGGTGTGCCAGGTGTGTGTGTGTGTGTGTGTGTGTGTGTGTGTGTGCCAGGTGTGTGTGTGTGCCAGGTGTATGCCAGATGTGTGTGTGCCAGGTGTGTGCAGATGTGTGTGTGTGTGTACCAGGTGTGTGTGTGCCAGGTGTGTGCCAGATGTATGTGTGTGTACCAGGTGTGTGTGTGCCAGGTGCGTGCCAGATGTGTGTGTGTGTGTGTACCAGTTGTGTGTGTGTGTGTGTGCGTGCCAGATGTGCGTGTGCCAGGTGTGTGCCAGATGTGTGTGTACCAGGTGTGTGTGTGCCAGGTGTGTGCCAGATGTGTGTGTACCAGGTGTGTGTGTGCCAGATGTGTATGTGTGTGCCAGGTGTGTGCCAGATATGTGTGTGCCAGGTGTGTGTGTGTGTGTGTGTGTGTGTGTGTGTGTGCGCGCGCGCCAGGTGGGTGTGCCAGGTGTGTGTGTGTGCCAGGTGTGTGCCAGATGTGTGTGTTGTGTACCAGGTGTGTGTGTGTGCCAGATGTGTGTGTGCCAGATGTGTGTGTGTGCCAGGTGTGTGCCAGATAGGTGTGTGCCAGGTATGTGTGTGTGTGTGCCAGGTGTGTGTACCAGGTGTGTGTGTGTGTGTGTGTGTGTGTGTGTGTGTGTGCCAGATGTGTGTGTGCCAGATGTGTGTGTGCCAGATGTGTGTGTGCCAGATGTGTGTGTGTGCCAGGTGTGTGCCAGATATGTGTGTGCCAGGTATGTGTGTGTGTGTGTGTGCCAGGTGTGTGTACCAGGTGTGTGTGTGTGTGTGTGCCAGGTGTGTGCCAGATGTGTGTGTGTGTGTACCAGGTGTGTGTGTACCAGGTGTGTGTGTGTGTGTGTGTGTGTGTGCCAGGTGTGTGCCAGATGTGTGTGTGTATGTGTGTGTGCACCAGGTGTGTGTGCCAAGTGTGTGCCAGATGTGTGTGTGCCAGGTGGTGTGTGCCAGGTGTGTGTGTGCCAGGTGTGTGTGGGGGGAACATGTACATCTTGTGTCTCCCCATGTCTCTTCGTGTCTCTTTGTGTGTCTGTGTGCTAGATATGTGTGAGTACTCTCAGTGGCCAGAAGAGGGCATCAGATTCCCTGATTGCTGGAGGTACAAGCAGTTGAGAGCCGTCCAACACTGGTGCTGGGAACCGCTGACCCATCTATCTTATCCCCTCACTGTATTTTTTAAATGTATTAAATTCACAAGTGTCTTAAAATGGTTGCCTTCACATTTCTAAATGGGAGTCCCTTCTAGAGGGGTTCTCATGGTCCTAGATATCTAATTACTACAACTGAAAGTAACGTGTAACATACAGAAGAGTAGTTAAGACTCTGGGTACCATATTCCAGTCTTCACATACAGGTCAGCCATCCCAGGAAGGGCAGGCAGTCACATGGCATTCAACAATGTGGCTTTAACTCTTAAGATTAATAGAAGTCATCTTTTTTTGGTGGGTATTATATTATATTAAATCTCTCTTAAAATATTACCAGGCAGCCGAGTGGTGATGGCACGCCTTTAATCCCAGCACTGGGGAGACAGGGGCAGGCAGATCTCTGTGAGTTTGAGACCAGCGTGGTCTACAAGAGCCAGTTCCAGGACAACCTCCAAAGCCACAGACAAATCCTGCCTCGAAAAAAAATACCAAAAATATTACCAAGCATGATGGGTCATGTCTTTCATTCCCACTCAGGAGACAGATGCAGGTAGATCTCTGTGAGTTTGAGACCAGACTGTTTTACATAGGGCATTCAGGCCAGCCAAGGTACATAGCGAAATCCTGTTTTAAAAGAAAAAAAATCAAAGTATTGTGCTACTTTGATTCATTTGTTCTTGTTTGTCTTCAGTGATGACTCAGCACAGGACCTCACTCTTCAGGTCTGTCCCCAGCTTTATCTATTGCTAAAGCAATAGATAACTATATCTATACAGTTAAAAATGCTTTATATCAAATACTGTATGAGTCAAACAATTATAATACATAAAGAAAATGAATTAAAAACAGTTCAAAGGCTTTCTATCAAATGCTGTATGAGTCAAACAATTCTGAATATATAAAAAATGAAGAAAATGAAATAATTAAAAATATTTAGCACATACCAATACTAACTACAAAGTAACAAACCATACTTCCATCTGATAAAAGGTATCCACATGAAGGAACACATTCCCAAGCTCTGTATTCTAGATCCAGGGCGATACTGTAGCAAATCCATCCTGAAAGGGGCATGTGAAATACCTTACAGCCAAGGACACATGGCATGTCAAACTGAAAAATCTGAAAGATCTTTTCTCGTTTAACATATGGCTTTTCATAAAACACAAAGTCTTGTTTTGCTACTCCTAAATTGCCAAGTTTCAAAGGATCTATGAGTCGATGATGTACTATCAAAAATCATTAGCTGGTCACTCTGATCTCAGTCTACCTCTTTGTGCTCACATTTGAAAATTCTAAAACTGCCACTGTCAAATAGAGAAAAAGCGGCTTAAGGGCATCACATTCTGCATGGTGCTTAAAATGTCAGAGAGAACACCTGGCGGCAGCTCTAACATTTAGTGTTTAATCAATTAAGGAAAGAAAAAGCGGTGAGAGCACCGCTGCCAGCAAACGACTTAATACACTCCGAAAAACCTGTTCGGAAGACAAGCATGGAGTTCTCAAACTTTTTAACATGAACTTATGGTAGCTGCTCCTCACTCCACAGACAAATCAAAAAACCTTCCACTCTGCTGAATTGGAATTCCTTTTTTCTCCTTCTCCCTCTCCCCCGCCCCTCAGACAGGAGCTCATGTAGCCCAGGCTGGCCTCAAACACATCAAGTAGCTAAGGATGACTAAGAACTCTTGATCCTCCTGCCTCCACCGTCCATGCTGGGATGAGTTTATGAAGAGCTGGGAGAGGGAATTCAGGACCTCCTGCAAGCTAGGCAAGCACTCTGTCAACTGAGCTGCCATATACATAAATATATATGACATACAGAAAGAGTTCTCTAGCTCTAGAAATGTTGGCATTTTTCTCCCCTCCTCCAACCCCTCCACCATGGGGAGAAGTCTGACTATATAGGCCCTGGCTGGCCTGGAACTTACTATATAGACCAGGCTGGCCTCAAACTCATAAAGGTCTGCCTGCCTTGCTTCTACCTCCCAAGGCTGAACCAAGAATCTCTGGCACACACAGCCTTCCTTCCTCTCCAGCTCTGATACCCTATAAAGCATTAAGCCCCGCCTCTTACCTATGTTTGCTAAACCGAATATGTACGCCTAGTCAGGAGAGCACTCACTTGATTTCTGAGAAGTTAAAGCACAGCGGCCACTTCTGACGATTGGAACTTCACTCCTGACAATGGGAATCTCAGTAGATTCTAAAGTCATCATTTGTAATAAAAACTGACAAATGTCAACAAGGTAAATAAATGTGGGATGTCAATATAAAAGAAATATGGATTAATAAAATTTCGTCTCATTTCTGAGGGTAATTCGTCCAATGAACGAAAACAAATTGATAAAAGACACACACACACACACACCTCAAAAGGATAAACAAATCACATTTCTTTTCTCTGAAGAATTCATGTTTTTATAAAGTGTTTTCTTCAGCCAAATAAACTCTAGTTTTCTAGACACTGAACCCTCACCTCACCAATCACCATCCTTCAGTGGAGGCCTGACACTAACTCCAAAGGCATGGCTACCAGTCAGACAAGCCTTTCCACAGGAAGAATATATAGCAGAAGACCATTTACTCTGTTGAAGATATTAATATCATAATTCAGATAAGAATATAAGACGTGTCAAAAAGCTGTGTGAACAACCCTCAGGTTTAAAACTTACTACTCTGAAGAAAACACTCCTTAAAATAATTTTAACAGTGCCTTGGGTCTCTCAGGAAGCTACACATTATGGAGAACAGAAGTAAGCACAATTGATTGCCTGATAGTGTCTAGAAGAATCCATGGGGTTCCCCTGGCCTTCCCTCTTCACTCAACCAGTGAGGACTGATAACCAAAGTCAAATCCCAAAAACAGGTATGTCACAGATGAATGTTTTCCCTCTCCTTACAATTGCCCTACTTTTCCTTCCTGACTTCAACATCCCTAAGTATCTGGTTATACAATTTCAGTGGCATTTACAGAAGAAAACAACTAAGTCCTTCTATTAGCTCTCCCAAGCTGCCAAGGCCACCGCACCTGTATAAAGGAACGGATACAGTCATGGAAAAAATCCTCCAGGATGGAGAAAAGGCAGACATTCAGGCAGGAGACTCCTTCAAGTTCTCTTTCTCACCTGTTTCCTACAGTGAGAGGGCCAAAGACAATCTAAGAACCACAGCCCAGCAATACTTACAGCAGTGCAGAATGGTATTGTGCAGATTCTAGCTTTAGTAGTCATGTGTTTATGTGGGGGGGGGGGAGGTAGGTAGAAGACAGAGAACTGGAAAGTGGCCCATGAGGGATCGAGGCAGGGGGGTTCCAGGTCAGGGTGGGGGAGTAGAAGAATCCATGGGGTACGAAAGTGGACGTGAAGATTCTGGTGAGGGGAGGGACAAGCAGAGACAGCGATACAGAAATGGGGAGACCTAAAAAAAGGTGGAGAGGATGAAGAGAATCAACCAAAGCTAAGTATTATGAAAATGCCATTAACCCAAGGGGCTCCCTCTGCTCTGCACCAGCCAGCTTCAGGACCTTCACCCGAACCTCTCAAGCCACTAAGCAGCTTTGTAACCTCCTTGGAGCCCCTCTCAGGTCTTGGACCAAGAAAAAATAAAGCTTTTGAAACAGCAAAAAGAAAATGCCATTAATTTTTAAAAAAAAAAGTATTTTAAAGGAAAAAAACTTAAAAATGCGCACACCAGTCTCATTTGCACACATACACCTGGTACACCATCAATGCTACATAGCCATGTGACCTTCAAGAGAAAAATCACTCCTTCCCCACAGACCAAGTAACAAACAACTTCCCATCCCTTGCTTCCCCAGAAGTCCACTAGATCCATCTAGCAGATCTCAGTGCTTACACAGGTCAAAGCTGCCATTTAGTACACAATGAGTTGCTAGGGGCATATCATTCTATTGCTTTTAACTTCCAAGGCACTCCGACTGTTCTATCAAAGGACGGAGAAGGAAAGGAGAAACCGATGCTTTTGAATTCCCCTTCATCCTGACCATCTGAGTACAAAATAGCCCTGTAGCTTTTGGTGTAGCCTGGGCTCTAATCATATACGGCCCTTTCACTGTAATACAAAGCAGTGCCCAGCTTTTCAATACTATATCAGTAAACCTGCAAAACTTCAACCTTTACTTCCTGGTGGAATACAAAATGCTTGCCCACAGTTCCAAACCAGTACAATACCCAAAGAACCAGCTCTCATTGCAAAGCACAGGCTGCCACCTACAGGCCATAAGCCTTCCAGCACCACACACAAGAGGCTTCCCTGAACAAAGAAGAGATTTTCTGGGGATCTTGGTTTGCTTTCTATTACTGTGATAAAAAAATAAAATAAAATAAAATAAAATAAAAAACACTGAACAAAAGTGACTTGGAAAGGAAAGGGTATATTTCACCTTACAGTGAAGTACCTTATGAAGGAAAGTCAGGGTAGGAACTCAAGGCAGGAATCTGGACGCACGAACTGAAGCAGAGACCACGGGGAAAGCCGGTTAGTGGTTTGCTCTCCATTACTTGCTCAGCCTGCTTTCTCACACAACCCAGGACCACTTGCCCAGGGATGGCACCGCCCACAATGGGCTTTGCCCTCCAACACTGATCATTAATCAAGAAAATGCCCCACAGGTGTGTCCACAGGCCAATCTGATGAGGGCAATCAAGGTTGCCTCATCTCAACAAGAAACCAACCAACACAGCCAGCTCATTATTTAACAGTGTCTTCAACTGGATTATTACAATTTTTTGGTTCTTATAAATTATTTTTAACATAAAATAAAGTGAAACTAGTTTTGTGGATTTTTTTCTCTTTTTCAAGTGGTGTTTTGTCATAGCAAGGAGAAAGGTGTTGTTTGCTTTTTACTCTTTGGCTCTTTTGGGGTCTTTGGAGGGGCCTGCCACCCAGCTCCCAAATTAATCACACACGGAGTCTTATTATTACTTATGAGTGCCCAGCCTTAGCTTAGCTGAAGAAGAACCCCTTTGTTTGGACTCAGTTTGAGGAGCCACAGTCCATTATGGTAAGGATGTCATGGTGGTGGAAGCATGAGGCAGCTGGTCTAGCATCTCATCAGGAAACAGAATGATGAATCCTGAAACTCTGTTCTGCTTCTCCTTTCTCCGCCTTTCTTCAGGCTCAGACTCCAGCCCATGGAATGGTACCAACCACAGGCAAGGTGGGTGGGTCTTCCCGCCTCAGCTAAATGAGAAGGGAAATGGCCTCACAGGTGTGCCCAGAAGTGTGTCTCCTATGTGATTCTAACTCAACTTGACATTCAAGCTAAATCCCATAATATGGGTCTTTAACATGAACATTCGGGTTAGAACAGTGATTCTCTGTCTCTCAAGCTCAGAGAAGAGGGGTAGATGAGAGCAGAAATTTGGAAGCTGCTAGTTTGTCAACCGCAGGTAGTATGGATGAAATGCCCCCAAAGTGGGTGCAATAAAAAAAATCACACATGTGACCTTGTGGGAAAAGCCAGAAAACTCTCTCCAGCTTAAATACATCACACTGAATCAGACATGAAGGGACTGCCCTCAGGAGCATGCTACTGCACCACACAAGAGAAAACATCAAGCTATAAAAGTAAAATTCTGTATTTTAAGTATTAATATATACAGACCTATGCAAATAGGCTCCAGAAGCCCAAATACTCAGATGCAGCCCAGTGATCACCTCTGGAAATACCTGAGCACTGTTTACTTTCTCCTGTGGGTTTCCTCAACTTCCTGAAATAGTCCACAATATATAGATAGGCCTTTCTCTGAAATCAAATGTACCAACGTTTTCTTTCATTTTATTTTCTAATAATATAAAAGTTTCCAGGAGTCCACAGTATGGAAGACAGCCTTTTGACCAACTTTTTCTGTCTCTCAACAGCTCACCGAACACACAGCCAGGAGGAAGACAAGGACTGGAAGCTTGTTATCATTGGGAGATACAAGAACATATTCAGTGTTCTCAATACATCACATGGACCATGACACCACGTACCTCAGGAATGATGAAAAGCAAAATACAATTGTGGTTGTTTTTCATTTGTTTGTTTTTAACTCTTTCGGGGCTTACCACCCAGCTCCTAAATAGATACACGGAGACTTATAGTTACTTAACGATGCCTGGCCTTAGTTTGGCTCTTTTCTAGCCAGGTTTTCTAACTTAAATTATCCCATTTCTCTTTATGTTTTGTGCCTCTAGGCTTTTTACCTTTCTTTATTCTTTATATCTTTCTTTCCTTCTTATGCCATGGCTGGCTGGCTGGCTGGCTGGCTGGCTGGCTGGCTGGCTGGCCGGCCCCTGGTATCCTCCTCTCCTTCTCCTTTTCTTGTTCCTCCCTTCTCTTGAGCCTAGATTTCTCCTATTTATTCTCTCCTGACAGCCCCACCTATCCCTCTCCTGCCTAGCTATTGGCTGTTCAGTTCTTCATTAGACCAATAATGTGTTTTAGGCAGGCAAAGGAACACAGCTTCACAGAGTTAAACAAATGCAACATAAAAGAATGCAACACATCCTTGCATCCTTAAACAAATATTCCACAGCATAAACTAATGAAACACATCTTAAACTAATATGAAGCCCAATAGTTGTGTTAAAGCTCTTAAAGGCCCATCCTAAACAGACCTGAGCACTCCAAGGCAGAGGAGTGCAAGACTATGAGCAATATCAACTCCTCCTAAGCCTTGCTTGCTCTGAGATTACTTTGCTCCCTCTGAGATTAGGTAAGAGTGAAAGAAGAAATAAAACACAAAGGTACCAAAGGAGTCGTTAATGATAAGGGTAGACACACGGAAGCATGTTCTGATGGTTCTACCTCTGAGTGAAAAGACAATGAAAGCAGCATGTCAAAAGGAATCATGTGCCATGCAGGACACAAAGCAGCTGTGAGTTCAGAGGAAGGAAGCTACACCGTGGTGACTTTTAACGCCAACCTGGCCAGGCTACAATGCTGTAAGTTTAATCAAACACAGGTCTAGACCCTGTTGCAGAGCTATTAGATATGAATAACTTTTAAGTCATTTGGCTCTAAATAAAGTGACGACACGTCACAACATGGAGTGGACTTTCACTGGTCATCCCAAGGTTTTAAGTCAGGTTTCCAAAACAAAACTGAATTTGGCTTCAAGTGTGAACGATAGGAATCCTGCCTGGATTTCTCTACAGATTGGCCAGGCCCCACAACCATGTAATGATGTAAAATAAAAGTTAAATTTCCACCACCAACAACAACAGCAACAAAAATACACAGACAAATGGGCAGAATCTTGAATTAGAGACAACAGGGTTTAGCTTGGCTACAGTGGGTGGCAAGAGGAAGCCCAAGGTTCTTGGATAGATGAATGATGTGACAATTCATGTCTTGAAACGTATTTGTCATGAAGCGTTATTTGTGTTTTGCAATTTATGATATATGTGATATAAACTCCATTAGAAGATTCTAGTTAGAACAGATCTGGAGAAATCCAGGCCATAGAACTCTGCAGCATGTTACCAAAATAAAAGGAGCCCAACCAAACAATAATATAGCAATGTTACAGACATGTTTTATATTTTCAAGACCTTTGAGTAAATATTCCAGAGTACTTACCATATTTGTCTCGCAAACCAACAGTGCATCGGAAGACTCCACCAAAGGCAACATCTTCACCAAATATTACTGAAAAATGATGTTCAAAGAATATACTTAGTATATCAATCCCTAAATTTTAATTCATGAAAAACAAGGAACTTAAATATTTAGATTTGAAGTTATACATATACATATTCATATCTGTGTAATATAAATGTGATATATATGTAAAACCTTTTTTGCAGAATTTATATGTGCACATATAAATATGTACACATAATCTTGTGTATATGTAATACACACATGTGTATACACACATACACACATATATGTAAGTGTACATATAAAGTCATGCATGTAGATATAAAGTCAACCAAACTTTAGAAACACAGCAAGATCAAGATTCAGCTACTGGGATAGAGAAATGGCTCAGCATTTAAGAGTGTACACTGAACTTGCATGAGAACCAAGCTTGAGTCCCAGCACCCACATAAGGTGGCTAACAACCACCTGTAACTCCACCTCCAGGGAGATCTGATACCTCAAGCACCTCTTAGCCTCATGGCCACTTGAACTGAAATGCACATACCCATACACAGACATGTACACATAACTAAAAATAATGAAACTTAAAAATAAATAAGCACAAGTTTCCTACAAAATTGTTTAGAAAATGTGATACATATACACCAACAAATTTTACTCATCCACAAGGAAAAATGACATCTTGATATTGGTAGGAAAATAGGTACAACCATAAATCATTACCAGACTCAGAAAAAGAGGGAAAGTAGGTATGGGGAAGGAGACAAATTAGAACAAACTTGGACACCCGTGGATGAAACAGCTGTAGTAAATCCCACTGCTTTGTATGGTAACTTAAAAACTGATTTACTAAACACTAAAATTATTATTATTTCCAAACTACTAACATACTCAATGTAAAAACAACTATAAATGTATACAAATCGAGTCTTTATGCTATTACATAAATATCTAAACAAAATGGCATTTCCTGTTTTTCCTACACACAGGAGTAGCCAACAGTTGTCAGTCAGAAACCAACATATACTAAGGGGACCATACATGCTGTGAAGAGCCAGTTAACAAAGATATACAGGAGAATGTGTCAGAAAAAAATGGGGTAAATATGTGTTAATAACTCCAAGCAGATCCTTTGGCTTTAATGATTTGCTCAAGTCTCCAATTCTGGAAGGAACAAAGCTGCATTAAGTTTACCTGCAGTAGGGTCTTTGGCCAATGAGTTATCCAAGGCACTTGTTATTGACTGAAAGAGGTTCATTTTCTGAGTTTGCCCTGTGAAAAGTACAGTTACATTGTATCAAAAATTGTAAAAACAAAAACAAACAAAAAATAGTTTCTTAACAGGTGATTATAACACGGCAAAATAAGCAAGATACAAAGAAAGTAACAGAATCTATCTAGGAATTTACCAAATTATTTGCAGAGATGACAGATTTATAAAAGATACAGATGAAGTAAACACCCAGAGGCAGTTGATGAGGTAAACCCTATATATACTAAACAATGTCTCGCCTTTAATCCCAGCACTCGGGAGGCAGAGGCAGGCGGATCTCTGTGAGTTCGAGACCAGCCTGGTCTACAAGAGCTAGTTCCAGGACAGCCTCCAAAGCCACAGAGAAACCCTGTCTCGAAAAACAAAAAAAAAAAAAAAAAAAAAGCAAGCAAATGAAGAGAAACAACCAAATGGTGATGTGTCTGTAGATACACACTACAACTTTCCATAGAAAAGGATCCAGTGGGAGCCAGACAGTGCTGGCCACCCTAAACAAATATTAGGAACGAAAGGGGCATAAAGAATGTACATAAAGAATGTTAAGACTGCTGACAGCCACAAATGCCCATAGCTCTTCAGACATAAGGAAGGCTGAAGATAAACTGGTGTGCCAAATCGCTGGTGCTTGGAGAATACTAAAATCTCTTCCCTGAACATAATAAGACTCACTCCTTCCTACTGTCTTATTGCTTAATTAAAATTCCTTCAGGCTAATGCCTGTCTTCAGAAACAGACTTTGGGAGGGACCATATGATGCAATACATGGAAGGAAGTTAGTGCCTCAAAAACCAAAAAGTGCATTGGAAGGCTCCACCAAAGGCAATGCAGCAAAACAATGTTCAAAGAATATATTTGGTGACCCCTAAATGCAGAGCGAAAGCTAACTAGTGATGGTTAGATCCAACGTAGTTCATGACCCTCTCAACTTCATTATTCTGAGTGGTACAGCAAAGCCTTATCTGATAGAATTTCTAAAGTTGCAAATTAAGAATAAGCATGACTTTGGCGATTTGAGCAAACCAAATGCTGGCCAAGACCCACAGTTACTGGGACTTTAGGTCAACTCCTCTCCAACAGCATTCAGTGTACAGGCAAACTTCCCATGAATCACCTGGTAAGCAGGCCTGCCCCAACCTTAACACTTTATCTACCTCTAAAGGCTGACCCACTCTGGCCTTTGTCCCTCTAACATCCATGATCCTAATGTGAGGCAGTCAGGGTCTAATTACCACCATGGGTCATAACAGCTCCTGCTGTTGGCTTCAAACCTCTGACGCTGAAATGCTAGTCACTAGCCCTTTCCTCTTAGCCCAACCAGACTCCTCAGTGAGCTCTGGCCTCTGCCATCTTTAAACCTCCCATGATTCTCTCTCAGCCTGGCCTCTGGCATGTTCCTGCTTGACCTCAGATGTCTCTCTAATCACTTCAATAGCGCTGCATGCCCAAACTGCAGGCGTTGGCAGTCCCCTATCAGAATATCTCACTTCCCTCTTCACCCAGAATAATGGCCTGTTTATACTCTTGTTTCTGAAGGCAGTAAGAAATCATTCAGAAAGTGTCGTTACATCACCCATGTCAAAGAACACACGATCACACCAAATGTCCCAGAATTACTTCATAAAGTATTTTCCCACAGGCTACAGTTGGATCATTTAACAGTCACCGCCCTTACATCTTTCTCTACCCTGCTGTTCTGGTTTGCTTTCCTGAGGCTGCGACTTAGGGAGGAAAATGTGTATTTACTCTTACAGGTTATAGTCCACCCCTGAGGAAAGTCAGCGCAGGGCCTCAGGCTGAGGCAGGAAGCACAGAGGAAAGCTGCTTCCTGGCTTGCTCCATGGCATCCTTAGACGGGCCAGGACCACCTGCTCAGCCTTCGACACCAATTAACAATCAACCAAATACCCCACAGGTCAATCGATTGAGGCAATGCCCCTAGGCTCAGTCAAGTTCACAGCTGACATAAAACCAGGAGACCTAGCTATGCTCTTAAAGTTTTGGTGGTACAAAATATGAGATAACAGTTTAGGACAAACTTTTTTGCCTAATGATAATAATATACCCACTTCATATATGTAATAACATACATACTTCATACATGTAGTAAAATAATATTGTGCATAGTTAATAGGATTTTCATAGTTAAGAAACTAAGATTAAAAGGCCTTAACAGCTAATACCATTTTTATTATAACTTTGCTGACCATTTGATATAATAGCAAATGCCCCTACAAGATCTTTTCTTTTCCCAGTTAGGGATCCAACCCACATGTTAGCCAAGTGCTCCACCTTCAAACTCCACCCCCAACCATCTTGATTAGTCTTATCACATTGCTACTCAGCAAGTTTTTAGTAGAAAAAGAGTAGAAACTTCAACAAAAATCACACAACATTGAGATGGGAGGAAATGTGAGTTCAAAGCCACCCTAGGACGTGTAAGGAGCTCCTTATCACAAAATAACCAAAAGTGACAGCAACAATCACACAAAGTAAATCTTGAATGTATTGAGTGAAAGCTGCCACTGCTAACTTTCAGTTCCCTCCTCTATAAAAACAAAAACAATGATATCTAATGTACAGAACCATTGTAAGAAACCGGATGTCTATCAGGTACTATTAAGCAGTCAATGTCTAGTTTCCACTCCATGTGGGTATCCACCTCCCCTTTCTCCTCCCTACAGAGACTTATTCTAGTACCTCAGCTGTTGGACACCAATAACTACATGGATCATCTCACTAGGTTCCCGAAGTACAGATGAGCCTGATAAGATATACAACGATTAATGAGCAGGGACAATGTCACAATGCAAAGCTGTCAAGGGATGAATAAAATTCAGGCATGTGCTGGCTCATACCTATAACACCAGCACTTGGAAGGCTGAAGCAAGAGATCAGCACAAGTTTGAAGCCAGCTAGAGCTACACCGTGATTTCTTGGCCCATCTGGGCTGCAGTGTGAGAACTTTTCTTTTTAAAAGAGAGGGAGCCTTGATGGGGTGGTGGTGTGTGCCTTTGATCCCAGCACTCCGGAGGCAGATCTCTGAGTCTGAGGCCAGCTTGGTCTACTGAGTGAGTTCTAGGACAGCCTCCAAAGCTACAGAAAAACTCTGTCTCCAAAAAAAAAAAAAAAACCCAGAGAGGAAGGAAAGAGGGAGGGAGCAGAAAGCACAAACCTACAGCTCCTAACTCCTGGGTGATACTGCCTCTGGAATGCCAAAATCTCCAAAATGAGATAAAGAGGAAAATAATTAAGTTCCTGAATGATCAAAAGAAACCTGAAGGTAGTAAATGATTTGAGCAGGAAGGGTGAGTTCCTGCTGAGATACACAAGAAGCAGCATCTTCAACAAAGGCCTGATGTGAGCAGAGCAGAGCAGAGCAGAGCCGAGCCAACAGGTATGGAGCCTGTGTTAAGGCACCCGCACAGTGCGTGAATAACATTAGGACACTGCTCAGTGGAAATACACCTGGCAGCCAGGCTGAGCTAGTATCCTTGTGAAGGGCACGCTCGGTCCCATCTCTTACATTTAAAGGCCTGAAAATAGAAAGGAAATGTCTTTGTGTCTCAACTTCTTCGTTCTTAAAGTGTGGATGATAATGCGACCTCCATCACAGCCTGTCTCACAAGGTCACATTTTGGGCAATACCAAATCCAACGGATCAAGAGGGATTATCTGACCTCAAGGGTTACCAATTTTTCCATCAAATTGTTTTAATGGCAGACTAACATTCAGATAGACTGCCTCACGGTACTATCCACCAATACTTCATGCTAAAATTTAAGTTTCCTTCTTGTACCCTCTCTTTCTCCGAATGTGGGAATGTGCCCCAGAATTCCCTACTCATATCAGTGGTCCTGGCACCTTACCCTCTGTCTTAGTTAAGGTTTCTATCGCTGTGAAGAGACACCATGACCACAGCAACTCTTATAAGGTAAACATTGAATTGAGGGGACTTGTAGGGAGCCGTCCCTGCATTCTCCATTACAATGATGGCGCCTGCAGGCACTGAATGTAAATTATTGCGCAGGCGCTGGGTAATTTTCCATTCCTTGATCTCTGCCTATTCCGTGGCGTCATATGGCCTGATGAGCTGCAGCCAATCATAGGGTGACACGTCCCAGGCGGCGGCTGCCAGCCTTTATTAGGGGACGGGATTCTTGGCTCGGGGTCTCCGCTCTGGTAAGCTTATGCTCTCCTCTCAAGACGCATTAAAGCTTTCCTGCAGAAGGATCCGAATGTCCTGTGTGGTTCTTGCTGGCGAGACTATTGCGAGGGACAGGGACTCGCTTACAGTTTCAGAGGTTCAGTCCATTATCACCATGGCGGGGAGCATGGCAGGGAGCAGGCAGTGCTGGAGGAGGAGCTGAGAACCCTCATCTTGCAGGCAACAGGAAGTTGACTAAAACACTGGGTTAAGGTTTCCTAAGCATAGGAAACCTCAAAGCCCACCCCCACAGTGACACACTTCCTCCAACAAAGCCACACCTCTAATAGTGCCACTCCCTATGAGATCATGGGGACCAATTAGATTCAAACTACTACACCCCCAGTCATAGTAAATCCCAACTGTCAACCTGACAATATCTAGAATCTCTTAAAAGGCAAGCCTGGAGACACAACTGGGAGGGGTCACCTAGAAAAGGTTCATTGTGGTGGGAAGGCCCACCCTTAATGCCAGCAACACAAATGCATGGGCTGAGTGTGGACTGCATTAGAAGGAAAGAAGGACTGAGTACTGGCACTCATCCAGCTCTGGTGCCTGACGGCAGACGGCATGTAACCAGCTTCCTCAAGCTCCTGCAACTATGACTTCTCCAACATGATGAACTGCATGCACCCTTGAACTGTGAGCCAAAAATACATCCTTCCTTCCTTAAGTTGCTGTTTGTCTGGGCAATGTATTCCATCCAAAAGAAAAGTACAGCATCACCCTTTTAGACTACTTCACTACAAATGATTATGTCATCTTCAATACCCTTCCCCAGGACCCACTGGTAAAACAGGGCTAAATTGGATCAATGTGCCCAAAATTACTATCACCCACTGGCACTCCAAGTTCAATTTCACCCTCTCACCTGAGGAATAACAGTACCCAAAGTATCTCTCAGCTACTCACTACACATCCAGAAATACCTCCCACTAACTTTTCTAACAACACAAACACATCTCAGCACAAGCCTTTAATCCCAGCACTCGGGAGGCAGAGGCAGGTGGATTTCTGTGAGTTCGAGACCAGCCTGGTCTACAAGAACTAGTTCCAGGACAGCATCCAAAGTCACAGAGAAACCCTGTCTCAAAAAGAAAGAAAGAAAGAAAGAAAGAAAGAAAGAAAGGAAGGAAGGAAGGAAGGAAGGAAGGAAGGAAGGGTAAAGTCATAAAAAGTCACATAAAGATGGGAACTACAAAGGGTGTCTGGATCCTGTACGGCGCTTTATTGACTTTGAAATTTTTAAATGTTAATGAATAAAAAAAAGTAGCTGCTGATTATGTAAACTGCTAAATTAAACAACCTATATATGTTAACAATGTCAACTTTAGAATGGAAGTCAGAAAATATGTTGCACTGGGGGAGAGGAAACAAAAAGATACCGATTTGTTAACAAAAAAGACCCGATTTGATTGGGGAAGACCTCATGAAAATCTTGGCTAAAGGCATGAAGGTAAAAGCCAAGAAAAACTACAAGACAGGGGACACATAAGCTGATCCCTGTACGTGGGAACAGCTTTGAGATTGGATGAGACATGATAAATATACATGGCTACAAAGTCCTCATGTCTTACTATTGTATGCCATCTTTTTATATGGCATGGATAGATAAATGTAACTTTACATTTTTTAATGAGCTGTATAGGTACAATACCTTAACAGTAGAAACACGGCCGGGCGTTGGTGGCTCAAGCCTTTAATCCCAGCACTCGGGAGGCAGAGGCAGGCAGATCTCTGTGATTTCAAGGCCAGCCTGGATAGGCTCAAAGCTACACAGAGAAACTCTGTCTCGAAACCAAACCAAAAAAAAAAAAAAAAAAAAAAAAAAAAAAAAAAGAAGAGTAGAAACACATATACGGAATAATAAAAATAACCTTAAATTTGTATAAATATACAAAGATTAAATAGCTATAGTTACAGTTTTCTGTGTTACCAAATTCAGAAAAATAAAAACTTACATAAGAGATGTAAAGTTTATAGGGTTGGGAAACAAAAGCTTAAGTTGTTGACCTAAAACAATATTTTAAGGTCTAAAATGATATTTTTAGGATGACAATATAAGTTATAATAAAAAAGGCATATGCCAAATACAAATGGACTGGACACTATAAATGCAATTCTTACCTGATAATTGTTCTTATTGTATATAGTTTTACCCTGTTAGAGTTAAAACCTTTCCTTTAAAAAAAATAATAAAATTTTTACAAAACTTTCCTTTTTATTTAGACAAGGGGAAATGTTATGGGATATTTGCACACTGTGTGAAGATGTGTTGCTGTGATTGTGTAATAAAAGCTGAACAGCCAATAGCTAGGCAAGAGAGGATAGGTGGGACTTCTTGGCAGACAGAGAACTCTGGGGAAGAAGAAAGGCAAAGCCTCCAGTCAAATGATGGAGGAAACAGGACAGTCAGCACAGAGATGAGGTAATGAGCCACACAGAGTCCGTAGATTAAAAATTATCGGTTAATTTAAGTTATAAGAACTAGTTAGGGCCAAGCAGTGGTGGCACATACCTTTAATCCCAGCGCTCAGGAGGTAGAGGCAGGTGAATCTCTGTAAGTTTGAGGCCAGCCTGGTCTACAGAGTGAGTTCCAGGAAAGCCATAGTTACACACAGAGAAACTCTGTTTTGGAGGAAAAAAAAAAAAAAAAAGAACTAAGCTAAATCGTAAGCTAAAGCTGAGCTTTCATACTAATAATAAGTCTCTGTGTGGCTATTGTGAGCTGGTGGCCCAGGGAAAATCCAACTACAGCTTTCTCTGTTGATACAACATAGGATGACTTCACTCAGGACCTTAAGCCTACTCTGTCTTGTTTCTACCTGAAAAACAATGTTCCCGTGGTCTTTGCAAAGACAAGCCCTTGTCCCAGTCCACTGTATAGCTTCAAAGTCACCTATTTGAAGTTGATCCTGGCCACCAACTGAAGCAGTCCCTTTTCCATGTGAAGTCAAAGCAGATGAATGACAGGCATTGGCAGCACACTCGAAGGGCAGAGAGTCGGTCTCTTCACTAACAGCCATAAAACTGGAAGTTTTAGCACTGTCTGTGAGGCTTTCAAGTCAGACACAATGGGGCTTGAGAGTTGATTCTGCTCTTTACCACACTTGGAAAGGCCACAGACAACTCTGAGCCTCAATGTACAATGAACATAATCCCATCTAGCTCAGGTGATTATGTAAAAAGATAGCTGACGGATGCCCACCACAACACCTGGATAAAAGCAATTCCTTAATAAGGGAGGATAGTGTCAGCACTGACAGGAGAAAAGACACAGGGAACAGCTTTCCAAAATATGCACAAAGAAATACTCAAGTCACACAAGAACATAGACTAGTGAGCAAATGTATGGGGAAAGAGTCCTCAGCAGAAGTGAAGCAAACACCAACACAAGGGTGCGTTCCTGGGATTCCCAGCATTGACCCTAACACATTCTTATATCCTCTCCTCTTACACTTAAAACACCAAACATCTTATACAGACTATGTGTAAACAGGGGATTTTAAAACTCCTTTAAGCCATTCATGTTTCTGAGAGAGAACTCTAATCTCTGGGGCTCTATCAGGAGGTGGGAAGGGGGGTTACATGGGATGTATCTATCTGCATATTTTATAACACTATGAAACTTAACAAATGCATGACGGTGGCTATTAAAAGTTGCCTTTTACTGAGTTAGTGCTTCCAAGTTGCCACATACTGTGTTAAATATATTAGTGACATTCTTACTCAGCTCTTAGCTCCCCCTCCTTTTGAAGTAGCTATTATCATTAATCCCTTAATCATACAGAAACAGAGGCTTGTAGATCTAATAACTTCAAAGTCTCAGGTGGTAGGGACAAGACCAAACTCAAGAGACCCTCACTACTGAATTCTACCGGTTATCAAAACGCTACAGCATTATAGGAAAGTCTGTCTTGAATGAACTTCAAGGGGCTTAACAGCATTTCCCGTGAGTGGTACAATCACTATTTTTTACTTTTTTCTAAATTATGCCTTTTAACTGTAATACCCTTGTACCTTCTTTATAGTGAAAACATAGAGACATGACATCACTCGGGTTTTAGTAATTTCACAATTGTGGAAGAGAGAATTAGAAGACCTGTGCTCTATTTCTCTATTACTAGGCCAAAGTTTCTTTGCTGTGAAGACAGTATTGAAGGCTAGGAGGGGGGAAAAAATCAACTGCAATTCATCTTTCTAATCTACTATTTCACAAAACTGGGAAGATCGGTAAATTATTTCTAAATGCTTTTGTTGCCTTATGTAGAATGGCAGTTCTGAGGTCTAGATTACTAGACTCCAAACTTTGGAGCTACCTGTCAACTTATATCTTGTGTACTCTTGAATGACCTGCTTCAAGGTTTCAGGCTATCTAACTGCAAAGCAAAAAATTAAACCATGACCTATCACATGAAATTAAAGCTTGTCCTATCAACCAAATGAGTTGAGGAATGCAAATTTCACCAATAGCAGCAAGCTCTCAACAATTACTTTTCACAAGCAAAGACAGGCTTCCAAAAACACCAGCCCCAGCGTGGGAGCAGTCATTAGACAAGAAAACCAGACAGGTGTCCTTACTGACTCCTGATATTCTGCAGATAGACCTTAGGCGATTACACAAAACTTGCAGGGGAAACAGAGTGTAAGAAAGGCGGACAACAGGAGCCTGGCCCGTTCCTTCCACTTGCTCTTTCCTGTCACTTGTGTGCATTACCTCTGCTGGGCCAAACGGCAGCAGAGCCCAGCAGGAGCTCAGTATTGGGTTCAAATAGAACTCTGGATTCTTTCCCATATCCAGGCAGAACCTGTTTCATGACCTTGAGAAAATTAAATTCCACTATTTACTCCCTACGTTTACTCTTCCCTTCCAAATGAAAAAAAGAAGAAAGAAAGAAAGAAAGAAAGAAAGAAAGAAAGAAAGAAAGAAAGAAAGAAAGAAAGGGAAAGGAAAGGAAAGGAAAGGAAAGGAAAGGAAAGGAAAGGAAAGGAAAGGAAAGGAAAGGAAAGGAAAGGAAAGGAAAGGAAAGGAAGGTAGGAAAAGGTAGGAAAGTCTTTTTCGGGCTGCTGCCTCAAGTTGGTGACCCAATCCTGGCAAGGTAACACCTAAGGGGCCTGATAAGGAAAAGCAGGACTGAAGCTAAGAGAAAAGAAGGGCGCTCTTTGGACACTTTTTCTGCACCCTCGGGCCCTAGCAGAAGTCAGGGTGCCTCTCACCTATCTTGAAGGTGCCCGGAGGCAGCATCTGAAGGGAAGAGTCACCAAGAAAGAGCAACAAGATCGCAAGCCGACCCGAGGCAGGGATGGACCCGGGATGCAGGGAGGTCGCCCGGTCTCACCATACTGCAGGGACTCCGGGTCCGGCTGGAAAGTGAAGTGGGCCACCCGCCGCTTCTGGGCCGCGTCCTCGCCTCCGGGTTGCAGGAAGCCTTGCACCAGCCCAGCGCAGCGCGGTCCGCACCACCGCCGCTCTGCTCCCGCAGCTCGGAGCCGCAGAATCCCGGCCGCCCGCGAAGCCACTGCCGCCATCCCCGGGTCTCAGGCACCGCAGCCCACGCTGCCGGCAGGGAGGGCGGAGCTGCATGGCGGGCCTCCTCATTGGGCGGTTTCGGGGGGCGGGTCCGTGAAAGAAACCAATCGGAGATGGAATTTCGGGGGCGGGGATGGAGACGCAGTGACCTGGAAGCCGGTTCAGACGGAAGCTAGACCTAGGGCCCTGTAGCCTGAGATGCGCGGTCCCTGAAAGTGGAGCCGCCCCAAATTCAACAGCGTGGAGTGCGGTGTTACACACCGCGACTGGCTGTGTTGGTATCCAGTATCATTTTTACAGTGTCATTTCCTGTAGCTTTTTCAATTTTACAATTATACTTCCTCCTGTGTTTCTCATAGTGAGTGCGGGATGGTAAAGGTTAGTGATTGCTGGGACAGGCATTGGTTTCCAGTTTCAGAAAACTGTAGAATCCCTGGGAAAGCCTTCATTAATTTTGAAATAATAAATATAGAAATTTTTATTGATTTTTGTTTTCCCCGATTTAGATAATAGCAAAAAAAAAAAAAGTAAATAGAGATTTCTGGCTTCAAATCCACTAGGAATTCTTGCCCAAGTACAGCAGAAATTACCTGGTGGCCTTACTCTATGTAAGTTAAAAACCTGTAAAAGTTGAATAGTTAAATTAGACAAAATAATCAGCTTTATAAATTTTATTTTAAAATATTCAAGTATTTTAAAGTATATATCCTCCTTGGTTATGAATTGGCAGGTAGCCATTTAAAAAAAAAAAAAGAAAATCAAACACAACAGAGACAAACAAAGTGTGTCAGCCACAGGAAGATTCCAGAGTGGAGGAAGGATTCTGGTGACAGACTGAGAGAAAATGAAGATGAAGGACCCAGGAAGGATCATTCCTCTCTTAGTATGTGAGACCTTCAATGGCAGAGAAATGTCATCTATTGCTTGTCCTGATGAGACTTTCTTTGTGAATTTGACACAAGCCAGCAGGGTCATCTGGGAAGAAGAAACCTCAATTGACAAGATGTTTCCATTAGATTAGCCTGCACACAAGTCTATGGGGCCATTTTCTAGCTTAGTATTTGGTGTGAGTGTCCCAGCACACAGTAGGCTTGCTACACTTGGGCAAGTGGTCCTGTTGCGTAAGCAGGAGAATACCACAGAAGGGGAGGAAGGACTGGAGAAGGCAGAGGGGTCGGAGGGATCGAGGCGCAGTCTACAAAAATCAACTAAGCAGGGCACATGGGAGCTCACAGAGACTAAGGCAACAATCACGGAGCCTATTTGGGGCTTATCTGGTCCTCTGCATATACATTATGGTTGTGTAGCTTGGTGTTCATGTGGGACTCCTAACAGAGGGGGTGGTGAGCATCTCTGCTTCTTTTGCCTATTTTGGGGACTCTTTTCCTCCTACTGGGTTGCAAAGTCCAGCCTTAATATGAGGGTATGTGCCTAGTCTTATTGTAACTTTCTATGCCATGTTCAGTTGATATCCCTAGGAGTCCCTCCTGCTCTCTTTTTGGAGGGAAATGGAGGAGGAATGCAGAAGAAGGAAGGTTGTGGGAGGGGACTAGGGGGGATGAAGGGAGTGGAAACTGTGGTTGGGATATAACGTATGAGAGAAGAATAAAAGTTTTTTAAAAGGCCCTTTAAGTCACATTAATAAAAAGGAAACAGATGGTTTTAAAAGAAAAAGGAGGAGGAGGCCAGCTGAGAAAGCCAGAAGAAGCAAGCCAGTAAGCAGCATTCCTTCATGGCTTCTGCTTCAGTTCCTGCCTCCAGGTTCCAGCCTTGAGTTTCTGTCCTGATTTCCCTGGATGATGGAATGCAAGCTATAAGCTAAAATAAATGCTCCCCTCCCCAAGTTGCTTTTGGCCTTGGTGTTTTGTTACAGCAATAGTACAGCAATAATAACCAAACTAAGACAAAGATATTACTCATGAGAAAGCAAAATCGCATAGCTACCTTGGGAGACATCCCAGCCCTGTGAACTGAACAGCTATCAGATATGTGGACCTTCCATTTATAGCCAGCCACTGATGGGTTAGCTGGACCTCAAGCTGTGAGCAATTCTAATAAGTGTGTGTGTGTGTGTGTGTGTGTGTGTGTGTGTGTGTGTGTGTGTAGAGAGAGAGATTCATTCTATAAGCTCTCTTATTCTAGAGAACCCTGACTAATACACAATCCAACCTAAAAAAAAGCAACATAACTATGCAATTCCAACTATATTACATCCTAAGAAAAGAAAAAGATGGTTAAAAAATCAGTAGTTACCAGGGCAAGGGATAGATGAAAAGTTAGAGTACAAAGGACTTTCAGGGCAGGTAAAATATTCTCTGTATTATAATGGTGAATAAATGTCATTATACATTTTCAAATCCATTCAGTCTATCACCACAAAATTAGACCCTGAGGTAAATTACAGACTTTGGGCAAAAATGCTAGATCAAAGTAGTTCTTCGGTGGTAATATTGTGCCAGTGTTGAGGATCAGTGTTGACTGTTGGGAAGGCTATATGTGTACAGTGAAGCAAATAAGAATTCTCTGTACCTTATCCTCAATTTTTCTATGAATATAAAAACCATCTTAAAAGATAGAAGATTATACCAAGAAATGAATGGCTACTTCTTCTAAGATATGCCAGTTGTCACTAAACATTTAAAAAGTATTCAATATCATTAATCATCATGGGAAGTCAAAACAAAACCAAAATGAGATACCATTTAATGTCATTTATGATGCCTAAACTTAAAATGAATCTAAACCCAGTGTTGGTGAAGCTCTATTCGCTCCTGGTAGGAAAGCAAAATGGTGAGGTTGCTAAGGAAAACAGTCTATCTCCCACCCAGAAATATTAAAATAGTTAGATAATCCATCAGTTCCACTCCTAAGTTTTATGTGACCATGAGAAAAGAAAAATACATGCACAATCTGCTAACAGACTTTCACAGTGGTATTATTATTATTATTCATAATGGCATATAATCAACATTATTCATAATGGCAAAGACTGTAAGCAGTTCAGCAATCAATCAAATCAAGTGTGGGTAAATGAAATGTGATACAAAAACAGAATGTTAATTACTTGGCAAATAAAAAAAATGATGTACTATTACATGGTTCAATCTCGAAAGCATGCCAGAGAAAAAGAAGACAGAGATTAAAGAACATAAATCATTCCGTTTGTATGAAATTTTACACATAGGCAAGTAGACAGAGGTAGAATGTAGATACATGGATTATAAGAGGTAGGGAGAGGATAATGAGGAAGTTACTGAGAATGATTTTGGATTTTGTTTCTTGGGGTGAAAAAAAATGTCTTGATAACTTTTCTATTGCTATGAAGAGACATCATGATCAAAGCAATAGATAGAAGAGAAGAGTTTATTGGGGGCTTGCTTACAGTTTCACAGGGTTAGTCCATGACCACTATGGACAGGAGCATGGCAACAGGTAGGGAGCCATGGTACTGGGGCAGTAGCTAAAAGCTCACATCCTTATCTGAAAGCACAAGGTAAAGAGGGAGAGAAACAAAAAGAGAGGGAAAGAGTTAACTAAACCTTTGAAACCTCAAAGCCAACCCCCAGAGACACACCTCCTCCAACAAGGCCACACCTCCTAATCCTTCCCAAATTGTTTCAACTGGCCAGCAGGTATTCAAATATATGAGCCTGCGGGGGTCATTCTTATTCAAATCACCACAGAAGTGTTCTAAAATTAAATCATGGTAATGGTTGTACAACCTTGAGAATATACTAAAAGCCATGGAAATTAATCTGTATGGATTAAATTCAGTTTCTCTCTCAACTAAGCTCATGTGGAAATCTAATGCATTGATACAATTCTAAAAGCCAGGCCTTTGAGAGGTGATCAGGGTATGGCAGAGCCCTCAGGGAAAGATCGGTGTCACTATAATGAGAAAATTCTTACTCGGAGAAATGGACTAGTTACCAGAAGAGTGGAATGTTACACAGGGAGTTGGTGTCCTTGGTTTTCTCTTGCCTCTCTCTCACCAGGCAAATTCTTTACATAGTCACTTGCTCTGTTATTCTCCTACTATGATAAAAGTAACATGAACCCTTTACAAGAAGCTAAGTCGATGCTAGTGCAGTACTCTTGAACCTACAGAATGGAGGTAAGCGTATCCATCTTATGATCCGGTACACAAAGAAGGAAGGTTCTAGAGAGAAGAGCACTCTTGTGGACATCTGACACTTGACTAGACCTGGCAGGCTCCAATCTTAATCACTCAGAAAGAGACCTTTCCAATATCCCTTTAAACAAACATTTTTTCCATCTATCCCTTTGTCTCTCCAGTAGTTATCCTTGGATAACATTTTATTTTTAAAGACTTTTGTGTTTTTACTTCATATTACCCTTCTTACATTTATCTAATTTTGTTCATACATTTTTTTCTTTATTTGGCAATGAGATGTTTTTATGTCTGCTGTACTTTTCCTTTCTTCACAATACCATTCTCTATTCCTCTTTACTTTTAGTTCCTTCCATTCTCCATTCTTCCCCCATCCCTGTTTCCTTCTCATATTTCATTCATTTACTCGTCTTAGTTTTATCTTAGTTTTTATCATGATAGCACACTTACATTTCTTTTGCCATTTTCTATTCTAGTGATCATCCGTTGTGTGTAAGCTGCTTGAATCAATTTTAAGGGTATTTCTACATTGTGTTTGCTGTGATGTTTTGCTACCACAGCAGTTTGTTTTCTTCTTTCTGAATGTGTGGTAGTTTGAATGTAATTGGCCCCCATAAGCTCATAGGGAGTGGCACTATTAGGTGTAGCTTTGTTGGGATAGGTATGGCATTGTCGGAGGAAGTGTCACTGTGGAGCTGTGTTTTGAGGTCTCGTATATGCTCATGCCAGCCCAGTGTCTTAGTTCACTTCCTGTTGCCTGTGGGTCAAGATGTGGGACTCTCCGTTCTTTCTCCAGCACCATGTCAGCCTGCATGCCACCATTTCCCACCGCAATGATAATGAACTAAGCCTCTGAAAATATAAGCCACCCCAATTATGTTTTCCTTTATAAAAATTGCCATGGTCAGGGTGTCTCTTCACAGCAATAGAAACCCTAAGATAGAGGGTTACCAGGAATTGGGCTCTCCAGATTAGACTAGTTACTAAGAAGATCCTAAACCAACCTGTAAGACATAATCAAAACCAATACATGCCACATCGCATACAAAAACACAAGAAAATGAAAAACAAGCAAGGCAGCACATGAGGTCATGACTTCTCCGTTCCTGAACCCAAAGATACAGAAATCATCAAATCCTCAGAATTCAATATCTTCTTCTAAAATAATCACTGACTTCAAAGGTTAAAAAAAAAATAAGTAAGCGATGTGAAAGAAAGTCCCCAATAAAGAAGAGAAATACATCAGTAACCTGGGTAAGAAATTCAGCAAGAAAATTGAGATGGAGGGGCAGAAATTTAAGAAAGTAAAAGCTTGGTCAACTAATAAAAGGAGTGGAAAGTATCGCCAGTAGACTATAGAAAGAAGACAGAATACCATGGATGAAAGACAAGCTTGAAGAAACACGACACTCAAACATCAATACAGAAAAAAATTAGACCAGTATGACCTCAGGATTCATCTACGGTTTGACCAAACAACTAAACCTAAGAATCCACAGGATATAGGAAAGAGCTGGGATAAACGCTAAACACATAGAAAAAGTATTCAATGAAATTATAACAGGAAATCACCAAAAATCTAAGGAAAGACACAGACATCCAAACACAAGATGCATTTGTTACCCCAAAGAGACATGACCAGAGAAGAATGTCTCCATGACATATCATAGTCAAGAGGCCAAAACCACAAAACTAGGTCAGAATAAACAGAGATGTGAGATATTTTGATCACGTTCGGACAATAAAGTTTGCTTTGAGTCAGAGGGCAGATCTAGCCACAAGCTGACCACAATTAACCATAGAGGTCTTGGATTTAGGACAGATAGGAGACAGGAAGTAGTAAGGCAGGCTGAGAGAGGAACTCAAGCCTTTTGGAATGGAAGAGAGAAGAGGTGACTGGTGCCTTCCCCACTTCTCTGATGATGCAAGTTCTTACCCTGATATCTACCTCCTGATACTTTATTGATAAAGAATGATGAGATGAGCACTTCACCTGGCATTCCAATCTGGGGCTGGAATTTCCACATAAGACCTGACAAAGCTTTAAAAACAGGATTCTAAACACACAAAAGTGGAGTCAAGCTCAGTTTCTTGGTAACTGTCTTTTCTCAGGTGGACTAAAGAGATGGCTTCCTGGCTCAGTGCTGGCAGCAAAAACAGGTGCAGCTCTAAGCTACAGAACTCTTAAATGAGGTTTATGAGCAGCAGGTGGCACACTACTTCCCAACAACTCCCCAAAGTTAGGGCAGTGAACACGGCTTCTGCTGATATCTCTGCCACGAAGCGAACCAACTGAGGGAGAAGCCAGCTGCCAGAGCAGAGGCAGAGGCCCTACACACACCACTTAGCAGTTTAAAGTCTCTTGCAGTCAGAAAAGCTTACAGATGTTCAGTAACGACAGATCCAGATGGAAAAAAAAAAAAAACCTCTAATCAGGATACAGTGGTTTAAAAATGTACAAAGGCTTGGGAGAGAAAAGAAAAAGGAATACATATAGTGCGTGTGTGTGTGTGTGTGTGTGTGTGTGTGTGTGTGTGTGTCCTTTAAAAGCAAGTGAAGTAATTGGAAAGAAAAAAGCCACATAAAGTTGGAGAGTCCAGATCTGTATGTTATTGTATAATATACATATATATATATTTGACTGCTAATGAATGAGCAATAACTGCTAATAAAAAAAGAAAGCTGGATTATGGAAACTGCTAGATTAGACCAATTTATATATTTTAAAAATATCTTGACTTCAAATATTAAGTCAAAGGGTGTGCTGCTTTTGAGGGAGAGGTTATGCTTTTATTTCCACAGTAAGTGAGAAGCTATGGATTCACTCTGGGTTAATGAAAATCAGGTTTGAACAGGGAAAACCCCATGGAATCCAGGCTACAGACATTAAAAAAATAAAAATAATCCTAGAAGAACTACAAGACACATAACATATAGTTCCCCTGCTCAAACATAAAACAAAAAATCACCTTTAACTGACTTGTGCACTCCACATATTCCATATGTGTAATGTGCGTTAGCTTTAAAAGTTTCTGTATTTCAGAACAAGGGGACAAAACACCAAAGAAAACAGTTGACCCAAGTGATCCAACATCTCAAAATGACTCTGTTACAGTCTTCTCAGAATTATGCATACAAAACAGAGTTAAGGCTGCTGGCTGAGATGATCAAGCCTCACAAACTACTCCAGTCAAGACCTAACAATCATCCTGGTTTTCTCAAGGTTCTCCCAAAAGATACCAGTGCCCTCAGACAACAGGAAGTAGCCTAAATATTGGCACCCACATTCCCAAAATATTGGTTATGGAAGTTTGTTATCACTTAAGGGAGTTGGTTATAAGTTGTTATAGGTAATGGTCAGAAAAAAAAACTGAACAAAAGGAGATTAGATTCAGAGATCCTGTTCTGAATAGAAAAATGGGGGATATGGTATAGAAATGATAGGATAAAATGATAGATTATTGAACCTACTTTAATCCAAAAAACAACTATTAATCTCAAAATAGTTTACATTGGTATGGATTTTGGTTTATTGATACAAATTTAAAGTTAATTTTGTTATGTTGTATGTATGTTTCTACTCTTGTTTGAGGTATTGTGCTTAAACAAGTTGTTGAAGAATGTAATGCATAATTAAGAAATACAGATTAATAGCCGTCCATAATAGTCAAACATAATCATGTCAGGTATGTTTTCAAGGTCACACACACACACACACACACACACACACACACACACACACACACACATATATATATATATATATAACCTTTCATGACAGTGAGACCTGTCTTCTCCTGGCAGCACCAATTTACTTCAAAGAAGATGATAAGCATCAAAGAAATTACAAATGGAGTTTACTTTCTTTATGGCAGAAGATAGCCATTGGGCATAGAGACTGCCCTTGCCTCAATTGCTGACAGTATATTATCCAAACTGGACCAGCAGGATAAAAAAGAAAGTGACTGCCAAACTTTGCCAAGATAAAGAAGGACAGTCCTTCAAATTTCTGTGCTTCTCAGAAATGTCTGTCAGATATGCTAGGTTTGTAGCCCAAAGATGGATACCCCAACATTACAGAAGAGCATAGGGTGACTGTCCAGGCAGCTAGATTTCTCTGTCATTAAGTAACCCTTCTGGAGTCTTTGATAGAGTTAAAGACTAAATAATTAGGCTTAAAGTTTTCCAGTTATGATAAAAGGTAATTAGGTATACTTTAGACTCACAAAGATAAGATGAACAATAGAGTATTTTCTCTAATTCTCTAGGTGTAATTTTGCCAAATACAAATGGGCTGAATATTATAACTATAATTCTTACTTGATAACTGTTTTTGTTGTATATAATTTTACTATGTTAAAGTTAAAACCTTCCTTTTTAATTAGACAAAAAGGGGGAAATTCAGTGGAACAATCTTTGTACAGTGTAAAAATGTATTACTCTTGTTGGTTAATAAAGAGCTGACTGGCCTATAGCTGGGCAGGAAGAGATTTGGCAGGAATTCCAGATTAGGAGGATTCTGGGAAGGACAGAGTATGAGGAGTCGCTAGGTAGATACAGAGGAAGCAGGACATGTAGAAAATGGGGTAACAAGCCATGAGGCACATGGTAGAACTTAGATAAGAAATGTGGGTTAATTTAAAATGTAAGAGTTAGCTAGTGCCAGGCAGTGGTGGCGCATGCCTTTAGTCCCAGGACTTGGGAGACAGAGGCAGGCAGATCTCTGTGAGTTCGAGGCCAGCCTGGTCTACAAGAGCTAGTTCCAGGACAGTCTCCAAAGCCACAGAGAAACCCTGTCTCGAGAAACCAAAAAAAAAGGAGGGGGGGTTAGCTAGTAAACAACCTGAGCTATTGGCCAAGCATTTACAATTAAAATTAAGTCTCCAAGTCGTTATTTGGGAGTAGGTGCCAGGACAGGAAAAGAAATATACCAACTCACTTCCAAAGGCAGAACCACATCAGATCTCTTTCCAGCAATCCTAAAAGCCATGAAAGCATAGAATGGCATGTTTCAAGCCCTGAAAACGAATAACTGCCAGCCAAGATCCAACAAGGACCAAGGCCAACTTTGAAACTGACAGAATAAACAGGAAAAAGCAAGCTTTCACTCAATGTAAATAATGTCTAATTGGATGTTCTGTCTTGAGAAGTAATAAGTTACCCACAAATAACAACAGCCAAGCAAAGCTTGTGGCATGTACCTCACCAAGGCATGTACCTCACCTACGACCTCACCTCCAGCTATCTGAGAGGCCACAATGGGAGGAAAACAAGTTTAAAGTCAGCCTAGGCTACACAGTGAGACCCTGGGGATTAAATAAAGAAAGAAAGATAGACGAACACTGGAAATTAAATAAATAAATAGAGAATAGATGAACAGTATCAGGGCAGCCTCCAGGAGAATTTATCTAGGTCCTGCTAATTTTTCAATGCTTTTGTTATTTCTGTTTGCTTTTTTATTTTGGGCTTTATCATTTTAGTCATCTGAATCTGCTGTTCAGTATATGCATTGAGTGCATTGCTTGTGCCAGGCACTGTGTTTTTGCCAACACAGTTGTAAGCCAACCCATGCATCTGAGCCACCTATCCCACCCAATGTATAGGAGCTCCCACTACCACCAACCTTCCCATGCATCTCAGAAACCTCTCTGCATTCTTATGTCCTGTAGGGCTTCAGGGTGGATGGTGGTCAGTTCTCCAGGCATCTGACTCATCCTGCTCACACAGAAACCATAAGTGCTCTCACTGCAGAGGTGGTGTCCTTCAAAGTGGTATTTTCTGCAGTTGGTGCTTAGCCTACAAGGAAGATTTAAGCAGGGAGGTGGGGACCTCCTCTCCAAATAGTAGTTCTGCCTAGGTATATGATCACTGTTTCAAGGAGACATGTTAATTTGTGGACACTGGTGATTGTTTTAATTCCAACGACAATTTGTGAGTACTGCCAGATTTATAAAATCTTAATGAAAATTAATGCTTATACAATAATTAATACTGAAATCAAGTGGCATTTTTGATTATGACTGCCAGCCAAGATTGCTACATCCAGCAATGTCAACTTTAAAATCAACATCTTACTTTTTTACCTCCTACCCACTGATTTCGTTTGAACTAGCTTGTGAGGGTGAGGAAGACCTAGTGGGGAGCAGGGTGGAAAAGGAGGGAAGAGCACGGGACCAAGTAGGTCATGGTCACCACTAGTGACTCCTGACAACTTCCCCACAGAATGTAAAGCCACCCCAAGGCCAAGGTGAATAGTCATTCCCAAACTTTGTTTCACATTAGAGGCCATACAGTATCCATGCCCCCTGTGATATAAGTAAATAATAGCAATAAAGTTCTATTCCCTCCATTTTTTATTCTTTGCACCTTTGGGAACTGAACCAAGGCCCTTGCACATGCTAGTCAAGTGTAAAACCACTTAGCTTTATCGCCAGCCCTATTCCCCATTCGATTAAGAACTCAAGGATATTGTATTTTCTCAACCAACTGACATCAGCCACAGCAATGAGATTTGTTTTGCCAATGGATATGGACATAGTGTATACAGATACTCCTGGATAAGAAATGGAAAAGCTAGGAGTCAATTCTCTGTGTTCTCTTCTTCTGCCTCATCAAATAATAATGTCTCAAAGACTATGGCGTCCACCACATGCTCTATGCAGTCTCCCTTGTCTGGCATGGACCAGGAGTAAAAAGAAATTTTTAGATGTGTCCCTGGATTGTGCTTTTTTGTTTGGGGTTTGGTTTGGTTTGGTTTGGTTTGGTTTGGTTTGGTTTGCATCAAACATCGTTTCTCAGTACAAGCCAAGTCCTTTACCTGTTCAGCAGACCTAATCTAGTGTGATCTTTGAGGGAAAGTTCTCAGTAATATACTTAATGACAGTAAAATCTCTATAATATGGTACATTCATAAGGCCACACATAACTGCAGATTTAGATTATTGAGGACTCTGTTTTGGTTTCACACAGTCTTTACATTTTAGAATCCCCACACTGATGCCACTCTCCCGTTTTGACAAGAGGAAAATACCTTTGGTCGGCATAGATCCTCAGAATGAACAGGCTCTTTCTGCACCCGTGCTACTGGTGAGAAAATAAGACCAAAGAAACTCATTGACTGACTTCAGTTTGGCAGGATAAAGCTTTCCAGTAGGTGTGTTTTAGCTTCCAAAACCTGTGCTGCTTTCCAATTTAATTTTGTAAGGTAATCCCTGAGAACTTTGTTCAAATGTTAGATGACCTAGGCCTCCCACTGAGAAATTCTTACTTATTGGGCCCAAAGTAGAGAAGCATATTTTTAGAGTCTGCTTGTCATAGGCAAATCTGTAAATACCTTCAGCCTTTTCACACACTATAATGTATTCTCCCTACACGAAAGATTAGCCATGGCCTTCTCGAATCAGTCTCTTAACATTTGGAATTATTGGGTCACAACTATGGAAATAATGTCTCACTAGGTTAATGGCTTCTGGAAATATAGGATGAACAACATGAATTAAAGAAACAAACCACTTCATAAATAACAGAAGCAAGAACACCTCCAGAGATGCAGGAGACGATGCGGGGATGGTGTTAGAGAATAGTTAGTCTCAACTACCTAATCTATCTTTGACTGACTCCCTTGAAGATTCAGTTTCTGGGAGAAAACTTGACTGCCCTTAATTGCTATTTCCTCACTGGGGAAAGGAGTATCCTACTGGCAAAGACTATATTCAAGGTGAAAGCACCCCCAAAGAATAATTCAGGGAACTACTTCCCACCTAAGAGGGAACTAGCAATTGGAAGCTCAGACAAAACGGCCAAGAAACCACTCTGATACACAGCACCTATACAACCCACAGTGAAAGTCCTTCCTCTGACACTTTATCAGGGGCAGCAACCATGTCACTAGTGGGCTACTCTCTACCCTTTTATATATAGTGGCCTTCCAAATTCGAATCACTGACAGCGTCTATTTAAAGCTATTTTTAAGTGTTTAAGTATGTGTTTATCTGTGTGCCTGGGTTTAAGTGTATGTGCACAGATGACAGGACAGATAGCCAAGGGTCTAGAGAGGACATCAGATCCTCTGAAGCTGAAGTTATAAGCAGCTGGGAGTCACCTGATGCAGGTGGTGTGAACCAAACTGGGGTCGTGTGCAGGAGTAGTAGTCACCATTAATAGCCAAGCTATTCTTTCACCCTTACACCTTCTCTTAAAAAAAAAAAAAAGTAGCCTTAAAAGGAAGCACTTAAACATGTATAGTTTATATACACTCCATAGTTAAGGTTGTCCATGGTATACAAACTATAAATTTGTGTATGCAGAAAAGATAAACAAACCCAGTGGTAAGCATCAAACAAAGTGCATCATAAGGAACTTTGCTTAGAGGAAGAGGGTAAAATGAATAGTCTTCTATTTACTGAATGAGCTAAACCCATGCTTTAAAAGTCACAACAATTTTTAAACCCTATAAGGTCAGAAGGCTTTATGAGTAAATTCTGACAAAAATTTAGAGAGGAAACAGTGCCAGCTCTACTTTCAAAACTTCCAAGCAGTCCAGGAGTAGTGGCACACACCTGTGATCTCAGCACTCAGGACGTGGAAGCAGAAGGATTGTGAGCTGAAATTTGTTTTGAGCTATTTGATGAGGTCAAGGCTAGCCCAGACTACCTAGCAAAACACTCTTATAAAAAACAAAGATATTAAACATGCAATAACATTTGCTGACTCGTTTTGTGATGACAGAATTGCTCAGATATTAAAATCATGTAACACGTTATAAAAAGAAAAACTAGCTGGGCAGTGGTGGCTCCACGCCTTTAATCCCAGCACTCAGGAGGCAGAGGCAGGTGGATCTCTGTGAGTTTGAGGCCAGCCTGTATGTACAGAGTTACATGGAGAAACCATGTCTTGAAAAATCTAAAACTAAATAAATAAAAAGAAAAACTAAGGCCTTTTCTTGTAAATATACATATAAAACTCTTTGACAAAATGCTAGGGAATAGAATAAAGCAATACATAAGTGCAATTTTATGGCCAAATAAATGCCACATTTGTTTAATATTTTAAATCAGTCCACATGTTTATTTATATTAATGTAATAAAAAGTCAAACTATGATCATTTCAATAGGAACAGAAAGAGAATAAATGACTAAAGCAAAAAAAAAAAAATTGGCTCCCAGCATGCACAGTGGGTAATTCTTGCATCATCCTCTGGCACCGGCACACAAGTGCAGATACACAGATATATACATAAAATAACATCAAAATAAAAAGGAAAATACACAAGCATGTCCTAAATAGTGAAGTTTCAGTTATTGAATTATCAGTGGTCTCATAAGATTATAATGGAGGTGAAATTTTTCTATTGCTTAATGATGTCTTAGTTTTTGTAATGTTGTAACATAACACTTTACTCACATGTTTGTGGAGGTGCTATGTAAACAAACCTACTAGACTAGAATACAGTTATGCACAGCACATAATCCTTCATAGTGATGACAAACAACTGTGTGCATAAGATATTATACTGTAATCATTGTGGAATATAGTTATGTAAAACAAAACACAGTACCATGCCAGCAACACACGTCCTTGATGGGGGATGTCCTTCTGTATATATGTTTCCCTTATTGATTGATGAATAAAACACTTTGGCCAATAGAGGCAGGAAGATAGGCGGAACTAGAAGATGAGGATAATTCTGGGAAAGACAGGCAGAGAGGCTGCACAGAGGACACCATGTTGCCTCCAAAAGGAGTAACAGGTCAGGGCATTCTCCAGTAAGCCAAGACCACATGGAAATACATAGGTTAATAAAAATTGGTTAATAATTAAAACAGAGCTAGCCAATAAGAATCCCTAGCCATCAGCCAACAGTTTTATAATTAATATACATCTTTGTGTGCTTATTTGGGTCTGAAGCAGCAGGACCTGGTGGGACCAGAAAATACAGCAACACATCTTCATTGCACTGAGGCCACAACAAATGACTGACCTATGCCATCTAGATTTGTGTATGCACACATGATGTTCACACAATGCAGGCATTCTCTAGTGATGAATTTCTCCAAATGTATCCCAGGCATTAAACAGCATGAAACTATATCATGCAGACAATAACTATAAGAAAGGTAGAATGGATGTAACAATATCAGAAAAACTAAACTGCATACTAAAAGTTGCAACACATGAAGAGTGATATTTTAAAATAAAAGAGGGGTTTTTCAATCCATCTGAAAATATAATAACCATAAGCATTCATGCACCTAACAACAGAACACAAAAATACATAGGCAAATATTTCCAGAAATGAGGGATCTATTGGAAATTTAATAGCAATAGTAGAACCTCTAATACTTTTCTTTCAATAATGGATAGAACATTTAGGCAAGAAATCAGCATTGAAATCAAGGACTTGAAGAAAACTGAACACCAGTTAGACCTTTTAGGAAATACTCTTCTTGAAAACAACAGATGATCTCTAAGATGTTAATTTAATAGCTTATTAAATTAACACTGTGTGTTAAGGCCACAAAACAAGTCTTACTACATTCAAAATAATATAAAATGTGAAGCATGCCCCCTAAACACAATGAAATGACGTCAGAAATTAATAACAGAAAGAACTTTGGGAAACTCAGGAGTGTGTGAGATTAAACAACACACTCCTAAATGATGAAATTGAAACTAGAGAATATTTTGTCATGAAGGAAAGTGAAGACACAGCACATTTAAACTCAGCGCATTTCAACAGCACAAATAATATTGAAAGGAGAATGTATGGTTGAAAATGTCCCACTTAAAATAAAAGCAATCTCTCGGACTGGGGTAATGGCTCAGCCGTTAAGAGTACTGGCTGCTCTTCCAACAAAGCTGGGTTCAATTCCCAGCACCCACATGGCAGTTCACAATTGTCTGTAACTCCTGATCCAGGGGATCCAACACCCTCACACAGACATATATGCAAGCAAAACACCAATGTACATAAAATACAAATAAATAATTTAAAAGTAAAAACAATCTCAGAATTCCTTCCTTAAAAATAGGAGAAAGAAGAGGAAAAACTAAGCATAAAGGGACCAGAAGAAAGGAACCAGTAAAGTTTACAATGGAAGTTAGTGGAAGACAAGAGAAAAGCCAATGAAACCCAAAGGTAACTTCTTTGAAAATATATTTAAAAAAGAAAACTTTCACTAGAAATAGATGGATAGATACATAGATAGATAGATGTATCAAATTACTAGAATCATAAATGAAAGAAAGAAAATGATACCAAAGCCGGGCGTTGGTAGCACACGCCTTTAATCCCAGCACTAGGGAGGCAGAGGCAGGTGGATCTCTGTGAGTTCTAGGCCAGCCTGGTCTACAGAGTGAGTGCCATGATAGGCTCCAAAGCTACACAGAGAAACCCTGTCTCAAAACACAAGAAAGAAAGAAAGAAAGAAAGAAAGAAAGAAAGAAAGAAAGAAAGAAAGAAAGGCAAGAAAGGAAGGAAGGAAGAAAGGAAGAAAGAAAGAAAATGATATCAAATACAAGACGATATGTCTGGCAAGAGGGCTCGGAAACTAAAGGTGTTTTCGATGCAAGCCTGAAGATCTCATCCCTGGAACCCAACCACATGGCAAAAGGAAAGACTCAACACCACTCAGTCATCCTGTAACTTCCCCCATGTACTCAGGCATGCACACATGCAAAAATAATAATAATAAAATAATAGTAATTTTAAATTTTTAAATATAAGAAAATAGAAGAATCAAAAGCAGTCAATAGATGAGCAAATGTAGAAGCTATCACCTTATTTTCCTTTTTAATACTAAAAGACAGATGCCTGTTTTAAGTAAAATTTATTATAACCTTGTGTTGTAAGGGTTCTAAATGTAGATGTAAAATATGGGACAATGTTACAAATTCATACAGTTTAAGGCTCTCATTGTTTCTGTGAAGTGGTGGGACACACAATCTAAGTCATTGGTAATATGTTAAGAATGATGATTACTATCCCGAGAGTAACCTCCAAAGACCTTTCAGGAGGCACAGATAGAAAGACAGTAGAGAAATGAAAATGGAATATTCCGTTAACCGCAAAGAAAGCAGCTGTATTAAAGGATTATTGATAACATTGCCACATGAGGGGCTGAAGAGATGGCTCAGCCACTAAAAGCTAGACTCACAACCAAATATATAAAATTGCTACATGAGATAAATTATCTTATAAAAATTGCTACACGAGTGATCTAGAATAGATTATTACTGTATAGAGGCAATGAACGGTAACTGTCTCATGGGTCAGTATTACAGTCTCTGGCTGTGTGACCTTGGGTATCTACGTTAACCAAGAACATTAAAACCCACCAAGATAGATGCCATGAGGATAAGGTCATACACTGCCTAAGTTACTAGAACACAGACATTTCTCAATAAGTATTTATCAAATTAGTTCATTAACAGGCAAACAAATACAACAGGTTTTTACATGTGCCTGGCCCAGGGAAAAAGCCTATAAAATATTATCCATGTATTTCAATTTTATTAAAAATCCACAAGTATCAACCAGATATAGTGGTGCATGCCTGTGACTTTAGCTGAGGCAGGAGAATCACAAGCCCCAGCTCCAGTGGGACAAATAAAAAACCCTCATGAATGTAGGCTGTAGTAACTTGCAAAAGACGCCAGGTGGCGTCAGATAATAAAAATTATTAGCACTTTATAATCTCCAGGAGGCAATGGTATTATAAATTGCAAGCTTCATGAAATGTTAAGATTTAGATTTGCTAAGTTGATGTAAAAATCTCAAATGTTTTTTCATTAATTCCCAGTTCAGGGTCAACTCCGTACGGTTTATCTATCTTTGCCCCCATCAAACAGCCCAAGGCCCACACAGTGCAGCCTATTTTGTTTTAGGCTCACCACTCCCAGCAAGGAGGCATTAACACTGGGTAATGGATGAGAAAACTGAAGCTTAAGGTCAAAACTAGGATTCTTTTTTGTTTGTTTACAATGACAAGCACCCTCCGTTCCCACACTCCACACCTTACCACTCAGATCTGTCCCAATGGGACTTTCCTACCTTTGTGAACCAAGGTGGCCAATGACATGTGTTTCCTCTGACCCAAGGTAACTCTGTGAGGTAGAGAGAGTCTTATTATTTTCCAGAAGAGTAAAACAAAGTTCACAGACGCTTGATCACTTTGCAAGATGCACACCGGATTCAAACCCAGGTAGTTTGAATTCAGTGCCTGACTTTTTGTTTTGTTTTGTTTTTTGTTTTTTGTTTTTTTCGAGACAGGGTTTCTCTGTGTAGCTTTGGAGCCTATCCTGGCACTCGCTCTGGAGACCAGGCTGGCCTCGAACTCACAGAGATCCGCCTGCCTCTGCTTCCCAAGTGCTGGGATTAAAGGTGTGCGCTACCAACGCCCGGCCAGTGCCTAACTTTTTGTCCATGTTGACTTTCATGCGAAGTCAAATCCTACCTACAACGGAGTGGGATGGGCTAATAAGTATTCAGACAGGACAGAAAGGAAAATTCAGAAACAGCTCCTAGCATACCTAAGTAGTGATGGGCACACAGGTGGCATTTCAGATCTGTGAGGGTGATCTTTCCAACTGACTGTCCCATGACAGCATATTTACTTCATTCCACATGCCAAGCCCCAACTGGTCCAAAACTTTTATTTTAAGTAAACATATATATATTTTGTAATATTACTTTTATTTAAGTAAATATATATTTTTAAGTAAAGATATATATATATATATATATATATATATATATCTTTACTCACATTTTCTGGCACTTTCATAGATGTATATATCTTAAACATATCTCCGCTAATTCCTCCCTTCATCTCCACCTGGCCCAGTATATCTCCCCTCCAATTAAAGTCCCCTTTACCTCGGTTCTAACAATTCCCTGAGTCCAGGTACTGCCGGGTTCTGTACGGGTTCATAGGCAGCCTGCCACAGACGGCACCTCAAAGAAAAGCAACCCTCCCTCCTGTGGCAACCACTAAACCAATGGCTCCTCAGCCAAGGCGGAAACTCAAGGACCCTTCCCACTGTCATGCTGAAAGTTTTAACTAGCTTAGCTTAACCCTGTGCCGGGCTAGGTCAATGTCCAGAGTACAGCATGTCACAGCAGCCCTACCCACACTCTGCCTCTTACATTCTTTCTGCCCACTTTGCTGAAAAGTTCCCTGAACCTTGAGGTGGGAGAGTCAATACAGATTTCCCATCTAAGGCTGAAGACTCACAGTCTTTTCTTTACAGTGCTCAGAACAGTTCTAAAGCTCTTCATTACCCATCACCCACTAATTTGAGAAACTTCTCTGACCAAGGTTGAGAGTTACATTCACCTATGGATAAAACCACAGATATTTAAAAGGCCTTTGACAATATGACCATTTAGTAAGGCATCAAAAGCCTTTGGTCTCCAGAGCGAGTGCCAGGATAGGCTCCAAAGCTACACAGAGAAACCCTATCTCAAAAAAAAACAAAAACAAAAACAAAAACAAAAACAAAAACAAAAAAAAAAGCTTTCCCCCTTGGACCTATGACTTCCCCAGCCCATGTTTTTGTTTTTTGGTTTTGGGTTTTTTTTTTTTTTTTTTTTTTATCATGTTTACACCGCCAGGCATGAGTTCTCTCCTGTGGCACAGGCCTGGAATTCAATCAAGGGCACAGTTGGTTGATACCATAAACAATCTTGCCACTATTGCGCCATCCTGACTGGCAGGATAGTATTATAGCATGAAGGGTCTAATGCTTGTTAAGACCCCTGATGTCTTTATTCTCCCATCAGCCTACATAGCACCTTCCAACTCTAAGAAAGCTAATCAATAGGGAGAGTTTTCTGGTCAATCCGGATTGTTTTCTATGTCCTGTGCCTGATACACTCTCACCCTAAATTTTCACTTCCAATTGCTCACACTGCTGGCTCATTTCTGCTGTTGTTACTTTGTTTTTGTTTTTAAGACAGGGTGTTACTCTATAGCCCAGGCTGGCCTTGAACACACAAACCTCCTTCCTTAACCTCAGGAATACTGAGATTAAAGGCACATATGACCAAGCCTTGCCAGCTGGCTTCTTATTCATGTTTGTTTTATCAGTTGTTTTCCCAACACTATCTAACCCATAATCAAGTAGGAGAAAGATCCCTGGGATAGATCCTCCACAACTGGGCTGCAATTATGACCTCAGATATTTCAAACTTTCAGGAGCTCAGAGTTTTCTCATCACTAAAAGAAGCTGAACTGGGGGGTCGAGAGTCCAAACTTCTAGGATTCTCCTTTTCCAGTCCCTCCTCTGTCACCACAGTTAGATAGAGGTCATAAATAACTCCCCTTCTCCTGGCTTAGATAGAAAACAGATAAATAGTAGCCAAAGCCATGAGGGCTTTGTTCTGCTTTTTACTGGTGTGAAAACTGACGACATGGCTGTATGTCTGATCTCACAGGAGCATGGCAACATTTTCCTCCCCAAGACAGACATGAATACTCCCACCCAGTCAAAGACTATCAGTCTCAGAGAAGAGTAAGAAAGACTGCAACACCGAGCCAGCAACCACATCACATTAGCTGAACATGGACTCTAGTCATAAAGTTCTCCAGTCCTCTCAGTAAGCAGCCTTCTTCAAAGGCTTTCATTTAGAAAAAAAAAAAGTATAAAATTATCTAAACCATCACCGTGTCTATTCTATGTGCCATTTCCTGATGAATCATCCACATGCAGGCTGTCATAGGGGCTGCTGCACATAACCTTGATCTGTGACTCAGCAATCCTGAAGTCCTGGTTCCTTTATCTACGTGAATGGGGGTGAGTGGGGAAGGGGGGAGTCTCCTGCCACTATGTTCATCCACAGTATGGCATTGTTAGATGATCCTTCCCTACATCAATTCAAGTTTCAATTACTTTAACTGTAGTTGAAACTCCCTTAGTGTGCAACTGTCCCTAAATGACTGGTGAAGATGGCTTCCCCTTCTGTCTGGCAAAACAGACTTCTAGCCCATCTGGTACTCTCTCCGTTACTTTATCACCACCCTCAACAGGGCTTTTCCAGCTGCTGTTTCCTCTAGGATATCCATCATCAACAGTACATCTCTCCTCTGAAGCCTTCTGGATCTTTCCAGAGAGAAGTTAATAGCACACTTAGGTGTAGATAGCAAACCTGTTTGTCATATTCTCACCTGAGCCAGAGCTGTGCGTTGCCCTAACCATGTCTCTTCTTAGTCTCCTAGGAGGCATAAAAAAAAGTTCTAAACAATGGGCAAATGTGTGAAAGGGATGTATGGTCCTTTCCAGGCCAAATCTCCTTCCGTTTCTTCCCTGCTCTGTTGTATCAACTTGGCAGCTATATCTGTGTGTCTGTTTCACAACATCAGTGACGTGGAAGACATAGAGGACTACTGCTTCATTGAGCAAGTGGATTTGTTACCACAGCACAGCCTAGCCCCATCTGACTTGCCTGCAGAAAGACGGCTGGGGGTCGCATGGCCAATTGCTATTTTCTCAGCTGTGTACAGATATACTGCAGAAGCGTGGTGCTGGAGGTCCAGCATCTATCTCATGTATATATGAGTTCATAAGAGTTATATAAAAAGGTTAAGGTATATGATAGCGTAATCTGTTGCTACATATTGTATTATTTTGTAGATCATATTATATGTCATTATTTGTTATACTGTTTTTAGTAAATACCAATGTATTTTTTCCTACCTGTTTTAGATGCTTTTTTTAAGTCAAAAAAAGAAAGGAAGGAAGAAAGACAGACAGACAGAAAGAAAGAAAGAAAGAAAGAAAGAAAGAAAGAAAGAAAGAAAGAAAAGAAACCCAGATTTTCCAGCAGTTCTCAACCTGTGTGAGTCGTGACGCTTTTTGGGGTCACATATCAGATATTTACATTATGATTCATAACACAGAAAAATTATAGTTATGAAATAGTGTAAGACCCTGGGAAAGCCCAGGCTTCCAGAATCTTAGCCCAGGACCTCGGCCACCCCAATCACAGAATGGAGGCGGAAGCTTGATGCAAATTGCATGAGGCTTTATTGTAGTTTAACGAGCTAACCCCATGTTAGCTCGGGTCTTTGACCCATCCATCATGGCAGATGGCTAGCAAAGACAGTTTGAAGCCGCTGCGCACAGATCTTTATAGGGCAGTGTAAGGGGAGTGTCTAGGGGTACGCACAGGCTCACGATTGGTGTGCCTCCAGGCTTAGAGGGCTTGCCCTGTGTTGATTGGCCAACTGGTTGTTATGGCCCATAGGCCCTCCCAGGGTGGTTGCTATGCTTTCTGCGTCATTGCTGTGCGCTTGTCTGTAAAGCACACCCAGAGTCGTAAAGCATAGCGCCACCAGCTAACTTCTGATTGGCTCCTTGTCACGAGACAGGCATCTGACTTTCTAGTGTCTAGGACAAGGTCATAGAAGCACGTGTTCGGCCATTATGGCTGCCAAAAGGGAAGCTGGTCCCTTCATTAGCAACAATTTTTTTTCTTTTTCTGAGAAAAGATTTCTCTATATGACAGTCCTGGCTGTCCTGGAACTCACTCTGTAAACCATGCTGGCCTTGAACTCACAGAGATCCACCTAAGTCTGCCTTCTGAGTGCTGGGATTAATTAAAGGCATGTGCCACCACCAACTAGAACAAAATAATTTTATGGTTGAGGTCACCACAACATAAGGAACTATATGAAAGTATTACAGCATTAGGATGATTGAGAACCCCTGATTCAGACTATGCAGTGAAGGCTTGCTGAGACAAGCCTTAGGATCCACAAGGCTTAGGATCCATAGGCTATTGCAAGTTGCTTTCCTCCTCATTATTCTAGCAACTTAAAGAGCTTAAAAACTTGGGTTCTGAGACTTTAGGTAACCTCCTTGAAGTTATGTAATGTAACTTGCAGTTATAACTTCATTTTATAAAGATTAAGACAAATTAAAAGCCAACTTGAGAATGTTAGAAATACTTTGGCTTTCTCTGTACATTTTCTTAAACTTTTGATTTCTTTTAAAGTTTTATTAAGGAGAAGGTCAGCAATAGACAAAATGCATACTAGTATGTAGTACACAAATTATTTCCACTTATTCACCACCCCAACTCTGCAACTAAAAAGATTTTGTCCAGTTGCTTAATATACTTTTGTGGTTGTTACTATTGCTCAAATATCCATTTGTAATAATTTCTTTTATTATTGCTTTCATATATTAAAGCTAATATGCTCACTTTAGTATGGATATCTTTAAAATAATATGTTTTCATGTAATTACATTGCCCTTTCATTAAAAACGACCAATTTCTAATGTGATCTTCTAAAATTAAAATAGAAAAAGGATAATTCTGTCGGGTAAAATACTTTGTCATGCTATTCAATACCCTCTTAGCAGGCACAGAGATGCTCTGAATTCATCATAGATATGGTTATGTGTCTGATTTCCCTGTCAGCATCCAAATGGGGTCAAAGGTCATGTCCATTGCTCCCCACTAAAGCCTCATCCCTTGAACTCATCCCTCCTCAAAGTCAAAGCCATTTCTGTGGCTATGGCAGCATGCCTTTTCTTCTCAAGGTCGCCTTAAGATGCGTGGCACTAAAGTGGAAAAAGTGAGAATTACATAAGGGGCTGCCCAGAACCAGGAGAGCTAGGATTCTCCAAATCAGGAGCTGCCTTTGGCTTCAGTTCTTCTCATATGTGTTTTGATTACGTTTTCCTTCATGTGGAAAAGGGAGTTAGGAAATAGCAGGGGGTTGGAGGCTGTGATGTCAGAAGTGTGCGTGGCTCCAAAGAGTGCCCCGTCACATGACAAGTTGCAGGTACTTCATAAAAATGCTTGGGACCAGACTGCCATGGAGTTGAGATTTTTTTAATATTTGTGCATATATAATGTGTTTAGAGTAAAGCCAAACACTAAACTCCAGTGCTCTGAACACAAAATTCATTTGTGTTTCTTACATGTCCTAGACACAAAGTCTGAGACTATTTCACGTAATATTTTTTAATACTTCTGTGCATGAAATAAAGTTTTGGCATGTGGAGTTTTTTTACTTGCAGCAATCATGTTGACACTCAAAGAGTTTCAGACTACTTCTGATTCTGAAGACCAGAGGAAGGATGTTCAGCCGGTACTTAAAGCCTTTGATAGAAAATAAGCGACCGTTGGTGGTGGCGCATGCCTTTATTTAGTCCCAGCACACGGGAGGCAGAGGTAGGAGGATCTCTGTGAGTTCGAGACCAGCCAAGTCTACAAGAGCTAGTTCCAGGTCAGCCTCCAAAACCAAAACCACAGAGAAACCCTGTCTCGAAAAAAGAAAAAAGAAAAGAAAAGAAGCAAAAGGCAACCTGATATTAACAAGATGGGCCTTAATAGCATGTGTTCTTGGGCAAATCATAAATGACAAGTTTTCATTTTCTAATCTAGAAGATGGTGGTATGCCTTCCTGGACCACTTTAGCATTGCAAGGACTAAGAGGATATGCAAAAGGGGCCTGGACTCCACAGGGAGAAGTGGGGAATGGGACTGCTTTGAAAGACTCACCAGGCTTCCTCAGTTAACCACTATCATCTGATGTAGGTGTGGATTCTGAATACGTTTCTTTTCACAATTCATAAAATTCCAGAGCACAGATGTAGCCCCAGGCCACCTGCAAGCCTGGTCAGTAGGTAGGAGCATTCTCCATTTACACTGCAGGGTTCTGATGGTAAACTTGTTCATAGAGGCAGGGAAAGTACACTGAGTCTTGAGTCTTCATTCACCAAGAAACTGAATTTTAACCTGGCCCTCGGGCATGGCGGCACAAACTTGTAATCCCAACATTCCGGAGACTGAGGAAGGAGGATCACAGGTTGGAGGTTGGCTACAGCATAGGCTGCTTAATGAGTTCAAAGTTGGCCTGGACTGCAATCGTGGCCTTGGGGAGACAGCTCAGTGGCTAAGAGCCGTTGCTGCTCTTCTGGAAGACTTGAGTCCAGTTTCCAACATCCATGTCAGGTAGGACACAACTGCCTGTAATCTCAGCTCCAAGAGATCCAGTCCCCTATCCTGGACTCATTAGGTACCTGCATGTACCATTCTCAGAGGACATAGACAGAAAAGGCCAGAAACTGTAATAACCACTCCTCCAGGGATCATGTTTCTCTTAGCATTCTACACTCCACACAAAGTTATAAAAAATCCTGGGAAGAAATTTTCATATACTGTCCACCCAGATTCTTGAGCTGTTATCATTTTATCATCAAAATGTAATGACCAAAACCAGATAATTAATACTGGTAGGTTTTATTATTTAGCCTATAGACATCTAAATTTCATTAATTGTTCCATTATTGCCCCTTTTGCTATCTGGATTCCAGTTCGTGGCAGTATCAATTATATTTCTTTGTTGTGCTGCACAGTTCATCTAGATTCTAGATGAGATTTGGCAAACTTGCTATGTCAAGGCCTAGATAGTAAATATTTACATTGCACGGGTCATGAGTATCTCTAAGTGAAACATGCAACTAGGCCAAACACAGCCACGGGTTCGTAAACAGCTGCATGTGGCTGTTTTCCAGTCAGCTCTGCATGAACACCCCCTTGTCCTCCGGTCGATTTTTTTGTGGTTTTGGTTACCCTGGTCAGCTGTTGTCCAAAATATCAAATGAAAAAAAAAAATCCAGAAATGAAGAGCTCACTAGTTGTAAATGGTGGCCCATTGTGGGTAGCGTGAGAAAATCTCGCAGTGCCCACTCCATGTGAATCATCCCAATCAAAAGCATTGACTCTGTGCACTTCCTACCTTTAGTCACATGGGAGCCAGCCTGGCTAGCACACCACAACAACGCTTGGGTTCAACTAACTCGAGTAGTTTCACTTAACAAAAGCCTAGAAGAACAAGAACAGTGTGATGCTGCCAACTTGGAAAAGCCAAAGAAGCCACACAGCACTTCTTGTTATGTGATGTCTTCCATCATCATAGGAATAAGAGTAAGTAAGTGTGCTGGAATAATCTGTTATGAGGGGAAGGGCTCGTGCAACTTTTATTGCCGTATACTATTACAGTTATTCACTTTGTTAATAACTATTGTTCGTCTCTTACTGTGCATGCTGTATAAATTTGTCTCTGGTGTGTAAGGATAAACTTAGGTGCTAGCCATGATTCCATGCATCCACTAGGGATCTTGAACACATCTCCAATGGAGGGGGAAGGATACTTTATTAGGAAAACAAACTGCCAGCTGAATTTGACTGATGGGCCTCAGCTTGCCTATTTTGGACCATTAGTTTCTGACACATGGACCCAGACTGCAAGGTCTGTGTTGGTTTCAGAGTTTCAAGCCTCAACCCCAAAACTGAAAGAGTGAACAGTCTGTGTTTATGACAAGCTGCCCAATGTATCCAAAGCACAGATCTAGAAACTTCTGAGGTGACCTCAGAAAACAAAGGTATTGTTTTCCCAATACCTTTGCATTTGGAGTCGTGCAGGACTGTTGCCTTGTAACATATCCCTCAGTTCTGGTTTGATGTATATTCATGATTAAATTCAAATCATGTGTTTTTGGCAAGATAATCCCAGGAAATAAGTTGTGTCCACTTTGTGGGGCTTGTGAGTAGGCACACTGTATCAGTTTGTTCCTCAATGCTGAGGGTAACTGTACACTTGAGGCTCGTGTTTCTACACTATAAAGTTACTGTCTATCTCTTAACAAGTAAGTATCATGTAGGAAGATACTGCAAGACTGAAAATACTTCCATCTGTATAAGATGGGGCTGGTCAAGATTTCATTATGAATGGGAGAAGGATTCATGGGCCTCCACTGCTCCCCAAGATACTAGTTACAGTTAATGGGTGCTGGGGAAGGCTTTATTTTCTTCAATGGTTTAGCCCACACTCTGATCCATAGCTCCCCTCCCACCCCCACGCCCCCACCACGCCCGCCCGCGCGCCAAGCTCATGCAAATAAACCTAATTATTTTCAGTGGGTGACACTGGAAAAATGACATGGAAATGGGGGAGACTTCCTAGGAAGAGGAAGAATTTCATCAGATGAGGGTGTAGGAATAAAGAGAGTGCACATAATTGGGTTGAAAATGACTAAAATTCACTATATACAAGTATGAAATTGTCAAAGGATAAATTAAAAATATATTCATGAGTCATTTTAGCATCCACTGATAAGGCTTGATCTTGAAATAATGATTAGTGTTTATAAACAAAGACTTTTCTATTCCAATTATTTTAATACATTTAGTTAAAATTCTACTTGTGAACTTTCCTAACCCTCAAATACTCATTCAATTACTTATATATGATTATGAACCTATGCTTTCTCATTACCATTTTTTTTTTTTTTTTTTTGGTTTTTCGAGACAGGGTTTCTCTGTGTAGCTTTGGAGCCTATCCTGGCACTTGCTCTGGAGACTAGGCTGGCCTCAAACTCACAGAGATCCAACTGCCTTTGCCTCCTGAGTGCTGGGATTAAAGGCATGCACCACCAATGCCTGGCCTCTTTGTCTTTTTGACATGATATGCTCATAATTCTAGGCTGAGGAATTTTCATCTCTGTTGCTCACTTTCTGTATTCCACTCTTCTCATGATGCAGGGAGGTCAAAAGGCATGTATACTTGTAGTCGGACTCTCTTTGGATTGCCAGCTCCCAAATAATAACACAGAGACTTCTTATTAAGCATGAAAGTTCGGCCTTATCTTAGGTTTGTTCCCAACTAGCTTGTAAAACTTAAATTAACCACCTTATATTAATTTAATCCATGTTTTGCCACATTGCTCATTACCTCTCCTCCATACTTTACCTCTGACTCCCTCCTCATCTCACTGGCAAATCCTAGTGCCCGATTCCTTCTCCAGAGTTCCTCCCGAACCCTACCCCCTACCCCCCAGAAGTCCTACCTATCCTTTCCTGCCTAGCTATTGGCCATTGAGATTTTTATTAAGCCAGTCAGAAGATGCTTTAGCAGAGACACAACTTCACAGTGTACAAAAAGATTTAAAATTTTTATGTGTGTGTGTGTGTGTGTGTGTGTGTGTGTGTGTGTGTGTGTGCTTGTCTGCATGTTCAGGTGTCTGAAGGGGACAGAAAAGTGCATCACATCTCCTGAAACTGGAGTTACAGGCAATTTTGAATCCCGTGGTATAGATACTTTGAACTGAACCTGGTTCTTCTTCAAGAGCAGCAAGTACTCTTAACCACTAAGGCATCTCTCCAGACCTATGCACAGAAAAATTTTAAGAGATAGAAATATAATTAAGAAAGAATGGAAGCAAAACAATGCATGGCAAAGTAAGGTTTATACCCAGAGAAAATTACCTTCCTGGTACTTTGAATTCATCTTTTAAGATTTATTTTTATTCTAATTATATATGTATGGTGGCAGGTGAACATGAGTACAAGTGCCTACATAGGCCAAAAGTATCATATCTCCTGAAGCAAGAGCTTTAATGGTTGTGAGCCACACAACAAGGGTGTTGAGACTCAAATTCGGGTCCTCTGCAATAATAATACATGCTTTTAGCCACTGAGCCCATATTTTGAATTTCTAATTTAGCTGTAAGTGGCTAGAAAAATTACTTTGCATTCTCTCTCCCAAATTATGAGATGATGATATCATCAATAATGCCTAGACCATATGACCCCATGTAACAAGAAATGAGAATTTCAAACTAGATTTTCCAATTTTCCATCATAGAAGAATTTTGCATGATATACTATATGTCCTTTCAGTGGACCTAGTCCCTTTCTGTCTTTGGAATTAAGCAATGAGCATTCTGTCCAAAACAAACAGCACTATCACTAGACAGGTCATGAAAACACGGATTCAGAAAAAAGATATCATGTTCTGCCCATAGTTTTGACATTCCTGAGAATGGGATTATACAAAGCCTTTGGAGCTGAGTGGGGTGTGTGTCATAGGCCCACAGTGATGAAAGGTGCAAGCCAACTGCTGTGGATTGCTACAGAAAGCCAAGCTGGTCCCAACACCCACTCTGTATGGCTTATGACATGGGTTAAAGTTCAAAAAGTGTGACAGATGAAAGGTGGCTCTGAAAGGCCAGGAGCCCACAGTCTGATCATTTATCATTCACACAGTTGTCACTGATGGCAGCAACTCATTGTCTTAATTGGTGTTTACTTACCGTATTTATTTACCAAGCACTTAACAGGTGGCATAAGACAGTTGAGAAAGTATTGTTTCCCTTTTTTTTTTTTTTTAAGTTCCAAAAAGGCTAAATAAACACTGAAAGAAGTAAAACACACACATAGAAATGATAAGTGCAGGCCAGTGATATGGCTCAGCAGGTAAAGGCATCAAAAACCTGATGACCTGCAATCCATCCCCAGGACCCACATGGAAGGAAAGACAGGGCTCTTGCAAGTTGTCCTCTGACCTCCACATATGTCATATACCAGCAGCCCCAAGCACACACACAATAATAACACATACTCTAACCAGGACAGTTAGTGGGAGTAGAGTGGCATCTACAGCTGACTAGTAAATTCCACACATATAACAACTTACACAACATCTGTTACCAAATGTCCTCTGTGGTCAGAAGTTGGGGAGTGGCAAGCCTAATAGTTACAGGTTAGGGTCTCCCAGGAAGCCAATGCAAGTGCTTTAGCTGAGTCCATGGTGACCTCCGAGTCTGATGTGACTGGGACTGTCAATTGACTACCTAAATCATCCACTCACGTAGTTGTTGATGAAAAGTTCTAGGCCCCTGCTAACTGTTCCTTGCCACTCAGATGTCTCTATGAGCCTTTCTGATGTCCTCACAACTTTGGAGCTAGCTCTTCAAGTGAGTGACGCTGACCGAGCAGACGAAAGCTTCGAAACACTTCTAAAACTAACCACAGGCAGGCATAGCACCACACACACTGGGAGGTTGAGGCAGGAGGATCTTGAGCTACAAGACAGCCTGGGCTAAAAAGGGTTTCAAAAACCTAACAGACATTAGCAGACAGAAAGTAGAGAATCGTTTCTATGGTGTTTTGTTCTTTTGCTCTTCTGGTCAACCTTACCCAATATGATAAAAGAATCCACAGAACATAAAAACAACAGCTAGAGATAACCAGAGGCCACCATAGAAGCTGGCCACCATGAGGATGCAGGGAGGAACACAAAGAAACCCTTTGGTGGAACAGAAATATTGTCTGTTACGATAATCATTTGGGTTGCATAGTTAAATGAACTTGTCAGAGATATAGCTAAGACCTGAACATTTCAATCAATGGGTATACATTCTTCAAAAACTATGAATAATTGTGATGACCAAGGAAGACATGAGAATAATTATAATTACTGCTTCACAATGGCATTTCCGTCAATGATAGCCTGCATACATGAAGGTGTTCCCATGAGACATGTGACTCGTATCAAAGTTGTCTTAAATTGTGTCCTTGTCACCAAGCAGTACATCACCAAACCCCCAGACTGACAAATATCCAGTGAACTACTTGTTATTTAAGCACTCTGTTCTTTGGGGGACCGGACATGGGAAAGCTATTATTACATTGACAACCCTGAAGCTATAAAATAGATGATGGGATTTTTGTATGAATAAATTCTGTCGCTAATTACACTTGATAATAATTTCTTGACAATATGTGCCAACTTTTTTTTTGTTGACTTTTAATAATAAAATGAGGGGCCAAGCTGGGGCTGTAGCCCAGTCACCAAGTATTAGACCTATTTACTGGGACATGGTGTGTTGGGTTTTTTGTTTTGGTTTGGTTTGGTTTTTGGTTTTTTGAGACAGGGTTTCTCTGTGTAGCTTTGGAGCCTATCCTGGCACTCACTCTGGAGACCAGGCTGGCCTCGAACTCACAGAGATCTGCCTACCTCTGCCTCCCGAGTGCAGGGATTAAAGGCGTGTGCCACCAACGCCCAGCGGTGTGTTGTTTTGATTAGCTGGGAATAAAACTGCAGGTACATGACTCACCACCATGCTACACCTCCATCCCAGCCTTTTCATTTTATCTTAAACAGCCTACCTGGGGATGCCCCAATCATTTCCTTTATTACATCTGTGTCTAGATCACCAGGAAAGAGTTTTGAATGTTAGGAGTTTAGAATCTCTCAGTGGACACAAGTGAGCCTCCAACTGTAGCAACACTTTAAAATGTTACATCATATAGACAAGGGGACTTCTCCTTAAACAAAGGACCAATCAGAACCTCAGTTCAAGAAACATTTCTGCAGGGCTGTGACATGAGGCAGGCCAATGGGGGGAAATAGAGAAAAGTCCCCTGATGAAAGGGACTATTCTGTGGACTGCGATTGTTTGCTAAATCAAATCTATCTCTCCTCCTCCATGCCCAGCCCACTGCCATGGGCCAGGCCCTCATCACCATGATGCTCCTGGACTTTGGGGATCTCCTTGCTTGTGTCTCCACTGTTCATTTTCTATTAAAGAACTGGAGGTTTTTAAAGTAAAAGGGCAACTCAGAGCCTTTTATAATTCCCAGCTGTTGGAAAGAAGAATGAATTCCTCCCTTAGCATGGCATCCCTAGTCTGTGAATCTGCTTTTTGTGCTTGCTTCTAGGATCAGCTCCTGCTGGGCTCCCGTTTGCTTAGGGAGTGTAGGTTTGCTTAGGGAGTGTAGATACACACCTCACCATTTAGCCCACATTAGGATTCCATAAAGGCTCGCATACCCAAGGGAGACAGATGTATACCCGTGTGAGAGCAAAAGTGAACTTGGAAAACCAACGTGGATGGTCTGGTGCAGCTCAGTGACAGAGACTCTGTGAGCATGGGCAAGCCCTGGTTCCAACAACAAAACAAATAGCATGTATCTCTAGGCTTTCTACACGTCAGACTTACTGCATCTTCGGATACTTCAACTTCAAAATCCAGTTAAATCTCAAGTTGAGCACTTAGTAACATTAGTCAGTTTGTGTACACAAAAGCAGTCAAAGAATAAAGCTGTTTCTGATTCCTAAAAATCATACCATCTTTAGCATGATCAACATCTTCAATCTATAATTTATGGCCAAGTAAGACACGATTTTTAAATTAAATTGTGCCAACTTAAGGACTGGCTTCAAGAGCTATAGGGACTCCTGTTATGATAAAGCACAAGGGGAACCTTGGTAAGTGAGGCGTGACCAAGGAGGGGGCCAAACATACCAGGCAGACGGAGCTTAGTGAGTTTTATTAGAAAGGGAAAGGGGAGGGGAGGAAAGAGAAAAGAGGTAAAGAGAAACAGAGACAGAGAGAGAATGGAAGAGAAGAAGGAGACAGGATAAGTCCTGTGAGCCCCAGGGAACAGTGGGAAAGAGAGAGAAAGAGTAAGTGGGCGGGAGGTCTTTCTTTTAAAGGGGTTCTTTGCCCTGTGTGCAGACTACTTAGCCATGGAAGCCGGGACTGACTAGGTTATTGTCTGAGTGCATTCTGCCAGGTGACAGGGGCAGGCCAGAATAATATCCGAATCCTTACAAACTGCCCTCAAGGCTGAGAGACCACCTTGGAAAAGGCGGTGGTGGTGGTGGTGGAAAGACAGCGGGAGGTCAGGAGTCATCATACAGGAACGCGGTCTTCTGGAAATGACAGGATTGCTGCGCTCCTGGACGCATAGCAACTGTGGTTCCTTCAATAAGACCTGCAGAAGACCTAGCTGATCAACACTCCAGCATTGGGTGGGGAGGGGCTTGGGAAGGTGCTATTGACAGTTGCAGGCTTCTGGGGAGGGGCTCAGTTTTCTTTAAGGGTGTGGCCCCTGTAGTTTGACCATGTACCAGTGGGTGGCTCCACACCCATGAGTCTATATAGTAGCCCAAATTGGACTTCTCAAAGGTTGTGTTCATTTTTGTTTGTTTTGGCTTTCAAGACAGGGTTTCTCTGTGTAGCTTTGGAGCCTGTCCTGGAACTGGCTCTGGAGACCAGGCTGGCCTGGAATTCTCAGAGATCGGCCTGCCTCTGCCTCCCGAGTGCTGGGATTAAAGGCGTGGGCCACCACTGCCGGGCTAGGTTTTTTTGTTTTGTTTTGTGTTTTGTTTTTCTAATGAGGGCATAAAATCGGCAATGGAATGGGAGGTGGCTGTCAGACATGGGAGGAGTTAAGGGAAGAACTGTAAGGGGATGAATATGTTCAAAACACACTGTATGCATGTATGAAATTCTCAAAGATTAATAAAAACATTAAAATACAAGCTGGGAGCATAGCTCAGTAACTGAGCACATGCTTAGCACGCATGAAGCCCTGGATGAAACGCCCACTCCCACATAGTCAAAGCACTAGTAATTAAAAGACCTAAAGCAGGAATTTCGGCCTTTGTTGTAATTTAACCCATGTTGTAGAGGTTTTTCTAGCCATAGTTGAGATAAAATAAGCTTCATCATTAGAAATAGAGAATCGACCATCTAGGAGACAGTAGTAACAAAGAGAGGGGGCAGGGCACAGAGAAGGTAGGTAGGAAGAAGCTGCTATTATTGGGGGCCTAGGAATAGACCAATGGAAAGAAAGTATAAGGTGGATTTTTCTGTCCCACCTACCAGCTCTCAAATAACCACACAGAGACTTATTATTAATTATGAAAGTTCGGCCAATAGCTTAGGCTTGTTCTTAACTACCTCTTATAACTTAAACTAACCCATATTTTTTTTACTAATTTTTGTTCTACCATGTAGCTTTTACCTCTTTCCCATTTTGTGTGTCTGACTCATTCCACATCTGTCTGGCTTCTCTGCCCTTCTTCTTTCCAGCATTCTCTCTGCCCTGAAAATCCTGCCTGGCTATTGGCCAGTTAGCTTTTATTAAACCACTCACAGTGACATGCTTTCACACATGAATTTAACAAGAATTTTTTAAAGCCCACAACGCAAACAGCATGTTTTTCTGGGAAGATTCAGTGGTTAGCTTCCGTGAGCCTGACCACAGTTAGAACCTCTGTGTTTGGATTACTCATAACATGATTAGAATTGAAAACTATGGCTAGAAAAACCTCTGCAACATGGAACCAAAGGTTGGCTTTACACTTAACAAAGCACAGTACCCTAGCTCAGAGTTTTCTATTGCTTTATGGATAGAGAATAAACTAGCCATCCAGTGACATCACTCTCAGGGATAATCCACCACAAGACAGCATGGCTGACTATGAAGAGTCCACTACTCTTCATAGTCAAGCTACACTCAGAAGCCCCCAAGAGCTAAGTGCTGGACTGGGTTACATTTGTGTCTAGATCACCACGAAACGGTTCTGAACTTACGGGTTTTAGAATCCCTCAGTGGAGATACGGGAGCCATCAAGTGTGGCAACATTTTAAATTGTCATAGCACACAGACAAGGGACTTCTCCTTAAACAAAGGACCAATCAGAGCCTCAGATCAAAACATGTTTCTTCGTGACGTGAGCCAGGCCAATGAGGGGAAATAGAGAAGGGATCTGTCGAGAACCAGCATGGGCATCAAGAAAGTTGGGAGCCTCTGGGATGGAAGGTGTCAGAGGGAAGTTGGAGAGATGAGGATGGACATTGAGGTTAAGAACAGATGAGCTGGGGCTGGAGAGATGGCTCAGAGGTTAAAAGCACTGGCTGTGTCTTCCAGAGGTCCTGAGTTCAATTCCAACAAATGCACTGTGGCTCATAGCCATCTATAATGAGATCTGGTATCCTCTTCTGGCCTGTAGGCATACATGCAGGCAGAACACTGTATACATAATAAATCTTAAAAAAAAAAAAAAAGTACTGCAGAAAATACGTCATAGGCATAGTGTCCTAGTCCAGTATCCTGAATCAGACCACCTGAGAGTGATGTCACTGGATGGCTAGTTTATTCTCTATCCATAAAACAATGGAAAACTCTGAGCTAGGGTACTGTGCTTTGTTAAGTGTAAAGCCAACCTTTGGTTCCATGTTGCAGAGGTTTTTCTAGCTATAGTTTTCAATTCTAATCATGTTATGAGTAATCCAAACACAGAGGTTCTAACTGTGGTCAGGCTCATGGAATTCAGCTAACTACTGAATCTTCCCAGGAAAACATGCTGTTCGTGCTGTGGGCTTTAAAAATTCTTGTTGAATTCATGCATTTATCATGCACTCAAGAACTCTACATAAGATTAAATGTAGCCTGTAGGGGCTTTAGAATAAAATGAAGGGTAAGAAAGGTAAAATAAGGAATTATGATCAGCAGCATAGAGGAAAAAATACCCAGGATCATCAGGAATAAAAAAGACCACACTGGGCAGTGGTGGTGCACACCTTTAACCCCAGCACCCAGGAGACAGAGGCAGGTGGATCTCTGTGAGTTCAAGGCCTTGTCTACAGAGCAAGGTCCAGGACAACCAGGGCTGTTACATAGAGAAACCCTGTCTCAAACATACAAACAAATAAACAAATAAAACAAACTAACAAAAATCCCAAGAATCTGAACCCAAGTGTGGAAACCATAAGAGCAGATCGTGTCTTTCACAAGTGCTCCAAATCTGGACTTGAACTTCCTGGAAATTAAAGCAGAAAGAGGCACAACTCAGCCAACTGTCTATTCTCACACGGAGGACACAGGAGTGAGCAACTCTTCCAGAGGTACTTTCTAGACCACAGTTAGGGCTGCTTAATTTGTGTGACCTTGGGACTCTCTGAGCGCTGAGCACAGATGCCTCATCTGGAAACGCCTAAAATGGTGATTTAGCCCCTTTTAGGAGAAGCAAATGCCACTTTGGGAGAGCTTTGAATACTATACAATGGTGCAGACTTGAAATTACTCCTCACAGAATGCTGGAAAATTGCCTTTGAAATATTTGATCTTTCTGAATGATGCCCAATCCATGGCTCTCAGCAATCAGACCTCTAGCGTTGACAAGCATGGCCACATTCACAGTCATTTACCAGGAAGGATGTCACTTGATAGCGGGGGTGCACTGACCTACATCAAACGCTCCAGTTTGTGGGACTCGGAGAGCCTGTGTTTCTATAGAAACAGCACTTCATTCCTATTAGCCAGGAACAAACATCTGAACTCTCCTATTGTCAACAAGCCCCCACTTTTGCTACCCCTGTCCCTGATTTCCAGGACCTCACACATACAGAGAGCTGATTTGTTTGTACACACAACATTATCATCACATTTATGGAGCACTATTGTGGCTGAGACCTGCAAGTGAAAGACCCCCAGACCCCTAAGGGCCTCAGGATCCCGAGGAGCCCCCAAGACTCAGAAACCAGACCAAGAGCTGCAAAAGCAAGAGGGTTTATTGAACAAATGCGCATTCGGGTGCCAGCAATATCAGGAAAGCTGCACACCCCAGCATGGGGTTATAGGCTTCTTATATAGGAAAAAACCGCAGTTCGTAGATCAGCATACAGGCAAGGGGCACAAAGTGATTGATTACAAAGTATGATTTCATGTTAGAGTGGTCACCCAGGTGTGACCTGCTTTTCTACAAAGGAAAAACCACAGAACGTACCCTGGAAAGTCCTTGATTGTCTGTTGGCCAGCCAGATGTGACCCAAAGAGGATTGTCTTGGCGATTGCCCCCGTCTAAACCATAGAATGTGCCCGGGGTTGGGGTCAACTTCCTTGTAATGGGCGAAGGCCTGTGAGAAACTTTTTCTCTCTGTGAACTAAAATCTTTCAAAACTTTTTCTCTCAGCAAACTAAACTCTTTCACAAGCACGTTAGGTTTCTGTCCATTTGTTCTTTTCCCTTCCCCTACTATATTTGCTTCCCCCTAAAATGCACATCCATTTTAATACTTTCAATGTATCATTTTATTTGCTTCCACACTTTCCCTTGTGTTTTTAATTTACTTTCTTATTATTGTGCTACAGAGTTCACTTCGTTGCTCGTGCCCCTTATGATGCTTGCTGGGTCGTCAGTCTGTGGGGTTCAGCATGGTGTTGACAGCACACCGCACAATTTCTTCCCTATTGCTCTCCTACACACCCCTAAGTTGCCTTGAAGTTCACGCCCATACACATACTGTTTTAAATACTCTTGAATGTGGTTCTTCATGTAACTGTGATAACTTTCCTGTGACTCTTTTTGTTTGTTTGTTTGTTTTTTGTTTGTTTGTTTGTTTGTTTTTCAAGACAGGCTTTCTCTGTGGCTTTGGAGGCTGTCCTGGAACTAGCTCATGTAGGCCAGACTGGTCTTGAACTCACAGAGACCTGACTGCCTCTGTCTTTCAAGTGCTGGATTAAAGGTGTGTGCCGCCACCACCACCTGGCCTCCTGTGACTCTTTTAAAAGCCATTAGCCAAGCTTGACAACTGGAATTACTATCATGAAGGAAGTTGAAAGGGGAAATTTACACTGTCTTTAAATAGTTGAATTGTAGTCTTTACTATCTAAGACTGGAAGGAGGGACAGAGGGAAAAAAAAAAAAGTAAGATATGGAAAAGTAGCTGAGCATAGTGCCATAGGCCTGCAATCCCAGCTACTAGGAAAACTGAGGCAGGAGGATTGCTTGAGCTCAGGAAGTCAAGCCCATCCTAGGTAACATAGAGAGTGAGAGACAGAGACAGAGACAGAAACAGAGACAGAGAGAGGAGAGAGGGACAGAGATAAAGATGAGGGGGGAGCTTAACACTGAAACAAACGCTGGGTGTTGGTGGCACACGCCTTTAATCCCAGCACTCGGGAGGCAGAGGCAGGCAGATCTCTGAGTTTGAGACCAGCCTGATCTACAAGAGCTAGTTCCAGGACAGCCTCCAAAGCCACAGAGGAACCCTGTCTCGAAAAACCAATAATATATATATAATATATATATAATATATATATATGAGAAAATTCTTTCTAAATTAGGAAGAGCGTCTGAATATGGTGGCACACTGCTGTAAATCTTATGGCTGGAGGATTGCCACAGGTTTGAGGCTAGCATGGAGCACATAGCAAGAGTCTGTCAAAATAAAATAATGACGATGATAAAAAAAACAGTGCTATATATGGAAGACAGACAAGAGTGTAGACTGAACTGTAGGAATAATCAGTTTCATTTTAATTTCTAATCTTTCTAAGGTATGTGTAGTGGGAAGAAAGGCAGATCAAAGATTGGCAAGATTCATGATTGACATCTGGCATTAATTTCTTAAACACCGCCTTAACATCATGTCCTTGGCTTACCTATATAATGTATCATGATTTAATATTGCAATGGTCACCCCTTCCCCCGTAACCAGCAACACTAACCATCTGCCAATCTCCTCTGCTTCTGCTCAGGGGACTCATGACCTACTTGTGTTTTCTTCCGTTTCCTCACCTGGCAACAACTGATCTCAGGGCATGGTGTCTATGTCATGGCTCCTGAGTTTAGAAATATGGTCTCCTTATGCACAGACACCTGCTGTGCAAAAACACATCGGGAAATGACTGCAATCAAAATATCAACAATTCCTACTAAGCCTAGATTGCACAAGCAGGTTGAGTGTTCCTTTGTACAGATTTCAATAGCATCAGGTTTGAGCAAGCTAAGAGTCCCATGAGATCCTGGTGCTTAATTTAAAGCTAACTTGGAGTCAAACTCAAAACTAGAGTCCAACTCTTCCCATTAGTTTTCTTCAATTACACAAATGCATGCGAACCCATGTGTAGACTGACACACAAACGGTTCTCTTCGAATCCTCAGTACCACTCCTTGATTCCACCCTTCCTCTCCCGAGTATCATGATGTTTTAAAAATAACAGTAAGGAAATGGGAGCCAGAGATGAGGAAATTAGGGACAGTTGAATATCTGACATAGTCTCAAGAGGAGAGATGGTCCCTATCCTTCCTCGTTTGCTTTGATTGATGCAGTTCTCATTTGCAATGTGCTCACTGTATCTCTCAATGGACCATGTGGTTTTCTCATCAAGTAGTCTCTCACCCAGTTCCACTTGGCCCAGTCTTGGGAGCACTGGGCTTACTGACACCTCCTTCTTTGTCACCTGATCTGATTCCTCGTGTAGGTAGTAGGGATGAAGTTGAGGAACAGATCTGTCTTAATTATCAAAATCACACGCTCTGGGGTAATGAGCTCATTTGTTCATGTTAAAATACACCAAGCAGCAGTGGGACTTAAACATCTTAGACTATTCCTGGTCTCTCAGTTTCCTACAAAATAAGTCTATTACGCTCTTGTCTAAATATGATGTCCAACTAGTCCATTGATGGCTATCTATGAGTTTTCTTTGTCTCTCAGCTATGAATACATAAAGGAGAAGCTGTGGGCCTACATCCATAGTCGGGTATTATACATGATGCCGCATTCTGCATACACCTCCTTTAATCCTCATAACAGTACTACTAACCATATTATCCACAAAAGAAAGCTGGAAGGTTTAAGCAATTTGCAGCAAGTCTTCCATTGGTGACAATCTTCGAAGTAAAACTTGAGATGAGAGTTGAACTTTTTCCATGAAAACATACACTTGTCGGGGGGGGGGGGGGGGGAAGATGTCTATATCCATGTGTAGACTGGTGGTGGACAGTGCTGATCTCTTCGTATTTCAGGTGTTTACATTTTTCAGCTAGTGTGCTTGGAAGAAGGAACACAAAAAAAGTCACATTCTAGGCTCTTCCACTTAAAGGGGGAAGAGGGAAAGGAGGGGGATGAAGGGAAGGAGAAAAAGCAGAGGAGTTGGAGGCACAGGAGAAGACAGAGAAGAATGGGAAGAGGGAAAGATTGGAGAAGAAAGAGGAAATGGAAGCAGCCAACCTGAGTCATAAAGGAGTTAGGATGCCCTGGGCTCAGGCTTTGACAGAAGAGTGGGACTCAAAGCTCTGAGACCCACAAAGACATCGGCTTTCCTATGGAAACCAAGAATTTCATGTTATCCAGGGTTCTTCCAATGGCACATTAACAGATAATACCTTAAGTCTTGACATTGCCCTTGGTGGTATTTTCTCATGTACCAAGGACCCCCATAATGGCAAAATGGCTTCTGACTGGCCAACCTCCTGATAGACAGCATCCTCTGTGTTCCTATTCCTAATTCCCTCCTGGTTGAAGGAAAGCTGCTACAGTTAATTATGTCAAGTTCAAATGGCACCACATGCAGCACCATAGGTGGGGTGGGGGTTTCTTTCCAGTTCTTACCTTTAAGAACAAGGAGACATTTCCTAGGGTCCCTCTGATCATACTACACTTGTCAGAATTAAGACATGTACCTACGAACCTGTTGTGGCTGTCATTCTAGCCTATGATATGTTCCCTGAACTAAACCAAAACCCAGCAGAAAATGAAACCACCACAGTGGGATTAGGGCAAGGGGGACATACTATTCCATGAGTGCAGGGGAGAGTTAGACCCACTGCAGAACCAAAAGGAAGAAAGGAGTGCAAGCCTACAATCACAGTGCTCCCCCTCCTTTTTTTTTTTTTTTTAAACCATGTTTTTCATGATTAACTGGTTATTTTCTGAGCAGAATTACAGGAAAGGGGGAGGTGTAACTGACTGTTAGAGGCCCAGGGTTTTGATCCCTGCACCCCACATTCACAAATCAGAGGAAAAAGGAAAGATAAAGGAAGGGATGGATGATGGACTAGCAGGTGTGGGCCATCCAGTCCGAGCACTAACTTAGGTACCCATGGCTGGGAAGGAGCTTTTCAGGGAAGGGTTGTATCTTCAAAGTCAGAAAATCTCCTGACCAATAAACACAGGAAGAAATCTATAACAATAGTGAATATTCACGGGGTAGATTTTTAGCGCCCTGCACTGAATGAAGCACTTTTCCTTCATTATTTTCTTCATTTCCTATAGTGACCCCATGAATTCGGTACAGGACTATAACTTGAGGAATTGAGCAGGTAAGTGACAGTCCCCAGATGACACAGGAGCAAACAGTGGGTCCAGGATGGGAACTCAGGTGGTTGTCTCAGATACTGCTCCTTCCATCATTACCTCTGTCTTAAGGGTACATTCAGGGTTCAGGAGGGGGCTCAGCAGGTAAAGGAACTTACCTGATGACTTGAGTTGGATCACAGGAACCCACGTGGTGGAAGAAGACAACCAACTCCCACAAGTTGTCCACAGACTTCCACATATACACCCACCCCTACAATAAGTAACTAAAGTTTTATTATTAATCAATAATCAAGCCACCACACTCATAGGACACTTGTTCAATGCCTGGTTCTATGGACTTTCAAACATCATGGCAGTCCATCTTCCACAGCTACAGTTTGAACACTGAGGGTATTTGGCAAACATACCCTGTGCAGGGAACACTTTGTTGGGAGGGCCCTTCCCTGAAGAGGCCAGTGCCCAGAGCTGTGGTGGGGACTCTGAGAGTCCATGTTCCCCACAAGTGTACAGGAAGGTCTTATGAGACCAGTTTTGGAAACACTGCTGCAGAATAAAAGAAAATAATTACATATTGCAATACTATGGAGAATTTTAAAAGTCCAGTTTTTAAAATTTTTGCTTAGGATTCAAAAAAAAAAAAAAAGGAACTACAAATAAGTGAGGGAGCTAAAATCTGAGGGAAAAAGGAATTGACTCACACACAATTGCTCCTCTGCATGTTCTTTATTCTTCTTTCTCCTTTCCCTGTCACTCTGTTTCTTTGTTTCTCTATATCTGTCTCTCCCTTTATAATACAACACGAGGCTTGAATTTCTCGGGGTCAGCAAGGCAGAGAAGATTTACACACACAGCAATAAACTAAAACTGCTAGGAGAAATTTTTAGCATCCATTACTTAGGGCTGCAGGTCAAAGAGAGGGTCTAAGTTTGATCTGCACAAGAAACAAAACCTGGTGCCTTCCAGTGCTCTAGCCTCAGTGGCAGCACAGGAAAGTTTACTTTTCCCTGAGGAAGAGAAAATGTGCTGATTACCTTTGTCTTTATCTTCTCAGGAGGAAACAGAAGGGAGTAGTAAAATCTGAGCTAAAATCTTGAGTTATTACAAGAAGTTTAAGAATCTTTTAGTGCAGGGTTAGTGTAGGTTATCGCTTTCTCTATCTGTCAGTGAGATTAAGCCACAGGCATGCTTATATTTTCTATCCATCTAGACAGCTATGAATCAACTATTTTGGATTTGTAGTAATTCTATGTCCTTGGATATTTGGGAATGTCTTAGATGGGATGCTTTTGCCTGGGCACTAAACACTGACCAAATGCCCATCAATAAAGGTAATTGCAGGAAGGCAGGTCTCTGAAATTACAATGAAGGGGGGAACAATGACCTGATAGTGGGAAAAAGGCCTCACACATAGCTGAGGAATATAATCAGTAAACTAGGACCTGTTAATGGAGAACAGGTATTTACATGAAACTAGGGAGTATAATCAGTAAAACTCCAAATGCATGGGAGAAATTTGTTCCCAGTAAATGATCAGATGGTGCTGAACTGTGGGAAGTAAATCCCAAGTTTGTTACAGAAAGGAATAAGCCACAGGAGGAAATCTACAGCACGACACAGCCAATTCATTCACGACATTATAATGCCAGGTACAGCTTTTGTACTGCCTTCATCCTTCAGAAGAATCCTTAATTCTTCTAAGTTATTCGTGAGGCAAAGGCTGTAAAATTACTGTGTGATCTTTTGGCTTGTAGCACAATACCAAGAGATTTGATGTCATAAAACACCAAGAAGCTGTCATGGACTAGATGCACGCACAGTGAAGACTGTGGATGTGAGATACAGTGGGCAGATGCTGTGCGATTCACTAGACCATGTGAGTACACAGACCCAGTATATGTTCAGAGGGGCTGGGTTCAGAAGTGAAGCCTGGCTTATGCTGCTACGGTGCACCCAGGATATGAGTAAGCGGGAGGAATCCTGGGTTGGGCGTGGCCTGGAATGACTGACAGGAGCGGAAAAGAAGAAAGGTCTGACTGGAGCAAAGACAATGCCGAAGAACAGGAGCCCCTGCGATGCAGAGGGCCCGGAATTCCATCTAGGGCTGGGGAGAAATTAGGTCTGGATACTGCAGAGGAGGAGGAGCCCTTAGGATGTGTGGGGCAGCTGATGAAACCACTCTTGTAGCAGGTACATCTGCCAGTGATTTCCCTCCGTGGCCCAGCAGCTCTTACTCAGAGGGTTTGCTACAAGTAAATTGCTGGGCCCCACCTGAATCTGGAAGTCAGGGGTAGAGCCAGAGAGTCTGCATTTCCTAACAAGTTTGCAGCGACTCGAATGCCGGGTCACTCTGGAAGAAGCCATGTTGTGCTGGTTGGACTAGAGACCACAACTATGAACTAGTGCCAAGACAAAGGTCGTAGTCTAAAGAATGGAAGCCTAGGTACTAGTGTGTGGTTGGAAATGGGTATGGCAGAATCATGAGAATGAAAGAATACTGTGTGAACCCAAATAGCAAGAATAAAAGGGTAGGTTCTACGAAGCGTCATCTCTATTGCAGTGAATCTTTAGTAAAATGGAATCCTTCCTGCTTCTTCTGTTGCTTCTGGTGATGTAAAATTAAGTAGCAACAGCCAGCTAGTGAGGACTTAATGAAAGCAGACATTGACAGGACTGCCAGAAGCATGCTCTAGGCACTGTGGTATAGATTGGGTAACTGTGATTGGCAGTGTCCTCCAAGCTAACCTGACCCACTTACATGCTTGTCCCAGGCTGAGCCCTATAGCATTGTTTCATATCATCCATTTGCATAGACTCTACACCCAAACCAGAAACTCCTGTTTAGGACCAGAATGACAGCTGTTGTCACTGCTACCCCACCCCCACCCCAGGGCTGGAAACTGTGAACCTTGACTCACTAAGCCAGTGGCTCCCAAACTTTTGGGATGGGCAGCACACTCAAGTTTCTCTAGCCCTTACCGCCAGGGGATGCCATCCCAGCCCTATTGTAAAGTTGGGTAAACCTAAGACAGAGGAGGAGTCCAGTCAGGGATAGAAGCATCCAGAATCCTTGGGGGATACTCCCCTGGAGATAGGAGCAAGAGATTACTCTCTTCCCCTGCTGGAACAGAGTAGATAATGAAACCCCGTATGCATCTCCTTGAAAGCCTCCCAGAACCATGGGCACACAGCTACACAGCTGTCCCTGTCTTGTCAGCATGCCCATGAATCTGCTTAAAGATCATAAGTCAGTTCCTGGACCCCTGGACTGTATCCTCAAACAAATGAACAAAGTTGTGCCCCCTCAGATCACAGACAGAGGATAAAAACATAAACAAGCATAGAAATACATCCCATGGGACCATGCATCTCGCAATGTTTCTATGAAAAACTAAACCCCAAGTTCTGCATAGTATTCATCTTGTCATCCAAGGACATTTCCAGGAAAAAGTCTGAAAACACCTTACATTCCCAAGATCCTATTGTTATAAATTAGACCATTCCCAAAGAATGGTACCCACAAAAATACCCCATTGGTCTAGCACGTTAGAGAGCATCCAGAAAGAGTGGTACCCAGGAAGATGCCACCCTTAGTTTAGCAAGTTAGAGAGCATCCAAAAAGAGTTGTACCCATGAAGATGACCCCTTAGTCTGGGATGTTAGGGGGCAGATGGGTCTGGCTAGTGAGGCGCAGTTTGCTACTGAGGCTAATACTCCTTCTCTGTTAAAAAGTTATGACTCTTCCCTAGCCGGGCATTGGTGGCTCACTCCTTTAATCCCAGCACTTGGGAGGTAGAGGCAGGTGGATCTCTGTGAGTTCGAGGCCAGCCTGGTCTCCAGAGTGAGTGCCAGGATAGGCTCCAAAGCTACACAGAGAAACCCTGTCTTGAAAAACAAACAAAAAAAAGTTATGACTCTTTCCTTTCAAAAGAATGAACTTTCATTCAAACACTATTAACTGAATGCCAACTATGGACCAAGAATTACAGTGGGCAATTGGGCATACTGCAGTGAACAGCATTGATTAAAAAAAAAAAAGTGTGTATTCTGAAAGCTGGTGCTGTGTTAACTGGAAAACAGTAAATAACTGAATAGTTACAGAGAATATGGGCGGGGATCTAATAAAAGTAAAGCAAGGAAGGGATTATGACTTCACAGTGAGGAGTAGGGGAACCTTAGCATTCACTTTGATATTTAAGGATGGTCTCAATAAGAAATATATGAATAAACACAAGGAAGTGAGAGAACAGGTCCAGTCACTACTGGGAGAAAGCATTTATGCAAGAGAAACAGCCCAGAGGCCAGACAGGTGTATTCCTAACACAGTTCAGCTGCAGATAGCAGGGAGACCTAGCCTCCTGGAACTTTATTTGGTGGCACTCAGAGAGAAGCAATGAGATCTGATGGCACGAATGAAGAAGCCCGTTGGATGCCTTAGAGAGTCAAGGGACAGGGGTAGAAGTGGGGAGAGGAGTTGCTATGGTGACCCCACGGACAAAGGTGGAAGTGGCAAGAGCTTTTCTAACAATAGATGTGTCCCGAAAGTGGACCCATTGGAAAATTCTTGGACCAATTAAATGGGGTGCCAGAAGTAGTGGCTCATGCCTGAGCCACAAGGACTGACAAAAGTTCAAGGCCAGCCTGGGCTACATTGTGAGCTGCTTACTCAAACAAACAAGCAAGCAAACCTACTTGGGTGTGATTGTAGAAACCACAAGACAGGATAAGGAAAAAAAAAAAAAAAGACAAAATGGATTTCAAGTCAAAATTTCAATACTGGCATTTTTGGTTGCCAAACATAAAATTAGTAAGTATGAAATAATTAAAGAAATGATGCAATTATTTATTTGAGGACAAAGCAAGAAAACATTTTTAAAAGAACATAATTCATAAAAATGAAAAGGTTTAGAGAGACAGCGGCTGAAACTATTCAAAATCAAAACTATATATGACACATAGGTATAAAAGCATAATCTATCCCAAACACGACGACAAGGTTGAGGAGGGTAGGGATGCAGCTCAGTGGATGGAGCGTTTGCCCAGCACTCACAAAGCTGGGTTCAATGCCCACCTCTGCCTGTTGAACATAGTAGTGTATGCCTACAATCCCAGTACTCAGGAAGGGGAGGCAGGAGGATCACTCTTGTCTACATAATGAGTTCAAGACCAGCCTGGGCTACATGAGATGTAGTTCAAAAACAATCAAACAAACAAAAATTATTCAATGCTAGAGAAATGATCTATAAAGACACAGGAACCATGAAATAAAATTGGTTAAGTGAAAGAAGCTAAGCTGAAAGTGAACATTCGGAGACTTATAGAAAGTGGCGAATAGTTGCCAGGGGTGGGCAGAAGGAGGAGCAAAGCCCAGTAGCTTTATTCCTTAAAAGTCCTTGTTCAGCCGGGCGTTGGTGGTGCATGCCTTTAATCCCAGCACTCCGGAGGCAGAGACAGGCAGATCTCTATGAATTCGGGGCCAGACTGGTCTCCAGAGTGAGTGCCAGGATAGGCTCCAAAGAGAGAAACACAGAGAAACCCTGTCTTGAAGAAAAGAAAAACAACAACAACAAAAAAGTCCTTGTTCAGGGGAGGTGCTTAGTCCTAGTGCAACTTGATATGCCATGGTTTGTTGACACCCATGGGAGGCCTGCCCCTTTCTGAACAGAAACAGAGGAAGGGGGTACAGAGAGAGAATGTGGGGGGAGAGGTGGGAGTTGAGGGGAAATTCTAGTTGGGATGTAAAATAAGTAAAGTTTTAAAACTTGCTATTATTTCAATTATGAAGTTATAGCTCGGCCTGGGGACAGAGTGATTACCTACCATGTGCAAGTCACTGCATTCAAGTTTCAATACACTGAGGGGGAAACGGTTTGAATAACAGGAATTTCAGAATTTTTTCCACAACTGCAGGCTCAACAAATCAAAAATAAATAAACAAAATAAAAACCCTGGTGCTAGGAGCTAGAGATGGCTCAGTGGTTAAGAACACTGCTCTTCCAGAGGACCCAGAGTCAATTCCCAGCACTCACATGACAACTCACAACTATCAATAATTCCAGTTCCAAGGGATCTGACACTCACACAGATACAAATGCAAGCAAAACACCACTGCACATAAAAATAAATAAATCTTTTTTTTTTTTTTTTAAAAAAGGCCTTGCGCTCAGCCTATGGTCTTACGTCACTGTGATGAGTCTGTAACTTCACCAGTTGTAACATCAAATAACAGAAACCAGGCAACATTCTGCTGGGGGATACTGACAGTGGGGAGTCATGTTATTTGGGGAAGAGATAGGTCACACCTCTGTACCTTTCTCTGAATTCTGCTGTGAACCTACAACCACTCAGAAGAAAAAGAAAAACCACCACTCAAGGAAAAGACTACAATTGGGAAACTGAAAGAAAAACAGCCTTTATGAAAACTATTTACAGAACTAAAAGTTAATTTATTGTCTACAGATTTTTGCTATAGGATATAAAGATCAAAGAACATATTGCGAAAAATGAACCAGTAGTTTGAAAATGGTGAAACAAATGATTATGAGTGTTTGCTGCTCCTGTTCTCCATCTGTTTGTGATGTGACAGTCCTGTCTTGCTTTGGGAACTGAGTGAGCACAGTCCTATAAGGTACCTGTACAATATGCCTGTCTGCCACCATGGGAGTATGTCCAGCTTCCCCTCTGAAGGCTGTGCTACCTAACTATAGGAAATGCAGCTCACAGCTGCCAGCTTAGCTGCCAAACAGCCAGTATCTTGTGATTCATTGTGATGTGTGTACCAAGAAAGACTGGCTATTCTGCTGATAGTGGTTTCTAATAAACTATTATCCTTCCCAAAGACCTCCATGGTTCATCTCAGCTCCCCAGCAGAAAGCTGTACACACATGAGTCAGGCTACCATGGATCACCAGCCCCAGCTTAAAAAGCCAACCAGACAACTCAGACAACCATGAAAAGCACGAATTTCTCGTTCTAAAATAGGAAGTATTGCTGGGGCAGTAGTAGGTCAGAGAGAAAACACTTGCCTCCCCAAATGAGAAAAAAAGACTACAATTGTACATTTTTTGAGAAATGTATTTTTCTTATAATTTTTAATTGTGTGTGTCACACACACATGAATGTAGTGCTTGTAGAGCTCAGAAAAGGGTTCAGGTCCCCAGGCACTGGATCACCCGAGAAGTGAACTCAAGACTTCTACAATAGCAGTATTTCTCTAGTCCGAAGTTAGTACGTTTTAAAGTGGTTCATCATGCAGTAAAAGCTGGCTGGCAAACTATTAGCATATTTTAAAAAGTCAGAATTCTATTTATAATAGTCAGAATTCATTAGAAAATTAACATTAGAAAACCCCCATGTCATTTACTACCTCAGAATTTAAGATATAGTAACACATGCCTGTAGTCCCAGCATGCTGGAGGCTGAGGCAGCAGGATCATGAGTTCAAAGACAGCCTCCTTGAAATAGCAACACCGTCTCCAAAAAATAAAAACAAACAAATTAAAGTCAGAAAAAATATGTGTCATTGGCAACAGTTTTCTTTTACTATAACAAATACCTGAGATAACCAACTTAAAAAGAAGAAAAGTTTATGAGCTCAGAGCTTGGAAGTCCCAGTGAACAGTGGGATTAGCCCCATAGGTTTGTTGTTGTTGTTTTGGTTGTGTGCAGAAAGGACATCATGGTAGGTGGTATGTAGTAGGGCACAGTGTTCCCTTCACAGCAGCTGGGAAATGAAGACAGGAAGAAACTAGGGTCCAACAGGCCCCTTCAAGGATACATCCACAGGTATGCCCCCCTAACACAGCAGGGGCTGAGAAGCCTTTAACACACAGGTCTTTGGTAGACTCTGTGAACACCAGCTTTGGCACTGTCCCTGGACACAGACTGAACTGGTCAATTCTTAAAAATATCATTATAGCTGGGTGTTGGTGGCTCACGCCTTTAATTGCAGCACTCAGGAGGCAGAGGCAGGTGGATCTCCGTGAATTCGGAGCCAGCCTGGTCTACAGAGCAAGTTCTACAACAGCCTCCAAAGCAATACAGAGAAACTCTGTTTCAAAAAAAAATTTTTTTTTTTTTTTTTTTTTTTGGTTTTTCAAGACAGGGTTTCTCTGTGTAGCTTTGGAGCCTATCCTGGCACTCGTTCTGGAGACCAGGCTGGCCTCAAACTCACAGAGATCTGCCTGCCTCTGCCTCCCGAGTGCTGGGATTAAAGGCGTGCTCCACCAATGAAAAAAATCACTATTAAATGAAATAATATAATAAAATAAAGGCATTCTAGGGGCTTGTTTTTTAATATCACTAAAATGCCAAAAGACTCAAACAAGTATTAAGTGAAGACAAGGAATGTAGCTCAGTGGTAGGGTTAGTATTTACTCCGTGTATATGCTTAGTATAAAACACAGTCCTCACACACACACATACTCACACACATATTATACCACACACATACAAACCACACGCATACCACACAAGTATCAAAGACACCACACTCCACAAAATTGAATGGTAAAAGTAACTAGCATTTTTCCTATACAAGATTGTAATGAAGATCTTAATACAACAATATTAAAAGGAAAAAAATAAAAATAAAATGGAAACATAACTGGATAGAAGAAAGCCCTTCTAATTCATATGTGATTGCTTAGATACAAAACCCTAGACTATTTAGCAATGAGGAGAAATAGAAGAATTCAGCAAAGTGGCTGGTTATAAGCTCAATGTACTAAATCTAGTTACAGTCCTGTGAAACTAGCATCAAAAAGTTAGCGAATGTAGTATTTGTTCTTAAGATAAACAGTTTTAGAAATATAAAATTTAAAAGATACTTTTATGATAGCAACAAAACTATAAAGTAGCCAGGAACATAGCAAACAAGATAGAAAATACCTATATAAAAATTATAAAGTTCAAGCTGGGTGGTGTGGCGGTGGCGGCGGCGGCAGCACACACCTTTAATCCCATGGGATTAAGTCCCATGGGACCATGCTTCTCGCAATGTTTCTATGAAAAACTAAACCCAAGTTCTGCATGGTACTCATCTTATCATCCAAGGACATTTCCAGAAAAAGTGATTTTTTTCATTGGAGGAGCACACTTTTAATCCCAGCACTTGGGAGGCAGAGGCAGGCGGATCTCTGTGAGTTCGAGACCATCCTGGTCTATAAGAGCTAGTTCCAGGACAGCCTCCAAAGCCACAGAGAAACCCTGTCTAACCCCCCTCCTCCCAATTATAAAGTTCAGGTAAAGAAACAGAGGCATAAGTGAGAGTCATGGTGTTTGTAGCTAGGAAGGAAGGTTCATCATAAAAGTATTACTTATCTCCAAACGCGCTGCATGTTCAATGCAATTATAACCACAACCTAAATATGGTTTTTCATGATATACTTATAAAGAATCATGGGCTACAAGTAGCCAATACTTTTCTGAGGTATATATTTTCAGCACATGAACTGCTTATGAATACTAGCCTTTGTAATACAAAGAACACATTTTAGAAAAAAAAAAAAAAGACAGTCCAAAAATAAATCTGGCACAAATATACTGATTTCAGAGAGGAGTAAAATGGACTCTCAATAACTACAAAACAAACAAATGTGAGTGCTAAATAAACATATGACAGAGCCACCCACAATCCCAGCTTTCAAGAAGCTGAGGCAGGAGGATCACAAGATGGAGGCCAGCAAGCCCCTGCTCTGAAAAACCAAGCTATACAGCACAAAAGGATATGGCAATATGCTCAACTGCATTCTTCAAGGGAAAAATGAGATACATAACGATCTTATCATGTAAAATAGCCAAAATATTTAGACTTATTCATTGTAAACGATATTGTGCATCAGTAACGGTTCATTCAGTAACAGAGCAACTGATTGGCACAGAACTCTGGGGAAACGTTCGTTATTGTTTTGTAAGTAAAACATTTGTCTAACATAATGCAGTTCTCCTAACAGATAAAGAGGTTGCAGGCATGACCCATGAGCTGTGAGCTCTAGGTGTGTGGTTTAGCACCATGTTTTAAAATGAAAATTGCAAATATACAATGTCTGCTGACAGGAGGAGATATTTAGAATTTTAATGAATTATAGTATAATAGCTGGTGTAATCTGACAGAGTATAAAATACACATATGGGTATGTTTTGAGTGAAACTGAGTGAACAGTGAAAGACAAGAGGAAATCTCGGGAGAACATACATCACAACAGCACTTTTCTAGAAGTTTGAAGCCAGCCAGCCCCAAATCGCCAGCACATACAGCAGTGTCTCCCTGGTTCACGTTTTCCTGGCAGAATGCTTCCTGGTTCCTTCCAGACAGCATAATGCATATGTTATAGACACATAGGGAAAATTTGGTACTTAAATCAGTAAAATTAAACTTGAAATGGATTTAAGTATGGGAGGAATTTTTGTTTCTTTCATCTACTGCTGTAGGGATGTCAGGTTCATGGAGGTATTCTGAACAACTCTGGCTGTCAGGCTGTCAGGGGCCTTCATCTCCCCTGATGCTCATGAGAGGACATCCTATTGGTTATGTGTTATTAACTGTGTTAATTATGTAGACTCTAGGAAGTGGTATTTTAAACAGCATCACTAACCAGACAGTTTTGAAGGCTACACTGTACATTGTGACACTTCAATGTAACAAAGCACTAAATGCCTCCTCATTAGCTGCTTACAGACTCTTTTCCACAGAGCCTGCTGTTACTTAGGAACATATTAAAAGGAGATCCATGAAAGAAGAAAAGAGACTGGGCCAGGAGGGCCACATGGTGAGATTAGGGGTAGCTAGCGTTTCGGAGATGAGGGGGATGGAAATCTACTAAAACACACTTACTTTGAAAATGCTGTACTGATATCTAATACTTTATATGCTAATTTAAAAAACAAAAGATCTAAATATCTGCCAGCAGGAAAGACCTTCCAAGTAGTCAGTCTCGCTCTAAGGAAGTAAAACACATTTTATCCAGTGTATGTGTGTGCATGGTCCTAATTATCGTCTCTGTTGCCACAATTAAACACTGACCAAAATCAACTTGGGGAGGAAAGGGTTTATTTGTCTTGCAATTCCACGTCACAGTCCATCACTGAGGGAAGTTTGGGCAAGGACCGACTCAAGGCAGAAACCTGGAGCCTGGAACTGAAGCAGAAATCATAGAAAGATACTTGCTTCTCATGGCGTGCTCAGCCTGTTGTTTTTGTTGTTGTTGTTGTTTGTTTTTGTTTGTTTGTTTATAGCACCTAGGACGTTCAAGGGTGGCGTTGCCTATAGTGAGCTGGGTCCTCGCACTTCAAGCATTATTCAAAAGAGTTCCCCACACACATACCCACAGGACAACCTGATAGAGGGATTTTCTCAATTAAGAGTCTCTGTTCCCAGCCAGGTGACTCTAGTTTGGGTTGGTTTGACAAAAAAAATAAAAAAAAAAAAAAATAAAAAAATAAAAAAAAAAAAAAAAAAATCACCAGCACAGGGGCTGGAAGGAATACCAATATAGTGTTTAAGGATATACACATACAGCTCTTTCTTGTGGCACCTCTTAGGGGGTTGACTGTGTCAAGCTAACTCTCAGCCACGCCTGTGTGAACTCACTAAAGTGGATGAGTGCAAACTTCGTACTTACTATAGAAAAGCATGGCCACACAAGTAGCTACTGAGGCTCTGAGTGAAGAGAGGTCTGAGTCAGTGGTGGGAACGACAAGCAAGGCTTTCCGGTGAAGCAGGGTATCCTGGCCCATGGCAGCGTGCCTGCTGTTGAGTAAGGGGCATTCTTGTTACAGACCACGGAGAACTGGAGACAGGAAGTGCAGGTCTGTCAGCGGATGCATTGTGGATGCCAATCTGAATGCTCTTAACTTGGTTTTTGTTGAATAAGGAAAGACTATTCCTGGACTGAGAGATACTACCATGCCTAGGCAGATGGAGCCTAAAGGAGCCAGCAGAATTAGAAAGCTTTTCAATCTTTCTACCGAAAATGATGTTCCATATGGCAGAAGCCCTTAAACAAACAGTAAGAAGCCCAGGCCTAAAGCACCCAAGAATCAACATGTGTCCGGAGACACAAATGCTCATGTTATGCTTTGAAGAAACAACACTAAGAAAAACGAGGCTGCAAACTATGCTAAACTTTTGGTTAAGAGAAGAAAGGAAGCCAAAGAAAAGCACCAGGAACAGGTTGCCAGAAGAGGTAGAACTAACTGCCCTTGTTGAGAGCTTCTACCTCTGAGTTCAGTCAAAAATAAGTCTTTAAGAGTAACAAATGATCAGACCTTGAAAAAAAAGAATGCACAGTTGTGTAGTAATTTTTTTTAAAGCAAGGGCAAAGGACATTTACACCAACACCCCTGAGGACAAACTTACCAATCTGTATTGAATAGAAAATAAATCAGAAAGCAACAATAATTTAGAAATTTGTGGCAGGGACTCTCAAAGATGGCCCCCAAGGTTTGCTTCCCAGGATTCCCATTAGAGGATTAGACACAGTGGACTCACTTCTAACAATGTCGCCAAAGGGAAGGGGAAGTCACTTCTGAGATTAGGATACAAAAATACTGTGGTTTCCATCTTGGACTCACTTGCTGTCAAGGAATTGAAGAGGTCTTTCCCCAGAATCCAGAGAAGAGCTGAGGCCTCCAGGTTAACCCACAAGAACTCGATCTTCCCAGCCATCCTCCAAGTGAGCAGGGATCACCTTCTGATCCACTAGAGTTCCAGGTACCAGTCTGAGGGAGCCAAGGGAAGAGCACTGACAGAGATTTGCACTGTACCCATATTCCTGATTTGCGAAACAGAGGTGATTACCCTGCTGTTTTACAGAGTTTTGCAGGATAATTTAGTAATGCAACAAGATAACTAAAAGCTGGTTAGTAAGAGCAATGGGATTAAAACATTAATGGTGATATAAGAACCAAGGACAAGCCCAGCTGAGCATCTGTGAGGGCAGAAGGAGCACTTGTGGGGATGAGTTATGACTTTGGTGATCTGGTAGAAATGATAAATAACAAAGGCCAGGACCTTTGTGCCAGAGAAATCCCTCCCAGGGAAATTCTCATCTAGAAATAAATCCCACAGCTTTTGACCTGATTTGATTATCACCCAAGTGGTCCAAGGAACCTGAAGCTTTGGTCTTGGAGTACTGTGAAGATGTGGTATGAGCAGACAAAAGTCTCGCCTGCAGGTAGATTCTAGCATAGAAGGCTTCATGTGTCCTCACTCTCCACACAGATAACATGACAACACAAGCAAAGACAACCAGGCACAGAGAAGACATCATCTTAACCGGAAACGGGGTAATGGTTGTGCCTGGGATTACAGACCCTTGCTCTGCAGTGTTGAGCTTTTCTGTGGGCTCTGGGAATCTGAACTCAGCCATCAGGCTAGCATGGCGAGTGCTGACACACTGAGCCATCAACCTAGGCCCGTCTGAACCGTTTAATTCTTTTTTTTTTTTTTTTTAATTATTGGTGTGTGTAGGGGGAATAAACTCATGGGTACTGGTACTTTCAGTGGCCAGAGGTGAAAGATCCTCCCAGACCTGGATTATATAGGAGGTATGAGCTGTCTGGCATGGGTGCTGGGGTTTGAACTCAGGTTCTCTGTAAGAGCAATACAAGGTCTTAACCACTGGGACATCTCTCCAAACCAGCTTTTAAAAATTACAAAGAAACCACGAAGCACTATTTCTAACTGCTGGTAGACACCTCTCTCGAGTGTAATTCAACTCTGTAATTTAAGATTCAAATATCAACCCAGAACTTTGATCAAATCAGCTCTGATTCTACTTCTAAGAAACCTGGGCAGGAGAGACAGCTTAGCTGTTAAGCGCACTTGTTATTGCAGAAGACCCAGATTCAAATCCCAGAACCCACACGGTGGCTCACAACCATTGGTGATCCAGTTCTGGGGATCCAAAGCCCTTTTCTGACTTCCACAGGTACCAGACACACATGTGGTGGACAAACACACATGCAGGCAAACATTTATATACATAAGTAAATACAAATTAAAATAATTCTGCTCCTAAACACACACACAGACACAGACACACACGAGCAGGAATGAGGAAGACACCACTAAAGATGAATGACAAAATATGTGCCATGTGTGTGCAGATGCCTGTGTGCATGTATGTAGAGGCCACAGGGTGATATGAGATGTGCTCTTCTATGATTCCTTACCTTAGTTTCTGAGATAGGGTTTCTCATTGAACCTCAAGCTTATCATTTCAGCAAGACTAGATTGTCAATGAGCTCCATGGATCCTTCTGCTTCAGCCCCCCAAGCCTTGGGATTTCAGGTGCACACTACCACACCTGGTTTCGTATGCCAGTGTTGGGGAATCACTTGGATCCTCATGCTTGCATGGCAAACACTTTGCCAATGCATCATCTCCCCAGCTTCCATGAATGTATTTTCAATAGATTACTGAACCAACAACTAAAGTAAGACTTTCAACTGCTGATACAAAGGCATGTTAGGTTGGCCAGGAGTAATGCAGCATGGATAGATTTCAGTGTGGCAGTTCCTGGAGTGACTCTAAAGGAAGAGCCACCCGTGATATGTTCTGTCAGCTCTCTCCAGGACCTTGGCCAGTGGTCACATTTAGCTACTGAGCACCTGAGACAGGACCACCACCACAAAGATTTACAGTTTAAAGTACTTATTTTAGACAAGATCTCACTATTTAGCCCTGTCTGATCTGGAACTGAGCACATAGACAGGCAGGCCTTGAACTCATAGAGTTCCCTGGTGCTGGTACTAACGGTTTGCTTCACCACTGCTGGCCTGAGGCTTAATTCTTCTGAATGTAAATACCACAGGGGACTAGGGGTGACTGGCCTGCTTCAGATTTAAACCAGTGACTTATTGGCATCCAAACCAATTTCGTTGGGTGACAATAACTTCTTACAGGGTAGTCTGAAACTCTGCACTCACAACTGACCTAGCCTGTTGGCCCCAAAAGTGAAAGGCAGCCTGGCAGTGCCCACAAGTAGATATAAAATATTAGCTGTTACTATTTTTATATATTTAAAAACTTGGGGTTGGGTGGGTTGAGAGTTTTATTCTGCAGCCCAGGCTGGCTTTAAACTTGTGGCAATCTTCCTGCCCCTAGTGTCCAAAGTGCTGAGTTTCCAGGCCTGCACCATCATGCCAAACTGTCTTCGAATTTTTGCCTTACTATGAAATTTCAGCGAAAGTGGCTGGAATTCATATTTTTTCTTCTTAAATGCATTGGGCCTTATATTTACCTGAATTCCAAAGATAAAAATACAATCTTGAGTGTGAAACTCTATTTTTTAACTTTTAGAGAAATGTGTTTTTCCTCTTCCATCTCAATAGTTTGAATTTAACATCTTTCTTTCAGCTAAAGCCTGGATTACTCTGAGAGCCAGCTAGCATCTCTGCCCCCCAGACCCCATCAGAAGGCCCTGAGGGTCTGATCTGGCCTCTCACCAAACTCCACAGGATCAAGAGCTAACGGCCCACCTAGAATGGGTACTCACCCTTCAGTGTCCACCCTGCATTTCAGGTGCCCGGCACTTTCAGGCAGACTTTTTCCTCCATGCGTTTTTGACAGTAGCTCTTTTTCCCCCCACACTGACTAATAGTCCTTTGGATGTGCCTTGGGCCATGCATTTCCTTGCTGAAAGCCATCTCAGTTGCTTCTAAGTCTTGACAGTTGTGAACAAGGCTGCTACAAATGTTTCTGTGCAGGCTTCTGTACCATGTCAGTTTTCATCCACTTAACATGGGTAGATTGCATGTCTAAGAGCATTTAGATTTGTCAATGCTCCAAGCTCTATCCTGGCACTGAGTGAGCATCCCTGTGGCTGCACGCTCTCACCACTTTTGATATCTGGATTTGGGGTCTGGTCACGGTGATGAGTGCACGGTGTCCTCCTCAGTGCTGTGTTGCCACACAGCTTCATCCTCATGTGCCCATGTGCTGTGTGCACACCATCTCTGGTGGGTTATCTGTTCAAGGGTCTTACTGAGGTTTATGAGCACTGTATATTTGGAGTAACAATACTGTTCCAATCACGGCTTTCTTAAAATAGTTTCTCCTGTTCTGTGGCTTGTTTTATTTCTCGATTCATTCATTCTCAACCACAAGTTATGCATTCAATTAACTATTTGATATCTCCACTTGAATGCTCATACAGACATCTCAAATCAAAATGCAAAGTAAAATTGACCTTTATCAAAATCTGCTTTCTAGGCTGGTCATGGAACCACATATTTATGATAGGCAGAGATGGAAGGGTTGAGCATTCCAGTCTGGGATACATAGCAAGATTATCTCAAAACAACAACAAACAGAAATCCAAACCTGCTCCCTTGAAATTCCTACCATCTCACCTCATGACAGCTTCACTTGTTAGTGTTCTAATTACTGTGACCAAGTGTCTGTCAGAAGCAATGGAAGCGGTACTTGTCACATCTGAGGCTACAGTCAGTTTACTAGAAAGAGGCTCCTTCCTTGGCTGCCTGAACAGAAGGGTGAGCAACTCAAGTATATGCTTACCCTTGAGGCCCGCCTAAGGGGACCGCTTATGAGGTCCTGGAATTCCCCATCAGCATTTCCAGGACTGTAGAATCTCACTTGACTATGACTGGAAAAATAACAAGGTATGAAGAGCAGTGTCTCCCCAGAGTTAGGGGCAAGGACACCAAAACCATTCTGCAGGATAAATGCCTGCATTACACATGTCAAAGTCCACAGAATGTACCTTATATACATTACACATTTTTAGTCACAGACTGTAACAAAAAGTATCACTGATAATGACAATGCCAAAAGTGATGGCAGCCTGTAAGAGAAGGTAAAGGACACATAGGAGTTCTGTATTTTCTGCTTAACTTTCTTGTAGACCTAAAACTGCTCTTTAAAAAAGTCTATTTTAAGCCAGGCAGGGGTGGTGCACAAGTCTTTAATCCCAGCATGGGAGGCAGAGGCAGGCGGGTCTCAGTGAGTTTGAGACCAGCCTGGTCTACAAAGCAAGTTCCAGGACAGCTAGCACCATGCCACAGAGAAACCCTGTCTTGAAAAATCAGAAAAAGGGTCTAAATAAATTATTATTTTAGAAACTAATACCATGTTCAAGCAAAGCAAAGTTGAATATATTTGGAAATATTTGAGGGAAGTATTTCAAATTCTGGTTTGGAAACAGTCACACATATAGTGTGATTCTTGTAAGGCTCTAGGTTTGATCCCCAATATTCGGGGAGGGGCAGGGAACAAGAGAAAGACAGGTTCACACACTGTGGCCACATTTATAATAATCCATTACCAAAAAGTACTCAATAATGGCATGCAAACTATAACTATACAACTTTCACCACAGATTCCAAGACAATACTCTGGGCACCAAAACCCACATGTACTACGAAAAGTCAAAGACAGAACTGAAAAAACTCATGCAGAACAAACACTATAGATGGAATCAGGGCCTCAGATAATTATCTATTTACAATCTTTGTTGTTGTTGCTGTTTTTCTTTTTTGCTTTTGCTTTCTGTGAGACACAATTTCTTTTAACCCTGACTGTCCTAGAACTAGCTCTGCAGATCCGGCTAGCCTGAACTCACAGAGATCCACCTGCCTCTGCCTTCTGAGTGCTGGGATTAAAGTTGTACACTGCTGCCACCACCCAGCCTATTTACAACCTTAAACCCTTTGGAAATTTAACTGTTATACTTTATTTACTAAGGTCTACTCTTAATCTGGTTCTTCTAAGAATTTGCTACCATGCTAATAACACACTAAACTGAAGAAAACAATTGTAGGCCTTTGGGACTGTGGTGTCTCTCATGTTGATAAGCTTTATTTACATAGGTCTTCACAGTAGACACCATCTTCAATTACAGAGATCTTCGACAGTCCAGGTTCCCCCACTGCTTCAAGCATGAAATGTTACCAGACAGATTAAATTTACAGAAAAGCATAAAACAAAAGCACATTCTATAATTTAATATATACAGTGCCATTAGTGGTTAACTTTACAGTTTTTTGTTTGTTTGTTTGTTTGTTTAAGATAATTTACTGAAGCTTTTATTGGTAAAATTCAGGCAAAGTTGTTTCCTAATGTAGATTTCCATAGATTCAAGAGTATTACAGAAGAACAGATTTAGTGTTTTGGTTTGTGAATAGCTGTGGGTCACTTTGTTTCTCCCCTTTTGTCAAAAGTCTTGGATGATGAAGAATCTCGACTTTCACCACAATTATAGCGCTCATATAGAGTCTGAAATAAATCACAAATCTGATTTTCAACATTTGAGCTCAATGTATTATTAGATCAGTAAAGATGATTTTTCAGGATACAAAGAAACACAGCTCAATCTTTCCATAAGAGAATTATAATATAGCACAATAGGCAAATACGAAGGCCTATGAGACCACTGAAAGCCCCTAACATTTCCTTAAAATAACTTGCTCATAGATCCCTATATATCAAATATCCCTTAGGAAATAATATATAATTTCAGAAGCTATTTACACCAATGAACGAAGACATAAAAAGTACTATGCAAATATGTCAAATTAGGTTCCCTGGTCCCTTGGTGTACCATTAAAGGACTGGTTAACAGGTTTCCTACCTGACAGATGTTCTAGCCCCTACAGAATGTGCATACCATTTGCATATATGTGTACATATCTTGCTGAGTATTTTAATTAATACTTATAACTAATACAATGTAAACATGATATAATTATGTTATTGCATTTTTACAGAATCAACAAGAGAGCAACAATATGTCCAGTACACACAAATTATTTTTCAGAATGTTTTTGATTTGCAGTTAACTCTAGATAGGGAACTCATGGATACAGGGGCAACTGAATCATTAAAAGATATGTATTAAAAAAAAAGACTGAAGGCTAAGTCAACATCTAACTTACGAAGTTGAAAGATATATTTGCCATCAAGTAATATAAAATCTCAGTGATGGGATGATTAATTCACCTTAATTTTATTTAAAAGAACATTTTGAATAATACACTATTATGATCTTAAAATATGGAGACATGAAATAAAAAGCAATGAATATAAAGGCATTTTGTTCAACTTAAACACCCCAAAGCTAATGATTCAGTCATTAGCATCTAAAGAAAAAACAGTCCAAGGTCCCACGAATATATGTAGTATAGAGAATATATAATAAATTCATTCCAAGATGGGCCCATATATAGGTTAGCTGGACACTAATCCACAGAACAAATGTTATTAGTTCAAATTTCCATAATTTTATGTTATTATGATTCAAATATCTAATCTGTAACTGTCTGGTAGCTAATCTAGTTGATAAGCAATCATAGACATTGAAATTACAATAACAATGATATCCAAACACACTGTGGATCTGAGTGAGGTGTCTCATATTTTTAATCCCACTACTCTAGAGACAGAGGCAGGTGGCTCTCTGTGTGAGTTTAAGGCTAGCCTTGTCTATCTAAGATCCAGGCTACAGAGGCTGCATAGTGAAACACTGTCTCAACACTCAAAAAAATCAAACCTCATCACCACCATGGAGAAAATCCCAGGAAGTTGCCAAGCATGAGATGTGCTTTGGGCAATGTGCCAATTGCTACAGAAACTATTGCATATGAAAATTACTGCCATTTTCCTAAGGTTGCATTAAAAATTGGCTAGAAGAAATGATTTCTAGAGCTGTGCTAAGAATGTCGTTGAGAAAGTTTAAAAGATAAATTCCTGCCAGGCGGTGGTGGCACACGCTTTTAGACTCAGCACTTGGGAGGCAGAGGCAGGCAGATGGATCTCTGTGAGTTTGAGACCAGACTGGTCTACAAGAGCTAGTTCCAGGACAGGCTCCAAAGCCACAGAGAAACCCTGTCTCGAAACCGCCCCCCAACAAAATAAATAAATAAATAAAAAGATAAATTCCTATTTATTCCAGCTTGGAACCCTAAGAACAATAACACAAATCAGAAACAGTAAGTAAGTAAGTACCAACTTAAAGAAATGAATTTCACCATAGATGTGAACAGTTAACTTCCTTTTTGGCTATATGATTCTTTAAGTGTCTAACTCATTGCACTATATTAAAACATGAAATTAATGTAGACGCACTTACTTTGGCAGCTTTCAAAATGGAGTTAGGAGAATTCAGACCAACCAGTTGACCCAGAACATACTTCATCTCATCAGTGGCTTCCCTAGCCATCTGGCTGCCTGTAAAAGGAATATAATCAACAAGATGCTGGTACTAATAAGAATAGTATAAATTCATTTGAGAATGCACACTCTGAAGTGGTACATGCCTGTAATCCCAGACCCCAGGAGCTGAGGTAGGAGTATTATTGAGGTAGGAGTACTAATCTAAGTTAGAGGAAACACCCCACCCCCAATCAAAACAAACAAAAGAACTTCATTCTGGAGGCAGGGGAAAGGGATCATGAATTCAAGGCCAGCCTAGGCTATAAAAGTAAGATTCTGTCCCCAAAACAACAACAACAAAAGAATACATACTACTATGGGCATTGTAGTAATTTATCACGATCCCATATGTAGGATAGGGAAGATTAGGTAACATAGTTTAAAAAGTCAATGTTATTAACTTTATTATTTAGCAAAATATCAACTTCCTTGAAGAAGGCAGGGTATAAGGGAGTAGCCAATTCAGATTCTGGTTTTCTAGTTAACACACCATTCATGCTGATAATCTAGCAAGCAGTAACCTTTAAGGAAGCAGTACCTGGGTGGGGTTGAATTTGAACATACGGATGTGTGAGCAGTTCAGGGATGGATATTCTCTCTTTAGGGTCCCTTACTAAACAGCGCTTTAAAAAAAGAAAACAAAACAAAAAAAAGAGCAAGTTTTCATACATGTTACTAACAAAGTAGCGTTCCAAATGGCATCATACTATAGAAGCTACACCAGACATCCTACTCAGATAATGGTAAGAAGTTTTCTCTGAGTCACCTTTTAGAAATTCCCAAGTATTCATTAAATTAAAAAACACCTTTCATGGTAAGCATGCTTTAAAAACAATCCCACTAGGAAGTCCTCTTACTAGGCTATATTCAAGATAGCTGAATAATTCCAATTACCTCAACTATTTCTTTTAAACAAACATGAAATTATGAGACATTATCTTCCTATATCCACATACTGTTAATGTTACCTTTAGCACGTCTTGAAGATCTTTTTCTGGAATATCAGGAAATTCAATTTCATGACTGGGGTCAATTATGGCATGTAGTTTAGAGATCTGATTAATGATATGCTGAAATGGTGTTTTCCCATAAGTCATATAGTACAAAATGCATCCCAAGGACCAAACGTCACTTCTAGGGCTTATCTAAGTAGGAGAAGAAAAGTTGTTTTATTTAATATAAATACAAAATGTAACATAAGAATGTTATATATCTGTAACACTAACGATACTTAAAACCTCAATGAGTATCAAAGTATAAGATTACACTTACATGACAAAACATCCTTTCCTAGTTTTCATTTGATCATTTTATAGAAGAACTAACTTTAAACCTTTGAAAAACAACTATTTTTAAAGAAAATAAAGAAATTCTTGGCATTTTGTGAAAATATAACACTAAAAAATAACACACCCATAAATTTGAATTTACTTGTTTGTCCCAGAATGATGGGGTTGTAACACATTTGTATTTGAACTCATTATACATATATGTATATATTTATATTTTAAAAGGTCATTTGAATTGCACAACCCTAATCTCTAGAGTACAACCATAGAAGCAGGCTGGACAGAGTTAGGATCAGATCACTAACCTGGGCATGTATAAAACCCCAAGTTTAATTACCAACAGTAAAAATAAAATAAGGTATATGGTTATGGGTATTAAATAAGCTGAACATAATCAATCACAGAGAAGTCTCTTTTTCTTTGTAGGTTTATTTATTTATTTATTTTTATTTTATGTGTCTGTGTGTGGACCTGAGCTCTGGGAACTAAGCCCAGGTCCTCAGCAAGAGCAGAAAGTACTCTTAACTGCTGAGCCACCTCTTCAGCCCACAGGAGTCTCTGAATAAGTACCAGTAAGTATCACACATTCTCCACAAGCCCAATATTATTAAATGTTCCTGGCATTAAGTCACACTAGGAACAATCGCAGCAACAGGAAAATGGAGAAGGATAGCAACACGAACATATAATTTCCTCAAAGAATAAATCTAAGCCAAATGATACATAGAAAGCTGGTGAAGGATGGGGGAAGAAAAAAAAAAAAACAGGGAAATTCAAAACCTATTTTTTTTAAAAAAGAAGAAAGTAAAACTACAAATTAACATCAGGAAACGAGATCAAAACATCACGTAAAGAAGAGAAAGCTATTTTAACCAACTAAGAAAAAGGATAAACTTAAAATAATTATGTCTGTATGTATGGTTGTCCACAGAAGCCAGAAGAGGGCATTGGATCCCCTGGAGCTGGAGTTATATAAAGCTACCTACCCAACATGGATGCTGGGAACTTAACTTGGGTCCTTTGCAAGAGCAGAACTTGCTTTTGACCACTGAACCCTCTCTCTAGCCCCAAGGAAGAATTTTTAAAATGTTACTGTATCATTGAACACTGAGCCAGGTGGTGTCACACATCTGTAATCCTAGCATTTGAGAAGGCTAAGGTAGGCGATTTGAGAATTCAAGACTACCCCAGACATAATAAGGAGACTATGTCTCAGAAAATGGGGAGGGGGGGAGGAATTTGCCATTGTATGTTAAATCACTGAGTTGACAATTGAAAGAATTATATAACCTCTAGGTATAATTTAAAACCTAAAATTAAAATAGACAAACTTTGCTGGGCGGTGGTGGTGCACGCCTTTAATCCTACCTAGCACTCGGGAGGCAGAAGCAAGCACATCTCTGTGAGTTGAGCCTAGCCTATAGAGCGAGTGCCAGGACAGCCAAGGGTACACTGAGAAACCTGCCTCGAAAATACAAAAGAGACAAATTTTAACTGAAATTACAAACCTTAGAAATTTATAGGCATTTAAAATATTATAAAACCTGTAAATAATAGCCAAATTAAAACTCAGTAAAATTTTTTGTCTTTTTAAAAGCAAGGTCATATTACATAACCCAGTGTCATTAAACTCATGACCCTCTAGCCTTGGCTTCTCAATGGTGGATTATACGTTTACAGGCTTGCACTACCACACCCAGTTAAATTAGTAGTTTTAATCTAAGTATAAACACCAAATCCAGATCATTTATGATTTAAATTAAGAGATAGGGAAAAATAACCAGAGTGCACAAGGAAAGATCGCTCAAGAGGCAAACACAAGATCCCTAGGTTTAGTTTCCTGCACTACCCCCGCCCCCAAAAAGGTGAAAATATTTAGCTGGGTGCTGTCAGTAGTAACTCAAGCAATGTAATACCTATCCCATATGATCCCATCACTCCAGAAAGCCAATGCAGGAGACTTGCCTCAAGTTCAAGGCCAGTCAAGGCTGTCAAGCAAAAGCAAAGCAAAGCAAAATAAAACAAAACACAGAGTATGTAAAAAAAAAAGCACAAATAACCAAACACCTAACAAAGACAAAAACACAAACTGGAAAGCAAAGTGAAATAGAAATTGTTAATAAAGAAGATCTGTTTTTTTTTTAAGTTCAACAAAACCATAGGAAGTCTAAAGAAAACTTAATAATAAGGCAGTAAATATAAATCAGAGAAGAGCCAGGCATTGGTAGTACACGCCTTTTAGTCCCAGCACTTGGGAGGCAGAGGCAGGCGGATTTCTGTGAGTTTGAGGCCAATCTGGTCTACAAACCGAGTTCCAGGACAGGCTCCAAAACAATACAGAGAAACCCTGCCTTGAAAAAACAACAACAACAAAAAACAAAACAAAACAAAACAAAAAAAATCAGAGAAGAAATCAGAAGGCAAACAATTATGAAAATAACTTTGTAAGACAAAATATTCAGCAATGTTTCATGTAAGCTGGGCTGGGGAGATGGCTCAGTGGGCATAGCACTTGCTGCACAAGCGTGAGGACCTGAGTTGAGAGATACCCAAAGCCCAGAGCCCAGAGCCCATGTAAAGCCAGGCATGGCAACCTAGGGTAAGACAGGAGTGAGAGTCAAAATAAACCCCAAAGCTGGGAGTCAGCTAGCTTGCTGTACACATCGGCATACAGCAACAAAAACACTATTACCAACAAGATGGGTGGTGAAAACGGATACCCAAAGTTGCCCTCTGCCGACTACATGTGCTATGGTACACGTGCCCACACTCAGAAGATAAAGTGCACAAGCGCAAGCAAGCGAAAGCGCAAGCGCACAAGCAAGTACACACACACACAGACACAGTCATGGACATATAAACAGACTTTATCCAAATTCTTTGAATAACTACCTAAAAACCATAGTTTCTATAGAAGAAAAGCAAATTTACACAATGGTGAGCCAGACAGATGCTGCAATGAAATTTTTTTCTCTCAGTTATTCTTTTTTTTCTTAAATGGATGTTCCTATCAAATTGCCTTTTATTATTTTTTTTAAGATTTTATTTATTATGTATACAATATTCTGCTTCCATGTATATCTGCACACCAGAAGAGGGCACCAGATCTCATAACGGATGGCTGTGAGCCACCATGTGGTTGCTGGGAATTGAACTCAGGACCTTTGGAAGAGCAGCCAAGAGCTCTTAACCTCTGAGCCATCTCTCCAGCCCCTCTTTTTTTTCTTTTAAAATACAAATTATTCACAAGTCCAACTCACAGAGTGGAACCAGGTAAGTTATGTCACTGCTGAAGAAGCAGGCTTATGGGCATGAAGGTTACTAGGACCAAGTGAGTGCTCTTGCAAATACTATGGCAGTGTAAAGATTAGCCTGGTAGCTTGACATATCCTGGGCAGAGAAAATGTGCCTCTGATAGGGGACATCAAGGAAGATAACAGCACTCACCAAGACTGAAATAAAGTTGCCACCCCACCGGTAGACTAGGAAGTTTTATATATCCTGCTAAATTTGGAAATGTAGAATTCACAAGAAATGATTATTAAATGCACAAGACTCGAGTTTCAATTCCCAATACTACAAAAACAATAAATGTAAAAAATTAGAAAGAAAACAAACAAAAGAGTCCAAAGGACATCAAGGAATATCATTTCTGCTGTCTAAATCAGAGCTATTTGCTAAAATTGTCTTTAACTGAAAACCTCAAAAAGCTCTCCCTAGGTCTACTTTATATGAGCACACTGTGAGGAACCACCATACAAAAGAACAGCATCAAAGGACAATCTCAAGTCAATAAAGAATGGAGGAACTGGTGCTAGAGATGGCTCAGTGGTCAAGACCACAGGCAGCTCCTCCAGAGGGCCTGGGCTCCATTCCTAACACCCACCCCACAGCTCCCAACCTTCTAACTCCAGTCTCACGGGACGCAATGGCCTCTTCCAGTCTCCAGGAACACTTCAGACATGCAGTGAACAGACATAATGTATGTAGGCAAAACCACCGCACAAAACAAATAGTAAAACAAACAAAAAACCTAAAAGAATGGTGAAAGTGAATCAAAAAACAACTTGCAAAAGGTGCATTCCACTGGTGTCAGGTGAGTGAGCTATTCCAGTACCTTGGTCTTGACTTTCCCATTTTCTCTTGAAGAAGACATGTCTCTGATTGCTTCTGGGGGCATGTAATTAACTGTGCCAACCTATTTGTCAAATCACAGAAAAAGAGAAATCAATGAAAACATCTTTCTAGATTTATAAACACATAAATGTCAGATTCTTGGACACTTGGATGATAACTAGTGATTTAAGAGACAGACTTGAAAAATTCAAATAACTCCCAAGAATATAAATATATATGCAAGATCACATTGCAATTCCAACAAAAACAAGTTGGGTTCAGAATGAACTGGTGCATTTGTCTGTAACTGTGTTAGGGAACCAGTATTATCTGCCTTTACAACTGTCTAGGCTCATTCTGAGCTCTGAGGGATTTGAGTATCATTCACTTCCACATTCAAATAAATTCAACATTTTTCCCCCTTCAGTACACCAACTAACAAATTAATATATAAATAAAAACCAGTAAGCTTTATCTCCCAATATTCTTCGGCCCCTATGTCCAGACTAAGATGGGATGGAAACCTAAACCATATAAGAAGTTCCACAGTCAGAAATGATACAGCATAATCTTTTAATAAGCAGCCCCCCCACACACACTTTGGGGAGGGTCTAATGACCTTTTCTCAGGGGTCACATATCAGATATCCACATTACAATTCATAACAGTAGCAAACTTACTGTTACAAAGTAGCAATGAAAATAACTATATGGTTGTGGGTCTCCACAACATGAGCAACTGTATTAGGGTTGCAGTATTAGGAAGGTTAAGAACCACTTCACTTGCCCGGGGGGGGGGGGGGGGGGGGGGGGGGGGGGGGCGGGGGGGGGGGGGGTGGTGTGGTGGGGGGCGAATTGGTGGTGCACGCCTTTAACCCCAGCACTCGGGAGGCAGAGGGATCTCTGTGAGTTCAAGGCCAGCCTGGTCTACAGAGCGAGTGCCAGGATAGGCTGCAAAGTTACACAGAGAAACCCTGTCTTGAAAAACCAAAAAAAAAAAAAGAACCACTGCTTTAGTTCTGAGAACAAAAAAGAAGAAAATGCCTGCATGGTAGGATCCTGCCATAGATAGCTATCCTGACTTCTAAATGCACAGTAGCATGCTTGCACTTGAACACACACACCACAAATAGTAAATAAAACAATTCTTTTTTTAATGTAGCCTGATGGAATGTTTTCATATTTCCAACAGGCTCTTAAAAATCTCCCCCAACTTAAGCACTAAGAAAAGACAGGACAATGGAGACCATGCAACTCCTCTCTGTTCTGCCTCACCTTTGAGAAAAATCATTCAAAACTCCTTGATATATTTGTCTGATTTTGAACTGCTTTTCTAAATCAAATTGACCATGGTTTTGAATCTTTTTTTTTTTTTTTTTTTTTTTTTTTTTTTTGGGTTTTTCGAGACAGGGTTTCTCTGTGGCTTTGGAGACTGTCCTGGAACTAGCTCTTGTAGACCAGGCTGGTCTCAAACTCACAGAGATTCGCCTGCCTCTGCCTCCCGAATGCTGGGACTACAGGCATGTGCCACCACCGCCCGGCCAGTTTTGAATCTTTTATAATCATAGTTTCTATTCTTTTAAAAAAACTTCAAAAATTTTTTCAAAAACATGGCCAGTAAAAAATATAATAATGGCAAACCACTTAACATATAAAAGGGAACTAAACCTTAGTAACTAGCCAACACTAAAAGTTCTACCTGAAGTCTGGCATTGGGCTCACACCTGTAATCCCACACCTGGCAGGCATAGGCAGCAGGATTAGGAACTGAAGACTAGCCACTGATACAGAGCAAGGCCAAGGCCATTCTAGGTTATATGAAACACTGGTTCAAAACACTATAACACAACCAAAAACAGTAAAAAGGTGTCCTACCGGAGAATCTTTCACAATGCTCGTTGTATCTGGCTGCATTTGATTTGCAATCCCAAAATCAATTAGCTTTAGCATTCCATCAACTATTAGAAAGTTAGCAGGCTTCAGATCACTATGAACAATGCCTTCAAAATAAAATTCATTATGTTAGATGAAGTAAAACATTCTACAGAATGTTTTCTGGGTCAGGCTGATTCTTTTAACTAGTCAACATGTTAATATTCATTTATTACACAGTCTAAATCTTCTTAGCAAATACAGTGTGCCAGGGGCCACTTTAAATTTGTCACCTGTAATGAATACTTTAGACCTGTTTGCAATGCTGAGTAAATGAGTAAGTACCATTTTCATCCTCAATTTAAGGGTGAGGACTCTAATGTAATTTGACTTTAAGTGAATTGCTCAAGGTTACAGGACCTAGCCCTAAAGTGAGGGGGAGTTGAAGCCAGGCATTTTGGCTGTCAGTGTGTGCTGGAACACTGCTTCACACTGCCCAGGAGAGCATCACCAATCCCCCCCAGTAAGACCAAATGCTTCACACACCACCCAAGAATCCTAATCACTGACTAATTATTTTTAGGTTGTAAAAAGAGAAGCAGAGGAAACATACTAAATTGAACAAGTTTGTTTTAAAGACAAGGTTAGGAGCAGAGAGCTCTGAAAGAACTAAGAACACATTACATTAAAAAAAAAAAAAAACAAAAACCCAAAAAACAGGACTAATAGTAAAACATAAAAAATAAAGAACAAAACTCTGACACAAGAAAATAGAAAATTCTCGAGGCCAGCCTAGTCTATAGAGTGAGTACCAGGACAGGCTCCAAAGCTACACAGAGAAACCCTGTCTCAGAAAACAAACACCACCAAAAAAAAAAAAAAAAAAAAAAAAAAAAAAAAAAAAAAAAAAAAAAAAATTATCTGGAGACTGAAGCACTGACCAATACCCTCCTATTTTTAGGATGCCCAGAGCCTCAAGTCTAGGACCTACTACAATCCAAGGACTTGAAGGTAAGAAGCACCTGTTAATATGGAGGAAGATAAAGTTACATTGCACATGTGCAAATTTAAGTTTCTGTTCTGAGTCTTCAGAAATGAGTTTGAGCCGGGCGTTGGTGGCGCACGCCTTTAGTCCCAGCACTCGGGAGGCAGAGGCAGGCAGATCTCTCTGAGTTCGAGACCAGCCTGGTCTACAAGAGCTAGTTCCAGGACAGTCTCCAAAGCCACAGAGAAACCCTGTCTCAAAAAACCAAAAAAAAAAGAGTTTGTTCCTTCATCTCTAAATGAACTTCTAATTAATTATTAAAGGTAGGTACTGATAAAATAAGAGCACTTTTCTAGGATGACAGAGTTAATAACTATTTTAACTTTACATATGTGAAGAGATTTTAAAATAACCATGCTGATGGATTGTGTGTACTGCCTCCAACATGTTTTTCCAGTAGCTCTTGCGTTCCCACGGATTGATGGATTTTTTCTTCTTAAGCCAACTATTCAGGTCAATGTTTCCACATTCCATTACCATGTAGATGTATTGCTCTGTGATTTCACTGCAGTTAAAAATGAACAGAAGCACCAAAACAATAATTGCTTACATTAAACTTACTGTTTGCCTAAGAATTATGGCAAAACAAAGTTTTCTTTTTAAAATAAAAATAGATCCATACTAGTCATAGAGTCGGATGATCTTATCACTGTGTTGTTGTAGTTTGTTCAAATAAGCTATCTCATTCCGGTAGCTGTCAATAGTCTGGTTATCTGCGTCTTCTAGGTTCACATATTTTATAGCATATATTTGCTTCTTTTCATTCAATACCTGAAATACCTGCACAGACAGCAAAGAGAAAAGTTTAGGATACACTCTCCCTCTGTAAGCCATCACAATGCTTTTTAATTTTAGACCAACAATTTTAGGATGAGAAAATTCTGACAGAAATACTGACATGTACAATTGAAAGATTCTGGGCCTATCTGGAAAGTAGAAGTAAAAAGAAGAGTGATGATGAGAAAGTAAGCGCCCATTTCCAGACCCTATGACAATGGATGTTCAAATAACTCAACTGACAAGCACCTGAAGTTTTCCACATCTAAGGAAAACAACTTAAATTTGCTATGTTCATAAAACTCTTGGGATGCCTCAGGGAAATAACACTGAGGAAAAGAGATTCACAAATGATAAGGATGAGTAGGGCTGTGATAGACAACTCACTTCTTAAGACAGTGAGGGTTTTTTTTTTTTCTTTTTTTTCATTGTGCCTAATGTCAACAAGTTCATTTCTTTGATAGAGGGTATTTTTAAAAATACGGTAATTATAAGCCATCATTACATCCATTTGTGGAAAGTAGGGTCAGTCACATTTCCAGTTCCGTTGGCAGGAGTGATAACGTTCTTATGAGTCAATTTCTAAAAACACCAATAGGACAAATAACATTCTGAGAGAGGCAAGCATACTGAGTGTACAGCTTCCAGTACACACTTCACTGCAGTGGTGCCTCAGACTTCAGTAATTCAAAACCAAAGCAAAGGGCCTAAAACAAATGTGTATCCACCTGTACCCTATGACACTGAAAACTGTGTCATTTAACTGTGACTACCCCATAGGCTCACTGGAAACAATGAGCCTAAATGAATGTGAGGCTCAAAGGGCCGAAACTACACACATAAGAAGGCCCATCAGGCCCTAAGTAGAGCTCACTCTTCTTCAATACCAACTTTTCCAAAAAATTCACACTGTAAGGGGTTTTGTTATACCATTTCACACATACTCTCTTCCCTGCTCACTTCCTTCCCCTATCCCCCTCCTGCTGGTCTCCTTCCGAAAGGCATCCTCTTTCCTATCATTCCTATTTAATTGCTCTTACCCCAGCTCCTTCCTTATGCTCACAATTGAAAATTTGGTAAAGGGAACATGAAAGGGAAAATATTAGAAGACCTGCTATGTCTGGTAATATACACTATTTATTTTGTTTTTTTGCTTATGATTTTGATGTTGGGGATTAAACCCAAGACCTTGCACACGCTAAGTACATGTTCTGTCAGAGCATACCCCTAGCCTACATATCTTATGTTTGTAGCCCAGGCAAATCTTGCCTCTGCATGCCAGGTGCTGAGATTATAGATGAGTGCTGCAATGTGTGATGCCTTCCTTATTTGCAATACATTAATAAGACTCGCTACTGTTAGCTGACTTAGAGAAATACAGTAAAATTTAAGCCCAATAGCCCTGTTTTGTGTATCACCATAGTAGCATAGGATAGCCTAATATGCAACAAATGAATGATGTCTCTATTCAGCTGTAGACATCAAACCTAACATCACTGAGCAGTCAAACATTGCCATCTTGATAGTAAGTACAGAGAAGGGCACAAACAACAAACTATTCACAGAATGTGGTTAATAGGGAAGCTACAGCTAGGCATGATTGCATACACTTTAATCTCAGCACTTAGAAGGCAGAAGCAGGCTGATCTGAGTTTGACACCAGCCTTAAGAAAATAAAAAAAGAAAGAGAGAAAGAAAGAAAACTACAGTAAAAAGATAGAGAATGGAGAACAGAGGTGATTAGAAGGTAGGAGCTGCAGTTTTCAAGTATTAAGTACTGCTTGGCCGAGAGGACACAAGCAAAGACATGAGGACAGAGATGGGCTGGTAACACACGCCAGTAATCCCAGCATTTTGGAGGCTGAGGCAGAAGAATTGCTACAAATTCAAGGCTAGATGGGTTATAAAGTGGAAGAAAGAGACGAAGGGAAGATATAGACCAGGTCAGAACAAAGACTGTGTGAGCTTATTATTTATTATAATAAACTAAGTAAAAAGGTAATAGATGCTTCAGACTAACACTAAAAAAAAAAAATAGATTCTGAAGCTACTCAAGCTGATTGGCTAAATGTGTGTATGACAATAAGACCAGTCAATAGGTTTTACACAAGTAATTGTAAGAATGGAGTTGCTATTTACCGCAACTGGAAAAACTAGAGAGCAAGTGTTTACACATCCATCTCAAACACCTGGCAACCAAGAAGAGATGCTGAGCAGTCAAGTTTGGAAAGTTCATCTAGAAATGAGAGGACTGAACTGGAAATACAAGTTTGGAAACTGTAAGCATAAACACAGCATTTACAATCACAACACTGGAAGAAAACGCCAAAGGCCGGCTTGAGTTCAGAAAGAGAAGAAAAGTGACCAAAGCCCAAGTACTGAGGCATCACACCTACGGTTCAGGGAACCGAGGAAGACTGGAAAAGATCAGTCAGCGTGAGAGAATAATACAAGTGTGCACTTGTCAGTGAGAACAACTACAACAAGAACAAACCCCAACTGTCTACTAAGAAACCTAAAAGTCAAAACACAGAACCCGTTTTGACAAAAATATGGAGGCCTGATGATCTTGAAGGTGGCTTTATTGGTGAGTGACAAAGGCAGTGAGGTGAGAATCATGGTTTGTAAAGACAGCACTCACATGCTTTTCCTCCTTAGTCAGGTAAATAAGAGCAGAGCTCAGGGCTCCAAGCAGAAGAAAACGAAACCATTGAGACTGAAATATTCAGAGACCTACTCTTTAAATGAATTAATGACCAGATAAGACTCAAACAAACATGTGCATGATCTAAGGAATTAAATCCAAGACACTGAAATGATAATCTCCAAAGTGAACAAACAGCAAAGCGGAGGAGAAAGTACAAAATATGGAAAAGAATTAACAGGGAAACTGAAACATTGAAAAGGAACCAAACAAGTAATAGGAACAAATGTTCAGTTAAGTAAAAGCCACACCAAAAAGTATCTTGACTAAAAAGAACAAATACTGGGGATGGAGGGCAAAGCAGAGACCATAATACACTTAGATATATAATACACACAGGCAATACTCCTAAAAAGTCTGGGATACATCCAAAAATCCATATCTGAGAATTCATAGATTAGAAAAAAGATCTGTGATAAATTAAAAAAGAATAGACAAATAAAATTGTAGCAGGAAATGTCCCATAGCTGGAGAAAGAAGTAGATATCCAAAGAGAAGAGGCATAGAATGTTCCATGATATGTCATGGTTGAGGAATCAGAACACAAAGCAAATAATATAAAAAGCAGCACAGGAAAAATCCCACTCACACATAAAGGCAGGGGTCACAGAGTAATCTGCATCATCTAGAAGCCAGAACAGCTTAAAATGAGCACCTAAAAACCAAGAATGTCAAAAGTTACTCTTCAAAATTAGTGGAGAAATAGGGTATTTTAAGACAAATTAAAGCAACTCATAAAACCAAGCCAGCACTGCAGAAAAAAATTTTTTTTTTAAAGAAATATAATACAGGAAAGAAAAAGAAAGCTTCTGTGGTGAATAATTAATGAATGTCTCCTGTAGCATCTGAACAGACAGTCCTCAGTTTGCGGTAATATTTAGGAAGGGTTAGGTGATGTGGCCTTGCTGGAGTAGATCACTGGGACAGGCTTTGAGAGCTTAAGGTTCCACTGCTGGTTTACCCTCTCTGCTTCCTAGTCCTGCCTCCATGTTTGTTGCTTGTTATACTTATGACATCATGGGCTCTTCTCCCTTCGGAATAGTCAGCCAAATTAAGCTCTAAGTTCCCTTGGTTAAAGAGCTTCATCACAACAACAGAAAAGGAACTAATACAGCTTTCTCCAGGAGAACACATGAAAAAAAAAAAATACACACTCTGTAGAAGCACAAAGAAGGGCCAGGAGAGAATCAAGTGTCTAACACAGTAAACAGCAAATGCCTAAAATCAACACAAGTGAAATAACAAAAATTCTGTCGACCAGAACACAACCTAACAAATTTAAGAAATAGCAAGTCTGTTTCAACAGCAATAATCTTACATGAAAACAGCCTGACTGATTAGAAAACAAGAATCAATTATTTTTTGTCTATAAGAAACACATGTAGTGAATAAAGACATCAAACAAACAAAACTTAAAAGTATTGAAGGACAGATATCAAAGCATAAGTATTAACAAGCAGTCATAGCTATTCTTCTAATAAAGTAGACCTCAAACCAAAACTAATCCAAAGAGATAAAGAGATTGTTACATGTTAATAAAAGAAACAATGTATCATGAAATACAACATTTATAAACATTTATGGGATGGATATTGGTGCCAATTTCATAAAACAAACACTAAAAGACATAAAAGGCCACATAGGTCCTGACATATTAATAGTGTGAGTCTTTGATACCCCAATCTTGTGTTTATGTAGCTCCCCCAAGCTAAAAGTAAAATCATTTCAGAGATAAATTATACCATAGATAGATGAATGTTATATAGAACATTCTGCCAAACAAACTCGGAATCATAGTGTCAGTACATGTAACCTCCCCAGCTGATCACACTACACAGCATTCAGCAAACCTTACAAATGAGACAAACTGCAGTAACCCCTTGTATCACATCAGGATAAAAATAGAAGTCAATAATAAGAAAAACTACAAAAATACTTGGAGACTAAACACTTTTAAATGAAACTAGAAAAATTGCTGGAGTCAAATGAAAATGAGAATACTACCTGCCAGAACCCTGAAATACAGCCAAGATAGTCATAAAGTGAGAATTTATAACTATACATGCTCATATTAAAAAAAAAATTAGAGCTCAGCCAGGCAGTGGTGGCACACTCTAATGAAATCCAGAGGATCATTAGAAAAAACTTTGAATACGTACATTTCAAAAAGCTAGACAACAAGAAATGGATAGATATTTAAGTGAATAACAGCATTACAAGCAATGAGAGTGAAGTTGTAATCTAAAGATTCCCCACAAAGAAAAGCCCAGGACAAGATGTGTTCACTGAATTCTATCATATTTTAAAACAAGAGCTAGTACTAACACTTCTCCAACTATTCCACAAAATAGAAAGTGAAGGAACAACACCAAATTCCCTCTACAAAGCCAGGGCTACCCTGATACCAAATCCAGATAAAGACAGAAAAAAAAAAAAAAAAGAAAAAAAAAAAGACAAACAAACCAATTTCTATGATGAACATAGATGTAAACGTTCTCAACAAAATATTTAAACAAACAAAACTTAAAACACATTGAAAAAATCAAATGTCACAACTAAATAGGAATCATCGTGGAGACTAACTCCTACACACATATCAATAAATGTAATAAATACGGAAATCACATGATCATCTCAACAGATTCAGAAAAGGCATTTGGCAAAGTTCACCATGTCTTCATGATAAAAATCCTATAGAAATTAGGACTAGATGGAACATCCCTCAAAACAATAAAGGTTGTATACAACATATATTAAACACAGGAAGAAGTAAATTCCTTTAAAATGATGAGTGTGACAAGGATGACTACTCTTGCTTCTTATTCAGTATAACACTCAGTATAAGTCTCAGCTAGAGCATTAAAACACGAGAAAGACAAGACAAATGGGATAAAAATAAGGAAAAAGCCAAACCACTCCTACTTGTAGATGACACAATTCCACTTAGCCCCAGTAAACACTTAGTATCAGGATTTAAAATCAACATACAGAAATAAGTACCCTTCATATATATCTACAGTGAACTTACAAAGATATTAAACAACATATACCAGTCATAACAACTCCAACAAGAGTACCTAGGAATAAACCTACTCACAACTTTAAGACACTCGAAAAGGAAACCAAAAAAGACAATAGACAATAGAAAGCTTTTCCATGATACTGAAATGGCAGTTAGTATCATGAAAATAGCTATATTACCAAAATTAATCTACAGATTTAATGTGCTATCCATCAAAATCTCAATGCTATTCTTCACAGAACTAGAAAAAAATTAAAACAATGTGGGATTTCATATGGAATAACAAAAAGACCATGAATAGTCAAAGCAATCCTAAGGACCAAGAATACATCTGGAGATATCATTACATGACTTCAAATTATACCATAGGGAAATAGAAGTAATGATAGCTGGGTACTGACATAAAAACAGATGGGCCAATGGAACAGAATAGAAGACCTGGAAACAAACCAGCAAAACTACTGCCATCTAATACTTGACAAAGACCTCAAATGCATGCATTGGAAAGATAGCCCATTTAACAAATGGCATCAGCAAGCTGGACTTTCACTTGCAAAACATGAAGTTAGATCTTTATCTTTCATCCTGTACAAAAGTCAATTCAAAGTAGAACAAAGACAATTTAAAACTTAAAAAAGTGAATCTGCTAGAGGGAAATGCGGAATATGCATTGAGATACAGGAAATAGCCCCAAGAATCAACAAATGGGACTACATGAAATTATAAAGTTCCTGTAGAGTAAAAGAAACTATAAACAGACAACCTATAGAACAAGAGGAAGATTTTAGCTACCTATTCTTCAGAAAGGGGACCAATACCCAGAATTACAGCGAACTGCAAAGTAAAACAAAATTGCTAATCAACAAACAGGCTAGTGAAATAGACAATTCTTGAAAAAAGAAACAGGGCTGCCAAAACGGATCAGCTATTAGGAACACTACTCTCCTAGAGGACCCATGTTCAATTCCTAGCACCCGCATGGTGGTTGACAACTGTCTGTAATTATAGTTTCAGAGGATCCAATACTCTCTTCAGGCCTGCACAAGCACCCTACACTCAGCAGGGACAGGCAGAAGGAACTCTGTGATACAAACATACAGGCAGGCAAAAACTGAAATATGTAAAAGAAAGAATAAATTAAAAAGAAACACAAATGGCCAAAGAATATTTTTTAGGTGTGATCAAAGCCTAGAAAATATATATTAAAACTACTTTGAGATACTGCCTCATCCCAGTCAGAATAGACATCATCAAGATTCGACAACAAATGTTGGTGAGACGTGGGGAAGAGGAACACTTATTCACTGCTGATGCAGTCATTATGAAGTCAGTATGGAGGTTTCTTAATATTGCCCAGCTGTATCATTTGTGGACATGTACTCAAAGGATTGCATATCTTACAACACAGACACTTGTACATCTATGGCAATTGTCATTCTATTCACAACAGCAAGAAATGAAACCAACCTAAATGTTCACAAACAACTGAATGGATAATGAAAAATATATATTAATAATGAGATTTCATTTAGTTATAAAGAAAAATGAAATCTGTAGGAAAATGGATGAAAACGGAAGGTCATAATGCTACCTACCTACTATGTTGCACACTCATTTAAAAAATAAAAATACATTTAAAAACAAATCATTCAGATAAATTTAGGAAGTAATCTAATTGCAGGAATTTATGTGACTAGAACATTTTTAAGATGGGAAACCTCAAATAAATGAAACCCACTAATGAAAAATCTTACTGAGTGACTCTAAGCACACCAGCAGATCATGCCATGTCCTCATTCAGCTTTCCAGTCTCCTTGTGATAATATATAATGTGATAATACGTGACAGAAGGAATCTGAACGCACAGGCCACTGGAGAAAAGGCATGAGACTGAGATCCAGCTGTAGGTCTAAAGAGGGTAAGTTATTTTAAGGGAAGGAAGAGGAGGATATGAGGCAGATTTTCTGGCTACAGCCAAAGGCTTCTAGGAGATAAAACAGCTCCCATACTTGAAAAGACAAGTATCATCTGATACTTACCTTACTTGAGCCTCCACTGCCTATCTGTTTTAATATGGAATAAATTCTTCCTTTAACACAAATGCATTCATTTATTGATGAGGATCCTGAAATCTAAACAATTAAAATATATAAGTTCAAAGAAACATATCTAAGAAACTAGTCTGCATTAGGTATAGTGAAATGCTCCCAATTTTGGCCAGCCCAAATCTACAAAAGACTGTCTCAAAAAGAATCTAGAACAACAAAAACCACAAAAGATGAATAAGAGAAAAGTATGTCAAATGATTTCAGAGATAAACTTCTAAAGGGGATTCCTCTTTAAGTAATTTTTATTTAATCTGAATAGAAAATTGAAGAATGCCAGTTAATATCCAATGGACAAACTCCCGAGCTACCCATTTCACCTTTCTCTCCTATTTCTTTTCTTTTCCTTGCACCTCTTTACTTCCATATGCACGTAGTCAGTCTCCTGCCCACCCCATTTAACATTATATAAAAACAATGTGCTAAGGTGCAGTGAGCTTCAGTCAGTTAGACAATGACATTTCAATAACACCCATCCCTCTCTTCTGTCTTGACTGAAGTTCAAGAAGTTATGTAATTTCTCCAAACCTCAGCATCTTCCCAGGCAATCTATCAACTGATGCATATCAGTGCCCTTTCCTTCCTTCTCTTATAACTGGATGGTCTCGCTTTGTGCTTATAAAGAAGCTTAAGAGGCCATAGTTTGAGACAGTAAAGCTGAAATGAAGAGTTTTTGATTAGCCAAGTAACTAAATTGGATCAAAGTTGGAATAAATTTCAGTTTAACTGAGTCATGTTTTAAATCCAAAATGAGAGATTCTTCTAGGTAGTCTCCTATAGAAACAGACAAGATGGGTTCTAACTTCTTCATTCTCGGGACTTGAAAGACTTAAGTCAGAGCTGTCTCCTGTGTGTTTTCTTTGTTCCTCTGTAAACAGTGTTTCTAGGCAATAATGACTTTGACATCCTTACCCCTGCTGTGAACACTTTTCAGAATACAGTAATACCAGCAAACTCTACCTCAATACCAGCAGCTCCCTCTACGGGACTCCTTATCCCTATCCACCTCTCCTCACTGGGGCCAGAGCTTCCAAACTACTAAATTAGATCAGTTTACTCTGCTTCTCTTATGCCACCATAACTTCCAAAAACTCAGCAATGCCTTGAACACTGTTTTTTCCTTTCCCAAGCTACAGGCCACACCTGACTGCTTTTTAAGTCCCTCGTGGCAGCAGTATAGAACATTCTCCAAGCCCCATTCCCAGTCACTTTTGAACTGCCTTCTAGATTTTAGCCAGAACAGGACTTGTTACCACTAACAGGTCAATAAACTGATCTTGAGTCAACATAAATCTCTCTGTCTCCCTCTGGAGAAAAGGTTTTTCTATGTAATCCTGGATGTCCTGGAACCTACTATGAAGATCAGGCTGGTCTCAAACTCACAGCGATCTTCCTGCCTCTGTGTCCTAAAAGCTGGGATTAAAGGCTTGTGCCAACATGCCAGGCTTTCCTTTCACTTTGTAACTTATATAATTTCAAGTCTCCAGACTCTATCAAGTCTTTCCATAATTAGTTATATAATCTACCATCAGGTAATCTTTTGTTCATCTTTTTTAATAGTGGCAAAATATACATAACCCAAATGTTGCCTTTCTAACCATTTTTAAGTGCAATTCAGTGGTATTAGATACTCTAGTCAGTGTGGAAACAACACCACTATCCATCCCCAGAATTTTCTGTCATCAAATACTGGAACCCATTGCCTATCAGCAGCCCCCCAATTCCTCCCTTCCAGGTATGTAATCACTTTTCTACTTTCTATCAATTATTTTTAATCAGTTGGTTTTAATAGATGATCACTCTTTTGGCTGTTTCACTTAAATAACAACAGAAGTTAACATTTATAACTTTTAAGTGTCTGCCCATGCTCTGCTTTAAGAGTTACACATGCAATTAACGTAACCTTCACAACTCTTCTAGCAGTAGGTATTGTTATTTCTCCACTTGTTACATGATGAAATGGGTACAAAGAGTTCATCTGACTTGCCAAAGATCACACAGCTGGTGAATCACACAGCCAAGAGTCACCTCCATGAAGTCTATCTAAAAGACCCATGTTCACACTGCGCTGGGAGGTACTATACAATAATTTAATAACTTGGCACCTTTTTTTTGGTCAAATGGCAATTCATATGCCAGAAAAATCTTTGCTAGTTTACATTAATTATAATACATTCTAAGTACCTCAAATTGCTACGCTGATTATAAGATTCACTTTTCCAAATGAACTGCATGAAGCTGCTCATATATAGAAAGCAAGCTCTATTACAAGAGAAGTTTTACTAAACCATTCAATCTGGATCCTTGGGCCTACTCATTGAACATAGGTGGGAGACACTCTAGTCAAGATGTCAAAAAGTTTCCTAAAGAATAGACAGGGTCTGAAGACCTTTCCTGACAACCTGATACTGTGAAAGCAAGATCTCTGAGATTGACTGCAGCTTAACATGCCACCATAAAGCGTGCTCATCGAACCTGCAAGTTTTGAAGAGGAGTACTAAGACCTTGCTGCTGCTGCTGCTGCTGCTGCTGCTGGAGACAGGCAAGCTGGCTGAAAGGTGTTGATGATGACGGGCAAGCAGGGGGAAAGTCACTCTTTACAACTGGAGTCTTAAAACTGGAAAAGATTTTTTTCTTTAATATAAAACTATTAAATTAAAAGGATGGTTTTAAGTCTTCAGATACTCTAAAAATGGAGTCACATAAACCTAAAATTGCCACATTAGCTATTTTTTTCTTAAGAGCCAATATTTACATTTTCTAATTACGGCACATTACCTAGTTTTCATAATAGCTGATATTTATTTGTTCTACTTATATCATCACCAGGTATTTAATTTCAGGAAAATTGTTATCTCCTGAAAAGAAACCCTTGTTAATAAAATAAGCAAACTGAATTAAACATATGGAGTAAGGAGAATTTAACAGTTCAGTCAAGGCAAAGGTCTGCCACAGATTTTAGAACTGTTTTTTAAATAATAATGTTCTATGACAGTCTGCAAGAAATAGCCAAGAGCCAATTATGTCACCAAAGAGGTTTGGTGTTTCCGTTTGTGTGTCTGTTCAGTACACATTCACACTTTGCTCCCTTTGTTTGCTATTATAGCTACATTATCAGTAACAGTAGTTGGCACAAAAGAACTTTAAAAATATTAACAATATATAACTTGGGGCTGGAAAGGTGGCTGGGAGGCTAAGTGCACTTGCTGTGCAAGCACAAGGACCTGAGTCAGAATCCCCAACACCTATGTAAGAAGCTGGGCATGGCTATGTGCAGGCCCATAACCCTAGAGCATGGGGGTCACAGTCACAAGTATGACCAAGGCTTGCTAGCCAGTCTAGCCCCAGGTTCCATGAGAGATCCTATCTAAAGGGAATAAGGTGGAGAGTGACACCCCACTATGGCCTGCAGTTACATGCACAGACCTAAATAAACACATACACACATAAAGACCTTAACAAAAGCATTATTCTTTTAGCTAGCAATCATTCTTAGAAATCGCTTACATGAAATAAAAGGAGGCAATAATAAAACTATTAAACAGATAAGAAACTGGTTATAAAAAGCACAGTTCTAATTAGGATACAAAATGGTATTCTGCAAATAAAATTCCAAAGGCATTATGGAATTATATTACTCCTTAAAAACATTAAAAATAAAGCTGGGCTGTGGTGGTGTACACCTTTAATCCCGGCACTCAGGAGGCAGAGGGAGAGGCAGCAGATATCTGTGAGTTCAAGGCCAGCCTGTTCTACAGAGCTAGTTCTAGGACAGTCAGAGCTACACAGAGAAACCTTGTCTCAAAAATTAGGGGAGTGGGGGGTGAGAAATATTAAAAATATAGCCAACAGTTGAAGGTTATTTCTTTTATTTGAAATGCCACTCATTTTCTTTTGCAAAACCTTTTTTATTACACCTTTTCATTAGCCCTGACCATCCAGTTTCTCCCAAGTCCTTTATCTTTGAATACTTTCCAAACCATGTGAATTATATACCTGACCTCTTTCAGAGGCCATCTCATTACAAATACCACTTCCTACACAGAAATATCTATCCCTTTATTCATTCTAAGAATGCTAAACTTCTTTAAAACATGTGTCTCAGAGAGGCATACATGTTAACAAAAGAGAGAATGTGTTCTCAGATTCCCAAGCTCTAGGTAAAGATTACACTGACAAAGACTAATACTTCTACAACAGTCCTTAGAAACAGAATTACTATACATCAAGATAATACATGTGCAATCATAACCACTTTCCCCTTTGCATTTTATAGGTGACCAAAATGGATGTTGGAAAAAACAGTAATTTCAACGTCTATAATAAAGAGAGTGGGTTCAAGCAAGTTCAGTTTAGTCCTAAAACTTGTCTTATTTCTATTCACTACCTTGCATTCTGAGCTCAACACAAAAGGTAATTACCAGCTCATGTAATCATCCAAGGAATTGCTACTAGGTGTCTCACAAACAGATTTTGGATCAATCCATTTAGGAGCTGACATCGGAGGTGACTGCTTTGAAACTGATAAGGCAAGTTGCTCAACAGTGGTACACTTCTGCTAAAAGAAAATTTAAAATTCCATGACTTAAGAGTTTTAAAATTGGACGATATAACAGTTTAACAAATATAACCTTTACAATAATAAAAATATGAAAAGTAAAACATACTAAAACAGGTGGGCATGTGTGTGTTCATGTTTATGCATGTAGGTATTCACACATGTGCACATGTAAAGGTGGAGTTCATTGGTCAACTTAGGGTGCTCTTCAGATGCCATGCACCTCATGCTTTGAGACCAAGTCTCTATCTAGGATCTGAGGTTCATAGATTATGCTAGGTTGGGCCAACAGACCAATGAGCCCTAGGGACCCACCTGTCTCTATCTCCCTACAAGCACATGCCACCACCCCTGGCTTTTTACACTGATGCTCATGATATAAAGTCAGGGCTTCATGCTTGTGCAACAAGCACTGACTGAGCTCTGTCCCCTGCTCAACTTTTAGTTAAATTTTATTACAGATCATCCTAATATACTCTACTCACACTGGTTATATATCAGGAAGGCACACAAAATTATTTAACAAAACAAGCCATATTTATACAATATTCTTCTATCTACAGAGACAAACTTCAATTTGTGGACAGTCTTAGTTTTAGAAAGTATTTGCATTAGATTACATTGATTTCTATTATTATTTCAGACTATACTCAAGAATCATAATGGATAAATCTATTCTACTTTCTGTACTAGAATCCTCTGACCACTCTTCTTGAAATGTTTTCTCTTTCATTTAAGACATCCTCTGTGTACACAGGAGTGCAGACATGTACACTAGGATTAGTGATGAATATGTGATTAAGTAACTGTTCGAGTAAGTTACTGAGCAATGAAATGTCAGTGATAAGAGTGGGATGTGTGCACTTGTGATTTTGGAAGTAAGAAGTGAGCATATAAGTGTATGTGGCTACCAGGAAGGAATGGTCATTACAGAGGTTACAAATTTGAAGGCCAGCTATAAGACAGGTGATGCATAGGGTGGGTGTAGAAGCCAGAAGAAATCAGGAATTGCTGACTTTTTTATGACCCAGAGCCAAGTATTATTTGTTTTGTTGTAGACCAGTGGTTCTCAACCTGTGGGTCATAACCCCTTAGTCAAACCTATTTCCAAAAATATTTACATTGCAACTCGTAACAATAGCAAAATTACAGTTATGAAGTGGCAATGAAAATAATTTTATCATTGGGGGTTACCACAACACCAGGAGCTGTATTAGAGGGTCATAGCATTAGGAAGGTAGAGAACCACTGTTCTAAACAGTTTCACTATGTAGTCTTGGCTGGCCTGGAGCTCAGGCGGGCCTTGAACTCACAGAGATCTCCAGGAAGAGCCAATGCCTCTGGCCCTCATGAGCACCTGCATTCACAGGCACATATCCACATACAAAAATATTACCAAAACTACAACAGCTTATTAGTAAACTGACAAAAACAGAATTTCTCCTGACATGTACTCTTATTAAATCTATAGGTGCTACTGATCACAGTACTCTAAAAAAATAACATCTTGTAAATAAACGATCCCACTAAATATGGCATAAACACTTTATGCCATATTTTAAAACACAATACCCAACACAGTCATCAAGCTTCAGGCACATATTACTAAAGACAGTACTTTAAGACAACAAAGTTACCTCCGGAATGTGAAACTGATTCTGGCTCACATACTCTGACTTTCTTGTGGACTGCCATGGTTTGTGCTTTCTTTCTGCAATCTCTGGTTCTTGACGCACTTGAGTTTCTGAAATTTTATTGTTATCATTAAAAATTAGTATTTGATGGTAAAAATAATTAAGGCCAGGTATAGTGGTATTTGCTTGTAGTCTCAGCTACTCGGGAGGCTGTGGTAGGAGAGGATCACTTGAACCAGGGAGTTTGAAACTACCTTGGGCAGTACAGCAAGACCCCATTTCAAAACAAAACAAACCCAAAATACGTAAGTAAACTCAAGCAATAGGAGGGTGGTAAAAACTAGGCTTCATTTTCACTCTGAAAAAAACAAAAGGAAGAGGGGAAGGGAGGATGGAAGGAGTCAAGTTCACAAACTACAAGGCAGCAACTTTCCTAAATAGCTTTAAAGTTTCATTGGAGACTATACCAGATTTAAGTGCTTCTGATTTTTAATAAATAACTTAAAATTTTTAAGGGTGGACATTAAAGTCTTACTAATGAAGAGAAAGAAGCTAACTAACCAATGTTCTTAGACCTCCATTTTAATACCGATTTTATTTTACTAGCTTATAATTGACTATCTAAAAGGCCAAAAAAACAAAAACTCAATAACATATTTACAATTCAATGAATACCAAATTCTAAACTCTAAGCAAAATATTAACAATTAATGAAAGACCTAACAAATTATACCAAAATTATTCATACCTAAATGCTGCTTGCTAAACATCCCCCAAAATCATTGTACCTTGCTATAATGAAAACGAAATAGATGCTAACTCAACAATAAAAGTCCATTTGATAAAATTCAATGTTTTAACCACACAAATACACAAAAATATTAATAGTCTACATCTAAAGAAAAACTTACAGAACTAGATAAAAGCAACAATAAAAATCTATAGCAGTTGTATCAGTTAAAATACTGAAAATGTCCCCTTAAAATAGTGAGGCAAGGAATTCATCTGTCACCCCTCCTAGCAATGCTAATCCTGGACCTCTTAGAAGCTGCAAAATAACAAAGAAAATGAACAGGATAAGAAAGAAAAGAGATATTATTTTCAAACATGATTGTGTACCTATAAAAACCCACAAATTGGGCACTGCAGCACAGCCCTTAACAAGTCAATTGTGCATTTGAGAACAGCTAGGCAGTCTAACATGAGACTTTGTCTTCAAAAGAATAAATAAAGCAAACAAGCATTTAAACAAAAACAAAAGCCCTAAAGAATACATAGGAAAATTATTAGAATTGTTCATCAAATTTAGAAATGTCAATATATCTAAGTAAAAAATAAAAAGAATCAATATGCCAGCAATAAAGTTGAACACAAAGATTTTGTGAAGCAAAGAGTACTCTTCATTATCACAACACCACTATCAACTCCCCTAGGGTAAATCTGCTATAGTAGTCAAGAGCTCCGGAGAACACAACTCAATCTCTTAGTGTCTAAAGTGAATGAAAACATGCCAGGCTAGGAACCTGAAAAGCTGAAGTTTGAAGATGACAATTTGTCTCAGATATCTTTACAGGTTCAACTGCCTCTCAATCAAACTTCCACTTTTCAAAGTTTGGAAACCAATACATGGATCCTAATATTTTCAAGGAAATTCAAACTGCTAATAAGAACTGAAATAATCCTAAAGACCAAAACTAAAACACACACTAGCATTAACAGGCATCAAGACTCACTAATAAAGACAAAGTAACTGTGAAGCAGAGACAAAAATTAAAACCAGACACCAACACAGAATCACCTACATTCCCAAAGGATATCCAAAATGGCCCTGGATCAAGTAGACATTTGTATGAGAAAAATCAAGACAAATCTTGACTCTTTATCTTACACATATGTATTCATGTTCATGTTAAGTTCAAGCAAAGTTGAATCAAATATGAAACATAAAATGATTACCTAGAATCTGTAAATATGTTTAGGATACTGGTATAAATCTTGTTTAAAATAAGAGAAAGTATAAAGACAAAGACTAGCAAGTCAGAATGCACAGAAATTCAGAATTCTATTTCATCAAATTAGCCACCAAATGAAGACTATTAACAGGCATATTTGTCATTGATGATTTTCCCCAATGGTATCAAAAGATGACAAGAAAATATGAAATATGGTTTCCAACAAATACCAAGATTAGGAATCTGTTTCCAATCAGCATCAAGGCAAAAACTATTGAGGACGAGGCTTTCCTGGGACACTGGACTTCCAGGTGCATGAAAGCACCAGGCAAGCACCAGGGCAAGCCCCACTTGTTTTCAAAGTCCCTCCTCCAGCTCTACAACAAGAGGAGAGACAAACAATGCAGCCTCTGACTGGACTATGGGCTTCCCAAGGACATTAAAATATTATCCACAGCTCTTATCACAGCTTCAGAAAAGCATCAGCACACAATCAAAGTCACCCGATAACCCTGGTTCTCCCCTGAAAGCAGCAGCTTACTTTGGAGGTCTAAAAAATACAAAGCAAGCATGTCACTCAAGGTACCTAGTCTTAATTCCCGCTCTATCCATCTGTCTTCCAGTGTTTAGCCATACTGGACAGCCCTGTTTATGATTTGCCTGAGCTATTCTCCCTCTATCTGAGCTCTCTTACTTACTGTAGCCCCCACTTAAATGCTAATGGTTTCAAGTTTCTTCTATTTCATATATTCTTCCATATTTTCCCTAATCCAAATTAGTTTCCTAAAATTTTCCCTCTCCTAAATTCTCATAGCATTTTACTTGCATCTCTCCTAACAATCTTTACATTTTATTCCACATTATGTGTTATCTATTCTATATACATTCCATAATTGACTTGCAATTCTGGGCCTCCATTCCTAAAATTATTGGGTCTCTATTACATTTACAGTAGCTATGTAGTGGAAAATCAAAGTGTGACTTAAAATAAAATGAGAGTGAGCTGTGATACAGAAATTGCTTTTTTGTCCTTTGATGAAAATAGCAGTCTAAGAGAAATAACTGTTATTTTATTTCTATTATATTACTGCCCCTCCTTTCTTTATTTTATGCACCCTTTAGACAAATGGCTTCCTCCCCTATAGGAGTCAATACTTTTCATACATTCTGTAAAATAAAATAAAATAAAATAAAATGGAAAATAAAGGAAGACAAAGTTTTATATTATAAATAGGTCATTAATCTGTTTTCTCAAGCTATGTAGGTTTCTGTGTGTATGTGTGCACACGAGTGTGTGTGTGTGTATGTGTGTGTATGATCATGGAAGTCAGAGAAGAACCTCAGGTACCAGTTCTTGCCTTCTATTTTGTTCGATACAGGGTCTCTTCTCATTCCATGCTATATACATCAGAATAGATGGCTCCCAATAGTTTCTGGGGATTCTCTTGCCCCTGCCTCCCATCTTACCATAGGATTGCTGGAGTCACAGATCTATACTACCATTTTCAGCTTTATGTGGGTTCTGGAGATTTGAATTCGGTCCTCATGCATACATGGCAAGCACTTTACTCAGAGAGCCATCTCCCCAATCTGTGTGTGTTTTAATTCTTTGATACTTTCAAATATACAGAGAATGAATCATTTTCATGCTATGGTTACCTTCTCATCTCTCCTCTCCCTAAATGAAACCTTTTTTATTCCTAACAAGCCCCCCTGTGACTTCCATGGCCCTCTTTTGTAAACAGCCCACTGAGGTTAACCAAGATTGCTTGCATGAGCACTTACCTTCCAATTTTGTTAGAAGGCTTGATTCCGTTTTATTCTTCAAGATTACTGATTCAGAAATAAGTTCAGAACTTTTTTCACTGGACACCAGAGAGTCTTTGAAATGGATAGTTTGAATGGGCTACACAAAAAACAGAAAGATTTCAAATAAGATAATAATACCACAAATAGAAGTCCTTCTAATTTGTTTTACTGTTCAATATAATAGTTTTATCTATGTGAAAATGCCTGCTTGCAAAACTATCTCTCATATTTGAATAGGCTCACAAACTCTCAGAAAATATTAATTTCCCCAATTACTGATTACAACATCAGGGCCATAACCATTAACTTGGTGAATTTGTTTTCAGTGGAGGTGAATTTTTTTCAGTGAACATATTAATATTATTTGTTACACTATATTCCACTCAAAAAAGAAAGTATTAGAAGGCTTGCATCCAATGCCTTGTTCGATCTTGATGCAGGGGAAGGGTGGACAACTTGGTTCTGCCTCAACTGAATGTACCAGGCCTCGTTGACCTGGTAGGAGGCCTTACCCTTTCTGAGGAGTAGACAGGGGTGGGTTGTGGGAAGAGGGGAGCAAGAGGAGGGGAGGGGAAACTGTGATTGGTATATAAAAATCAATAAAAAATAAAAATAATTAATTTTTAAAAGAAAAAAAAATAGGTTTGTATCCAATATAGAATAAGCCTGATGGCAAGAGAAAATGTAATTACCTTGTTTACATTACTATACTTTTTATTTAATATGTGTTTATAGGTTTTGCAGTACTGGAAACTGAACCCAGAGCCCCACATATGGCAGCTAAGTGCTCTACCACTGAGCCAAATCCCCTGTTCTGATTTCACTGTATTACAAAAATAAAGCACTAGTAAAACTTAACACTTGTATAACCCCAAAATTAGTTATAAATTCAGATAGTAATCTTTTTGATACAATGAAGTGCCATTCCCTAAAAGTAGAGAAAATTAGTTTTTCAAAGCACAGATCATTAAAGCTTGTAATGTTGAAAATTTACATGACAATGCCAGGGATTTAAGCCAAGTATGCTAAGAATATTAGACCCTCTAGAAATCACTGCATCTGGAATTAGTCACTTCTTGGTAAAGTTAACAAAGGTGGGGCCAGAGAAGATTAACTGATACCAACATGTTCTCTGATTTTTAAGATGCTTTGTCAGAATCATATGATTAAACGTAGAAATAAACAAAGCCTGGTAAAAAACCCCTGTGTTGATTCCCAGCCCCAGGCCAACTGATCCATTAAAATATATGCCTAATTAATGTACCTCATGATTCTTCTAAAAGATGACTGATACTTGCTCTAACAACTTAATCTTAAGAGACAGTCCAAGACTTCTGTGCCATCTTTTAGGGGTGGTCTCAAATCTCCTGTGGCTTCACCAAAACATTAGAGACAGATAAACACTAGATTCTTTCCCTAAAGAAAGCTCTATGACTTATAGACATGGAACTTTTGCTTCACAAACATGTAAAGTTGAAATACCTTTAAACCTCTCAGTTCAGAGGAATCATTTCCACTTGGTTTGAATCCAGGAATAATCGAATCTCGGTATTCTGATCCGGATATCTTTCTATTACCCATGAAACAAATGGATTTTAACAGTTAACTTGAAATTGCTTAATTTTTTCATTTTAAAATTGGCTTTAAATACACATATTTGGTATGTACACACTTTGAATTGAAGCATCTGTTGAAAAGGCATCTTTAAGAGTGACATAATTCTAATACAAAGGTGACCATGCTTAAAAATTAGGTACTGGGCAATGACAAAATTGATAAAGAGATAGGTGATTGCCTATGTCTTCATTACCTAATAAGTTACAGCTGGAGTTAAGATAAGAATGTGGGAAAGGAAAAGTATGTAGGTGAAACATCGCAGACTTCACACAGATCAAGGATAAGAACATGCAATGAACTGCCATGTGGACCTCTATAATCTGGCATACAGTCTATTGTACAAAGCATCAAAAATCTGGCTGTTTGCTTCAACTAGGTATTTGAAATGGAGGAGCAAGATAAATTAGCTAGCATATGTAACTTATATGCACATACCCTTTTTGACTATCAATAATTATTCAAAGCCTAAAAAGAATAGCATCTCAATTATTGAAGATACCAACTAAAATAGTTGATTTTCTAATTTTATTAACACCTACCACCGCATTCCCATTTGTTATTTGGGAGTAAACGCCACAACTGAGAGTACATATATCAGATGTGATGAATGACGTTTCATCACTGAAGATGGAGTCTTACTATGTTCTTCAGGCTAACACCCCAACCTCGTGATTTAAAAGATTCTCCTGGCTCAGCCACCCTGCCAGCTGGGGTTACAGGTCTGCACCACTTCACTCAGCAGCCAATTAACCTATCCCGTTTCTTTTTTGAAGCTAGGGGATTGAGCCCAGAGCATGGCACATGTTTAGCACTTACTATACCAGAGCCAGCTCCAGCCTCTCTCCCACTTCTTGAAGCCCTGAGCTCTGAAACAATGAATGAACTCACTATCATTCCGACCAATAGCTAGTCAACCTCTTAAGTGGATTTTTAAAAAGTTTGTGCTCATGCCTTTAATTCCAGCACTTGGGAGGCAGAAGTAGGCAGATCTCTGAATTTGACTCGTCCTGGTCAGTGAGCAAGGCAGACAGGCCCCAAGTGACCAACCAGGGACCAGAAGGAGGCACTGAAAGCCAGGCAGCCAGGAAGCATCAACAGCAGCAGCTGCCAGAAACTATAATAAGAAGCTCCTCTGGGAAAGAGCACCTGTGTCCCAGGCAACCTCCAGTGCCATTCTCTGTACGTGATACCCAGCAGCATCAAAGACCTCCACAGCACTGGAACCACTTACACCAGAGGGTCGATCACCAGAGATGCAGCCCTGCCTACACCTGGAGGATCGATCAACAGAGCCACAGCCCCAAACTACAACTGGAGAAAGAGGGACCCCCCAAAACACAGGTTCCACCTGTACTGATCAGAGGAAGAGATGGGTAGATAACAATGTAAGAATACATTCAACAACATAAAGAGCTATATAGCATCTCCAGAAACTAGTGCCTCTACAGCATTAAGACCTCAACATCCCAATGCAGATGAGGCAGAAGCTGACGACCTAAAAAATAACTTTATGAAGATGATAGAGGCCCTTAAAAAGGAAATGAAAAACTCCCTTAAAGAAATGGAGGAAAAGACAATAAATAAATAAATAAATAAATAAATAAATAAATAAATAGGAAGAAATCAACAAATCCCTAAAGGAAAATCAAGAAAAAGCAGTCAAACAGGTGAAGGCAACAGTCCAAAACTTAAAAAATGAAATAGAGGATATAAAGAAAACACATACTTGAGGAAATTAAGGAAAGGGAAAACATGGGTAAACAATCAGGATCTATGGATGTAAGCATCAACAATAGAATACAAGAAATGGAAGAGAGAATCTCAGGCATTGAAGACAGGATAGAGGTAATAGGTTCATTGGTCAAAGAAAATGTTTAACACAAAAAAAATTCTAACACAAAATATCCAGAAAATCTGGGATACTGAAAAGACCAAACCTAAGAATAATAGGATAGAGGGAGAAAAAAATACTGCTCAAAAGCACAGAAAATATATTCAACAAAATCAAAGAAGAAAACTTTCTCAGCCTAAAGAAAGACATGCCTATGATGTTTCCTGTCTACAGAATGAGTTCCAGGACAGCCAGGGCTTTTACAGTTTGTTTTGTTTGTTTTCAGGCCAGCTTCCATCCCTGCTAGAGGTGCTACTCATTAACAAGAAAAGCTCAAACACCACAAGTTTCACACTTCAAAGCGTCCATACTTCACGTTCACTTGGTAACTTTGCCACATATTTCCTATTATTTAATAGCTTCTTTAATGAATATTTCAAATGAGGGAAAACTGAAGTCATTTCCTCCAATCACATTTTTGTTCCTGACAGCATGCAGAAATTCACTTTAAGCTAGGCATGGTGGTACATATCTGTAAATCCAGCACTCAAGAAATGGAGACAGGAGGAACACCAGTCCATCTTGGGAGAACAAAAAACAAACCAAAAAGAAACCCAGTAACTTCCAACACCAAAGAAAGATTAAATTATGCCAAGTCTGGTGGACACAAACACCCACAGTCCCAGAAGGCACAGATTATGGCAGGAGTATGAGTTTAAGACTAGCCTGGGAAACTTAGTGAAACTTGTCTCAAATACAGAAACAGTAAAAGGAGGAATTTGGATGAAGCTCTATGGCAGAGAACTTGCCTAGCAAATCTAAGGCCCTAGGATCAATCCCTAGAACTACAAAGAAAAATAAATTAATCCTAGTTACAATTACTTAGTAAAAAAAAAAAAAAGAAAGAAAGAAAGAAAAGAAATATAAAGAAATTTTAAAAACCCAAACTCAAACATACCTTTTTGTAAAATTTGGCACAGCTGAACCATCTGTCTTCACATGGTAATCTGGACTATTTAGAAGGTTAACTGGAACTCTTCCAAAGGGACATGACTAGGAATGATTTGAAAGATTAAGTAACTAATGGGTACACACAAAGAATTCACTACCATCACCTTCCTCAAAGTAGCCTGAGAATGACTTACCCGTTTAGTTTTGTTACTTTGTTTTAAGGGATTTCGATGACTCATTTCTGCATCTTGTGGAGGCACGTTCTCTCTGAACAGAAAGAAAATAGCTGTGATTTTTCAGAGAATACCATTAATATGTATCTTTATTTTACTGTTAAACATAGTTATTACACTCGCATGAAAAATATACATTTGTGGATATATAAAAGATAACCATGCAAAGAGCTGAACTCAACTTCTTACCCATATAAAATCCTTGCTATAGCTGGCTGTCCTCTGGAGTCACAACTGAGGTTCCTATTCTGTAAATTTCCAACTGAACTGGAGAATGATTCTTGGGCAGTCAGTACTGTAGATGCTGCAAAAAATTTCACAACTATGATTAAATTTACAACAACAACAAAAAAGAGTAATCTTACAAATAGGAATATTTTAAAAGATAATTTTTAATAGGTAAGAGTCCTCATGCAAGATATGGAAGCATGACAATGTCATCAATACATTTTTTTCCAACTATCACTTCAAATGTTCTTTACACATATAGCTTTTACCCCAGGGTAAAAGTATATCCTTTATTTCTAAGAATAAAATGTTACTTTCTAACTTAGACCAAGTCATTTTTAAGGAGTTACCAACACAAGTTTAATGCAGGAAGGATCTTTGCTTCTAAATATCTTACCTCTTCTACACTTACGATTTAACTTCAGGTTTTAATCATTATACCTATTTTTTTTTGGGGGGGGTCTTTAAAGTACCCTGAAGCCTGATTTTACTCCAGCAAAGCACAGTATACACCGGTAGTCACCTGATAAACTCTTCTTGTCCTCCTCGGAAAGCAGCTGCTTCTTCTGGAGGTGTAAGTTGCGGATGGCGACCTCCAGCATCTGCAGCGGCACTGCTCCACTTTCTACAGCTTTATGAAGAAGCTGTTCGCCTTTCTTAAGATTGCCTGAGAGACGGGAAAATAACTGTTATTTGATCCAGCGCATTTTACCCTCCATCTCCAGCTTCTCATTTATTCATTAGAACCTAAGAGGAAAAGTAGACTTATTCACATTATTGCACAGGCAAACAAGCAAGCAATTTCCTACTTCTCATACAGATACACTCAACTCCTCTCTACCAATTCCTGCTCATCACTAAAACACCATTAGAAATTTAATTAGCACAAAAAACCAAACCTAACTACACCAATTAGAAACATCTTGACTACTCTACATAGTACAGCAGTCCTAGTACCAACCATTTGTTATAACAGACTATTCATAGTAACACTTAGTCATCAAGACTGAAAATTTGCTAAAGACTCTTCTAGTGAAAGGTTTTACATAAAAAGAAGGGTAAAGGGCTAACTAACATCTGCTACTAGACAAATCTACACAACTGCCAAAATACAAAATAACCAAGGCAGATTACAGCTAACTAAAGAGATTACCAAATTTTCTTTCAAATACAAGCTCTCTCCCTAACATTTGATAACTTAGAGAACCACCAGTAATTCAAGACCTTATTAGCTCAGGTCAAAAAGCCATTAGAATCTGATAAAATGCCCTTCCCCTCTAAATGAACACAGCAATCTTTGCACAGGCCTCAGAAAGCACTCGCCTACTAGCCTGTCTATCCACCCTGCTCAATATAAACACAATTTTGACATGGCGGCTACTGTTATACACTTCAATGACTTAGTTTGGGGTTTTTTGATTTTTAGTTTTTCAAGACAGAGTTTCTCTGTGTAACTTTGGAGTCTGTCCTGGAGTTCACTCTGTAGACCAGGTTGGCCTTGAACTCAGAGGTCCCCTGTCTGAGATTATCTCCTGAGTGCTGGCATTAAAGGCAGGCACCATTACTGCCCAGTTTAGTTTTATTTATTTATTTATTTATTTATTTATTTATTTATTTATTTATTTATTTATATTTTTCGAGACAGGGTTTCTCTGTGGCTTTGGAGGCTGTCCTAGAACTAGCTCTTGTAGACCAGGCTGGTCTCGAACTCACAGAAACCCGCCTGCCTCTGCCTCCCAAGTGCTGGGATTAAAGGCATGCGCCGCCACCGCCGCCGCTGCTGCCGCCGCCACCACCACCACCCAGCTAGTTTTATTTTTATAGACAGCACAATTTATTCATTTTAAAATATGTTTCAGTTACCATTGAAAGGCCACAGGGTCTTAAAGGCCTGAGCAGACCTACCATAAAAAGCAAATCTCTAAGAGGGAGATGTATGTTTTACAAGTACACAGTAGAGAAGACTACGTTCAGATTGCTAGGATTTAGGAATCCCCTAGGTAAACTCAGGATTCCCAAACCATGTCTGAGTTGTTGAAGGTTTTTCCCCACCTCAACCCTGGGGAACAGTTTTTGCACTGAACAAACCTCACTTTAAGCACTATCTGAGGGATTCTGCTAACAGTGATATATACCTTGACTGGTTAGTACATGGGATCAGAAGATTAACACAAATAGGTAGAGGAGAAAAGGGAAGATTTGGCCAGATGATATTCTGAGGTTACAGCAAAAGGTCCTCAGAAAATGAGGGAGGAAAAAGACTAAGGAATAGCCAGGTTTGTCTCAGGGGAAAGATGTCTTGGTCCCATAACAAAAGGCAGACTATAAAGAATCCCATAAGCAAGAAGAAATGTTCTTGCAGTGGTATATTAGGGAGAACCACCAGCTAGCTTAATGTTACAGCATTATTTTAACACCCTCCAGTGCTATGATACCACAGACTAGACAAGTTTATCTAAGTCCCAGCTAAAATGGCTCATCTCTTAGTCTGCAAATACTTAATGAAAAACCTTTCCTTCAGGTGTTTCCTGGGTGAAACACACAAACATAGCATCTGTGCTTATTTCCATAGAACCTAGCTCATAAATATAAAGACAGAGAGAATACTGTGTATTTATGCCATGTAGTGCTCCCATTCCATATTCTCATCTAGTCAACTGTAGTGTTTTTGCTTTAATTTTTCACTTCAAAGCTATGATTCAACATTGATGTTACAGTAGAACACGTTTTCACTTAAAAAGTAAACTTGGTATTTTCTGATTACCTTGAGATAGTTCAAACTGTGCAAAAGATACATGCACAAAAGCAAACTTCTTGCAGTTTTCTCTGGCCATTTGAAAGTAGTCATGAGCCTCATCAGGCTCTTGAATACTGCAACAAAACAGACCCAAATTTAAAAAATCAACAGGACGGATATAGCTGCCTACACTTGATAACTTCTCTTTCCAAAGACATGGATTATTCTTTTTTATGCAAAAAAATCAAAAACTAGGTTATATTTGTGCACTGTTTTAGGAAATTTCTAAACTATTTAACTTTGGGGATCTATGTCCACCGAAAACAATTTACATTAAAAACAAAAATACTGGGTTAGAAAAACATAAATTACATGTTTTTACCTTCTCTCTTAGTAATGCAGTATACACATAGTTTGTTAAGTGCAATTCAAAGCTAAAACTTACGCTTTCAATTCAGCAAGCCTGACTTGGATTCGAGCAAAGCTCTCATTCTGGCCATATTTATCTGGAGGAAGTGCTTCAATTGCTTGACTATAGCGACCAATCAGCTTATTTAAATGAGCATCATTTAGGGGGACACTGTTCTTCTCTAGTTTCAGCAAGAAATTCAACCAGTTCTCTGGGGTGTTCTCCACCATCATAATTTGGTTAACCGTTTCTGAGTTATATGAAGAGAAAAAAAAAATCGCAAGAGAAAAAGACAAATAACAAATTCCATTTTCTTTGAAATTATAGTCAAGCATTTACAAAACTGTCAATGTACATAAGCACCTTATAAGATTATTATTTTAATCATGTGTTCATGATTTTATTTACTTTTAAAATTATTTTATTATTATTTTGGGTGTATGGTTATTTTGCTTACATGCGTGTCAGCAAGCCTGCAATTTTTAAAGTCAAGCATTCTGTGACATATCACAATCCAAAGATAATGGTAATTTGACACACACGAGGAGTAACAGTGGGAAAATGTCTTGTTTTTCATAATTAAACTATTGTTATTTCTGTAAGAGCAAGAAACTTCACATGTACAGTAAAAACATGCAATCATCTTAAATCTGAGCCAAAGTATTGCAGGCAGTGTTGCTGGCACTGAGTGGTGGGACGCTGTGTACAGTGCAAAGCACAGTCACTGTGTGCTTGGAATCGAGGCTTCAAAGCAGCTGAGCAATGCAACATGGGCAGGCACAGGCACAAACACCTTGGATTTATTCCACATTTGCCTTTGAATTAAATTTCAGTCATAGAGCATTCAGACATAGTTGCCAATTTTTTCCTGACCCAGCATTCACATAGTTACTGGGGTTTTAACCTGCAGTTTAAAGAGGTGGAACACAGAGTATCTGTTTTATCTTATGAATATCCGCATGTTGGCTATTCAAATGACATCAGCATTTGAAACATAAAAAAGACTTCAGCTTGTGAGCTAATGCTTCTTACAAAACTAGTGCATTACGCTATATGCACTCAGTTGTCATGATTCAGTAAGTGCCAACTCCATACCAGGCTTCATTCTAAGCACTGGATACAGACAGCAACAGACTGGAAACTATCCTCATGGAAAGAGCACTCTAGCCAAGAACAGAATACCCAAACATACAAACAAATTATACAGGAAATGAATTAGGGCTGTGTAAATAACACAGGAAAGAAGATAGCCAACACACTCCCATCTCAGAAGGTAACTACCTGCAACAGGCTACACAAAGAGACATTTATAAAGACCTGAAGAGGTAATTTGGGACCAGTAGGGACCTCTGGCCAGAACAGGGTTAAGACAGGAAAGGTGGTGGTGAAGCTATAAGATTAATCGGAAGATCCTTCAAATCTAGTGTTTGGTGGTAAGATTAAATGTAATTTTAGGGGACTGGAGAGATGGCTCAGCAGTTAAGAGGACTTGTTGCTCTTGCAGAAGAGCCTGGTTCCATTCCTAGCACCCATATGGTAGTTCACAAACATCCATAACTCCAGTTCCAGAGGATCCATACCCTCTTCTGACCTTTAAGAGCACTAAGCATGAAAGTGGTATACACACATATGTGCAGGCAAAACATTCACACATAAACAACAACAACAAAAAAATTAAATATAACTTCAGTAAAAAATTGATGAGTCTTCCTCAGTTCATAGAAAAATAAAAACAAAAAACCCTGAATGTATAGGGACAGCAGGCAGGTTAGCCAGCTGGCAGGAACAAAAGAGTTAAGAAAACTACCTGTGAGCACACTAATAAATGATGCTTTTTTTGTTGTTTTGAGTTTTTGAAGGCAGGATCTTATTGTGCTTCCTACACTGGCCACAGACTTGAGATCTTTCTGCCTCAGATCCCAAGTACTGGGATTACAGGTATGAGCTACCCTACCGTGCCCATAATGCATCCTCTCTCTCTAGACAACAGAAAAGTTTGTTATGTTTCTAGACAAAAAAGTTAGAATATGAAGTACATTCTAATGGATAACCATCAATTACTGAAGAAAAAAAAAAAGACCTATGGTAGGCAACACACAGTGGTAAATTTCTCCTTACCTTAGAGGCACTCAATAAAGTTTTGTTTTGTTTTTAAGAAAAGAAAGACTCACCTGTAGGATCAGCGCAGACTTTATTCAAGTTCAGCTCATCAGTAAGGTCTTCCTTTATCTTATTTTTAATATCTCTCATTTTGTTCATTATGGAATCAATTGTCAATTTTCTGCCATTTAATTCTTCAGCCTCCATTTCTAAATTGTAACTCACCTTTCAGAACGAAGGTAAAAACATTAGTTTCGTAAACATATCTAAATGTAATTATTATTAGGTGTTAGAGGAGCACCAAAATCAAACCAAAACCAAACTAAAACAAAACACACCAAGACAAGGGGTTTGCAATTTACCAGAAAAGTTTCAACCAGCCAAACACATCTATTCTTCTATTCTTCCCAATAGACTACCAGTGAGGTTACACTGCATGTATATGGAAGACATTTGAGTTTTGTTTGTGTGTCTGAGTCTAGAATGGCCTTGACATGTCCCTGCTTGGTCTTAGCTCCCCCGTCCTCTTGTCTCACCTCCCGAGTGTGAGGATTAATATATACACCACCACCTTGTCCAGCAGATGCCCTTTAAAACTTCAACTCACTCAATGTCTTCCTTTCACTTTTTTCCAGAGTTGTTTTCTCTGGGCCGTCTATAGATTTCATATTAAAAAACGAGAGAAAGGAGGTATTTTCTTGGATTCTGAGTACTAATTGAGGAGACGTAAGGAACCCGTTAGGTAACGAGAAAATAAGTTGTCCCTTTGGTTACCTACTCTGCCTGGGTAAACACCGACATTCAGAGTAGTCAAGAAAAGACATCCTTCAACTGATAACTGACTTTCAGCAGCTTTGTCCCTGACAAAACCGTGATTCGTGCCTTTGTCATGCTAACTCGAGGATTAGGGACCAGTCGCTGTCCTGCGCATTTGCCCAGCTTATCTCCAGGCTGGTGTTTGTAACCCGTCCGTCAGCAGCCTGCAGTCTTTCTTCCAGTCACTCTCGTCAGCGATTCTCCACAACACAGTAACTCAAGGTCACGACAGAAATGCGGGAAAGGGGGGCAGCAAGGGGTCCCCTACCTCCTCCCAGCTCCCAGCCAGCACAGGGGCAGGTTCTGAGGGGTGCGCAGCCAGTCCCGCCCGCGCTCCCCACCCACTTCCGGGCCCCACTCCCAGCCTCGGTCCCGCAGGCCGCACCGCCGCCCTACGCTCCCGCCCGCCTGGCCCGGGGCCCCAGCGCCCGCCTACCGCCGCCATCACCTCCCGCTGGCTGCAGCCGCTCCGCAACGCCCGCAAAGCTGCACTCCGCGCAGGAGGCCGAGCTGAAGGCGCAAACCGCGGAACCGCAACCCCTCTCCCGAGCCACGTTTGAATTTCCCCGCTGACTTCACCGCCACTCCCTATTGGTTACGGCTCGTCACGTGGCAGCGTCGGCCGTGATTGGTTCCTTGAGCCGCGCCACTCCTGCGCGGAGGCCGGGTGCAAACTCCTGCAAACATCGCTGGGGTTTACCTACGCCTGCTGGCCCTGGCTGTTCCCATCCGCTCACCTCCCGCCTGGGCCATGTGGCCAGGAGTCAGGGTCTTTTACCTTGGCGCCCCCCGCAGGCCCTTCCAACACCCTCCAGGGAGTTCCGGCCTTGTCCGGTCCTTCCCTTTGTTAGGATTCTGATACTCCTCCCCCATGACGGCCCGGCTGAGCTCACCTCTCCAGACCCTGGGATGCTGTCCCAGTGACCAGCTCAGCTACTCTTAGAAGAAAAGCTTCTCTGGGCTTCTTCTCTCATACCCATCGCCCCTGACTGGCTGTTGCGGAGAAAGAAAGAAAGAAAGAAAGAAAGAAAGAAAGAAAGAAAGAAAGAAAGAAAGAAAGAAAGAAAGAAAGGAAGGAAGGAAGGAAGGAAGGAAGGAAGGAAGGAAGGAAGGAAGGAAGGAAGGAAGGAAGGAAGGAAGGAAGGAAGGAAGGAAGGAAGGAAGGAAGGAAGGAAGGAAGGAAGGAAGGAGAAAGAAAAAGAAGAAAGGGAGAGAAAGAGGGAGGGAGGAGGTGGGAGAAAGAAAGGAAGAGAGAGAAAGAAAAGAAAGAGAAAGGAAGAAAGAAAGAAAGAAAGAAAGAAAGAAAGAAAGAAAGAAAGAAAGAAAGAAAAAGGCAGCGGCTGTGTGGTCGGACTTGACGCTTGGTTTTGCTATGTAAGAAGCTACAGCTGTAACCAGAACTCTCATCTTCAGACAGCAATGAATGCCTTTCTGTCTGCCCCTGCTGATACCGTGGATGCTCAAAGTGGCATGGTCCTTACAAATAACCTGTGCTCTACTCCTGTATGCATTTCTTTTCTTTAGAGCAGGGGATGTTTGTTTTTTGAGACCGGGTCTCACTGTGTATCCCTGGCTGCCATAGAACTCCCTGTCCTGATCAGGCTGTCCTTGAATTTAGAGATCCACCTTCCTCTGCGGCCAGTGTGCTGGGATCAAAGATGTGTGACTTTAAATGGACCCTTTCTACATCATTTATAACACCAGATTCAATATAGATATGATATGAATTGGTGTTACACAGTATTATTTAGGGAACATCGACAAGAAACGTCTGTTCAATACAGACTCAAGCAAAAAAAAAAAAATTATTTCATCTACAGTTGGTTAAATCCATGGAAGTGAAACCCACATAGAGTACAAAATTAACCCTTAAAATAAAGCCTTCTTTGGTCAAGCATAAAAGCTGAAAAGCAAACCTTAAAAAGATCAGACGATTGCCATGTGATTTAATTATAAACCTGAACACAGCTCTGCAATATTTATAGAAAAAAAGCAACCTTCAACAGGGTCATGTTTACACTTGTCTGTTATCTAACTGAAAAAAAAAAAAAAGTCGCCGGACTGTGGAAACAAGAAAACGAAGTTGTTAAGTGGGGGGGTGGGGGGGATGGGGGGGAAGCTGGGGGGAGGGTGGAATGGCACAGATGACAGATTTGGCTGATAAGAAGATTAAAATAGTAATATTTATTGTATATCATGCCTTCCACAAGATAAGAAGAAAAATCAACTAGACAAGTCAAGGAGAAATCCAGAGTGTGCGAGAAAAAAAACAAAAGTGTGGAAATGAATTGCCCAAAGGATGCAAGAGAAATTACATTGTATAAGGTTTGCAGCCGATTTGTTGGGAAAAGAAAAAAAAAAATCACTAGGCTTGGAAACATAATCTAAAAACTGTGCAAGGGCTGGAGAGATGGCTCAGCAGTTAACACCTCTGGCTTTTCCAGATGACACACATCAGGGACTCACAATCTCCTGAAACTCCAGCTCCCAGCATCTGGTGCTTCTGAGGCACCAGTATCTATGTGCATATAAACACACACACACACACACACACACACACACACACACACACACACACACACACACACACACACACACCTAAAAATAATAAAAAGAAATCTTTATTTTAAAATATGTAAAATTAAACACACAGACAAAAATGAACAAAAGCATTGGTGGATTGGGAAACAAAGTGATATAACGTACACAAAATTAGAGTTTTAAAGGAAATGAGGGGAAACTGAAAAACTGGCCAGCTTGTTCAATTGTGACAAAAAAAAAAAAAAACTAGTAATTGAATAACTTCCAGAATATCTCGAACACAAAAAATTATGAATATTGTAGGTATATGACTAGATTGCTTAAAACCGGTTGTAAAGAGAAAAGTCTGAAAAGCAACTGAAGGATGAAAGGCAATATTACTTACACATAGGAAAACAGTCTTAAGGGTGACAGCAGACTTCCTGTCAGAAACAATGCTAAATATAGATGGCAAAACCAAATCTGCAGAATACTTAAAAGGAAAAGGAAAAAACAAAAAAGCCAGCCTGGCCAAATTTTACATCCACCAAAAGTACTATTCATTATGAGGAGAAAATAAAGATATTTTCACACACAGAAATGATGAAAGAATACTGGTAAGCAAAAAAAAAAAATGAAAATAAAAAGTAGGCAATCAATCCAAAATGGAAGAGAAAATAAAAAAAAAAAACAGGAAAAAATACAGCATTATCAAGAGGATAGGTTGAAATCTAGCTATATCAATAATTGCATTAAATGTACAGGATCAAGAAAAAAAAATCTCAGGAAAAAAAGCAAGTCTGGATTCACTACCTAAAAGAAAGCCAATACCTTTGGAGACCTTGTTGTTTATCTCATTTTGTTTTGAGATGGCTGTCTCTCTGTGTGGGTCTTGAACTCCTGGGCTGAGACATTCCTCCTGCTCCAGCTTCCCTAGTAGCTGGAACCTCCATTCCCAGCTGTCTAATCTGAATGTGAAGACACAAATCAGATAAAAAAATTAAAGAATGAAAAAGATATTATGCTAACTGGTGAAATACTGAAACCAGGAAGTCAACCTGGGCAGAAGCCTCTACCAAGAGGTTTAGTAGTTTGCCTCATGTGAGTCAATGGCCTGTGACCTCTGAGAGCGGACATGTTTTAAAAGTGTCCTCACACATGGATCCAGGGATGAGTGTGTCCACCGGAAAGCTAAGATCAAATGCTTTGAAGTCTAGTTGCAGATTCTGTATCACAAATCTTCATATGGTTATAAAAACAGACATCATTCTCTGATGGAGACAAGTAATTTTTTAAAAACATTTCAACACCCAGTTTACAAGTCTGGACAGATGCAAACAGCTAACAGCTGAAATGGCTTTGCGGGAATGGGATGCAATTGGAATAATAAATCTGCTCTGTATAGAAACATGTTAATTGCATGGCATCACCTTGGTATTCTCATCTTACCCAGGCAGTTTGTCTAGAGAGAACTGAAAGTAAAACAAGAAGAGAAAGGAAAGTGACAGACAAAATGCTGTCCTGTGACATATCTGTTGAGCAGTAGGATGACACCCCTCTCTGGTTTACTTAAAGTGCTGAACATTTCAGGTGAACCAGACAGACAGTCTTGCATCTTCATGATAGAGAATAGACTCATCAGCTTTGTTGCCAGAACGGAGTCCTAGAGAATGTGTGGCTTAAACAGCAAATACATTTTTCTCAGTCTGGAGGTTGGAAACCCAAGGTGAGATGCCAACGGGGATCTTTCCCTGTAAAGCTTCTTCCCTTAGATGTCACTATGTCTACACAAGGTGTTTTTGTTGCTGTTGGTTTGTTTCCTATGTGGGGCAGAGACAAATTGTCTGTGGTTGCTCTTCTGTAAGGACACTAATCCTACTGGATTATAACTCCACCCTATGACTTCATTCCATCTTAACTACCTCTTTACAGGCCTTACTTCTAAATATAATCACATTGGGGATTGTGTTTTGGGAAGACACAATTCAGAAGGAATTATATCTAGGGATAGTGGAAGAATTAGCCTAGTGTTTGCAAGCTGAGTGTCCCTCAGTAATGTTAATTACTTTGAAATTTTGTTGGCAATGCTAGGGATCAAATCCCGGTGCTATGGGCTCTACTACTGAGATATCCTCCATCCCTGAGGAAGGGTTGTAGTCACTTTTCTCATTGCTATGACACAATCCCCAATGAAGACAATTTAAGGAAGTCTTCAGTTTGTCTCGAAATTTGAATGCATCATTGCAGGGAAGTCCTGGCAACGAGAATTTGAGGCCGCTGGTCCGATCACACCCACTGTCAGAAAACAGAGATGAAAGCCGATGCAGCCCTCTTTCTCCCTCCCATTCAGTCCAAGAGCCCAGCCCATAGGACGGTGCCACCTACACCTGGGTTTTCTCACCTTGATCAACCCAATCTAAAATCTCCCTCACAGGTATTCTCGAAGCTTGTCTCCTAGGTGATTCTAGATGCTGACAAGTTGATAATTATATTAATAACCATCAGAGTAAGATTCAGCATTTAATGGATATGTGTTGTAAAGACATACTGGAGCATATGAGTGTACCAAAAGGCTGTGGAATCACTAATAAAGCAAAACCAAACAACGCAAAATGCTCTCTGCTTCACTTTATTGACATTTCCAAGCTCCTTTCTCCCTTTATTTTATGGTGCTAAAGATCAAATCCAAGGCATCACCCATGACCTCCTAACCACACTGTCTCTTATTTTTGTTACTAAGCTTCTATTGTTATTTTCATTATATTTCTTGACTCAATGCACTCTGTTTATTTTAATATGGAGCTGATGGTTAGACATGGGCCTCATGGATAGTAGGCTAGTACTCTACCACTCAGCTGCACATTTTTCTTGTCATGACTCTTAAACACATCTGTCTCTCCTTGATACACTCATGATTATGCCTTCACAATTTATCTCTTCACATCTACTCTGTTCTCTTTCAAATCACCCTCTAAAAGTATAAGTCAGATTTTTAAAGCCTTTGATGCCTTTCCTGTTGTTCTACCAATGAGCTCAGGCTCCCTCTTAAGCTCCATTTGTATAGGCACATTTGTGTGTATGTGTGTAGGCCAGAGGTCAGCCTCAAATGTCAGTCTCTTTCTCTTGAGACAGGTTCTCTCAATTGACCTGGTACTTGCCAATTAGGGTAAACTGACTAACCAGCCAGTAAGCTCCAGAGATTCCCAGGTTCTGCCTCCCCAAGTGTTGGGATTACAAGCACAGGTCACCACACCCAGCTTCTGTACTTGGGTTCTAGAGATTAAACTCAGGTCCTTATGCTTGGTAAGAAAGTGCTTTATCAACCAAGCCATCTCCCCAGCTCCTTTAGTCACATTCTCTACCTTTTTCCATCACTACTCTCTGGGTTTCTGGTGAAACAGAAGTTATCCCTCCCAAATGCTGCCCCCACACACACCTGGCATATGCTGCTCATTCTCTAGCACCCACCACTTCCGCAGTAACCCATTAAATCTTTGCTTTCATGTCTTTTCTTCAGGGGAACGCCACAAAGTCGGGCCTCCTTATTACATCAACTTTACATATCTGATTCTAGGTCTTGAAAAGGTCTCAGATGCTTAGCGTCAAGCTTAATATTTTGTCCTTGTCACTACTGTTCTTTCAGGAAAACCTGAGACTCAAACTATATGAAAGTATTGAGCTATATCAAAAGCGCATTTTGCAGAATAAATTCTCTTAGATGCTTAGCACTGACACATCAAAATCTGCCGTTGCAAAGGCACAGTGAAGAGCAGACTCACTCATGGAAATTACAGCTTGGAGTGGTAACATGTTTTATAGCATTTTGTAGCAGGAAGACAGACATGCACAGTTGTGTCCTGTGCTCGTGTGGCCGGTCAGGAGAGTGCAAAGGTTTAACTGAAACTAGGTAGCTCAGCAATGAGGAAGAATATATATGAATTCTGTAATACACCTTTGAAGGAAGTGGATATATAAAACAGGCATGATTGAAAGAAAAGTTTTATATAGATGATATGTATAATAATCATATTGAAATCATTCATATTGAAATTTCATATTTTGATACATTTTTATATTTGATGAAATCACATGGAAGTGTCTGTATCAACCATTCTTCTCCAAATTTTCCTTGGGTTCTTGTATCAGGCTTTCTTTTTTGGGCCATCAACTATCTTCCAAATCATGACACAGAGACTTATTAGTTATGAATGCTTGGCGTTATCTTGGCTCTTATTTTAATCTGTTTCTCTTTATATATGGTTTGCCTTGGGGCTTTTTACCTTTCTTTCCTTCCATATATCTTTCCTGATGTTTCCATGTCTGGCTGGCAGCTGCCTGTCTGGACCTGGGCATGTCTCTCTCTTTCTTTCTAGTTCTCTTCTTTCTTCTATCTTTTTTTTTCTTGAGCCTGGATATCTCCTCCTACTTATTCTCTCTGAACAGCAGTTTTGCCTATCCCTCTCCTGCTTAGCTATTGTCTGTTCAGCTTTTTATTAGACCAATCAGGTGCCTTAGGCAGGCAAGGTGAAACAGCAACACATCTTTACATAATTAAAGAAATGCAGCGCAAACAAAAGTAACACATCCTTGCATTATTAACAAATGCAGCATAAACCAATGTAACCCATCTTTGCCCAGTTAAAATAATATTCCATGGCAGGTCCTTGACTATTCCTCCCTCCCACATATCTCTTTATCTGTGGCCCAGGGACACATGGGTTTGCTTAGACTACATCAGCTTGCATTTTGAATAATTTCCTATAGATGGAATCATAGAATGATGATTCATTTTGCCTTATTTTGTCTGATTTCATGATGATTTTGAGATTCATTCATGGGGTTGTGTTTGTGTTGATTGTCTGTAGGCAGACTTTTCCTGTGTTGGCAGCCACTCAAGCAAAACCACTCAGGCTTAATATTATTTGTAAATGCTTGGCCAATATCTCAGACTTATTACTAACTAGCTCTTAACAACTTAACCCATTTCTATTAATCTATGTGCTGCCCCTAGGCTTGTGGCTTTTACCACTATCCCACTTTGTGTGTCCAACTCATTCTATGTCTGGCTAGCAACATTCTGACTCCGCCCTTCCTCATCCCATCATTCTCAATTTGACTTTCCCCGCCTAACTTTATCCTGTCCAGCTATTGGCCAGTCAGCTTGTATTAAACCAATCACAGTGACATATATTCACACAGTGTAGAGAAGGATTATTCTATAGCAATTGTCCACTCCATTTTATTGCCAATATTATTCCACTTTATGACAATAACACAGTTTTTGCTAATCCGTTTCCATGATTGTCCACACTTAGATTCTTTTCACTTTGGGTTGTTACACGTAAAGCTCCTAAATGAATTCACATACAAGCCTTAGTACGGAGTATAGTTGGCTTTCTCTGGAGCAAATACCTAGGGATAGAGAGGCTCCATCGTATGGTAGAAATATAGTTTAAAATTTTGTTTTCTAATGTCATTATATTGTACATTCCTTCAGCCAGCCTTGTAAGGCTTTTTCAATCTCTCCATATCTACCCTAACACTTGGTGTGGTTAATCTTTTCCATTTCAGCCTTTGGGCTACATTTATTCAGTATTTCTGAGAGCCCCTGGAGTTTTGTGTGTGTTCACATAGAAGAATGTGTAGCTCCTGTATAATACTGTGGTTCTTTTCAACATCTTTCTCTACTGCTCCTTGGCTCATCCTTGGTCTGAAAGAGATCTCTACTTCCCTGCTGCATTGCTATTATTGAAACTCTGTTATATCACAGGTTGTGCATGTATGCATAAAGTTGTCATAGGATAGCCTTTAGTGTGAGATACAGACCATTAGAAATTTGGCCTCCATGAACCTTTGGGAAGGTAGTAGTTGCTAGATAGCCAGCCAGAGGAAGGAACTCCTTCAACAGAGAGGAGGAGATTAAATCTACACAGATGTCTGCAGAAGTGTCCTAGTTCCCCCACCAACAGCATAGGCAGGAGTCTAGATACCCTCTTCAATAAAGAGAACATGAAGAGTGGGCTTTGTGGATGGCTTTTCTCAAAGCCAGGTTGAGGGAGCTCATCTTAAATTCTTGCAGAATGAGGGGGTCAGTGATGTTAAGAGATGGAAGGCAAAGCAGATTATAGCTCTAACTTCTCAGCTCATGGTTACATAACAATGTAAGCCACACTCTCACACTCTTCAGGAGAATCTTCATGTCCCTGCGAAATCTACCCCTTCCCCTCTTTTTTTTTTTTTTTCTCCTGCAGTAGGGCTCTGTATATGTTGGCAAGCACTTGACCTCTGACCTACACTCTGGGTCCAAAGAGGCCCTTTTCAATTCTTCAGAGCAACTTCTTTTCACTTTCTCCTCCCTCACTAGCTTCTGGCTCCTGGGTTGCCTCAGGTCCTTTAGCACAGTAGGATGGTTCCTGGCCCAAGGGCCCTTCATTTTGTTGCAATTTCTGTTTAAATACTCACCCACAGATCTTTATAAATTTCAGAGTTGCCCTTAGTTCATCTTTCAGGTTCAAATGTTGTCTTTTCTTTCTAAAAATATTAATTTTTATTTTAAGTTATGTATATCTTTAGGAGGGTCGCATGTGAGTGCAGGTGCTCACAACATTGTATCACCCTGGAGCTAGAGTTACAGGCCATTGTGAGCCTTCTCCCAACATGAATGCTCTCTAGCGCCCCACCAACCCTTACCCTGGGTCATGTTTTTAATGAGCTTGTGTAACTACAAGCCCTCCATGATTTTCTTCCAATTCTGCACCACACCCCTATGCTTATCCTTTCATAGATTAAAAAAAAAAAAAACAAAAAAAAAACAACTCTATCTGTAGTAATCTTGTTCATTTATTTGAAGTGTGTTTAGTGTTTGTTTCCCTTAACCATATGTACTTTGAGCATGATATCCTTAGATATGTACTTCTTCACTGTTGTGCCCAACCTATCGAACGGCATGTAGTTTAGAAGAAATAGCTGTCACAAAACGTTCAGTGAATCTATGTTTATCCATGCTGTACACCAGACGATGACTTCTATAAGAACTAGACCAGAATCTTTTTGTTGTTGTTGTTGCTGTTGTTGTTGTTGTTGTTGTTGTTGCTTTGTACACAGAGAATATATGCTGAATACAAATGATGATGATGGTGGTAATAGCAGTTCTAAAGCTAGGGACACTGTTAAAACCAAATAAGGCTAGGCCATTTTGATCACATAGTAGCTAATTGCAGCAGCTTCCTCTGTTTGTTGGGTCATGAACCTACATCTAGCTTTGAGAGAACCAGGAAATGCCAGCTCAAATCCCTCTAGGCTGAATTTACATTCAAGATCACAAGAAGCCTACCCCGGTATCAGAGTCTCTTCTTTCTACATAGGCTGGTTCTTTGCTCCAAAGACTGCCACCCTCATCCTCAGGAAGTTTCTCACTTGTGATCAGGAACAATGTGCCTGCCTTACAGATACTCCTTCTCCAAGGGTCACCACTGCACTACCAGGCCACAGTTCTCTAAGCACCTTGTTCTTAGTAAACCCTACTTCTTCTACACTAACGACAGAGAATTTTACTGCCCTCCACATGGAGCTCCAAAGTTCACAGCAACAAAGCTTGACGATCCGTGACAAACTGGCAACCATCACAGGTAAACTAAAATACGTTTGCCTGAACTAGCCTCCATGCTTGAATAGTAAAGGAAGTCTAACCCATGTCAGTACAAAGAGAGCTCAAACCTGTCTGGACAGCAAACAGACCAAGCAAGTGTGTTATTACTTGAGCTGTAGCCAATCACAGGCTGTCAATGTATTAGACCATGTCCATACAAAGAGCATGCTAATTGTAGCCATTCAGGTTGTTTTTGTCTGTCACTGCCTTTTCTTTGGCTAGTAATATAATTGGCACATGTGGTATGATGGGGCATTCTGACCCATCTTTAGTCCAAAATGTTGTCCTGTCCCAGAATGTATTCCTTGTCCAAATATGCTTTATTAAGTTGAACAGCCTCCCTTCAGTTAGAAATCAGTCTTAGTATTTCACGATTTACCTGAAATGCCTACTAGCCCAATCAGGATACGAAGCTCATGCTGCCCCATATGCTCTTTGGGCCCCAGAAAAACAGCTGGTGTTACAATTTCTCCAGACATGCTCAGGCAGGTGCAACCCGTGGGAGCTTCAGCTCAGATCCCAGCCAAGTCTGTGCTATCCTGATGCACAAGAAAATCTTCACATGAACTCAGCAGTGACAAGCCTTGAAGTCACAGAAAGTCACCCACACCCTTGGCATTAAAGACAATGTCTCCAGAAAGAAAACGATCTTTTGTTTCTTCTATAAGGAGTCTGACAAAACTTGCTATTGCATTGCAAGAACCCCAATCCTGTCTTAAGTTGGCTAGAAAAAAAATCATCAGTTTTCTCTACTATGTTGTGGTCTGAAGTTTCCTTCCTAAATAACAAAACTTGTATTTTTGGTGATAGGAGCAATTTTCTGACTTTTTTTTTTTTTTTTTTTTGTATTGTTGCATTCTGCTCATTGCAAAGATTCATGGTGATTTCTTTTTGCCCTACGCAAAGATGCAACAAAGGCACTCAGTGTATAGGATAGAAGTCACCCACATTAACCTCTTGTATAACAGCTCTGATCAGAGGGGGACTCATACATAGATACCCAGCATGGTGGCTGTCAGAGGCTCACTCCCTAATTTACCTGACAGGTTAAGGATGTCAGGGAATATCTAGTAGCCAGGCTAGTCAGAAGCACAGATACCTCTAGGGTGGGGAAGCAGGTAACCAGGGAATCTTTCTTCCAAAAAACAGTCAGAATGAGAAAAACTAAGAGGTTCCTTCCCCGCCAAAGCCATAGAGGAGTGCAGGGTGGGTATGGATGAAAGGAAAGCAGGAGCCATTACTGAGATAAATGGTAATGTTCACCTCAGCAGCATAGTTCTCTTATGCAAAAACCATCTGATTTTTTTAAAAATCAAAAGAGAAAGGTAGAGAAATAGGAACCTGAAAAGAAACCAAAAATCCCTGTTATCAAACAGACTGAGTTTTTAAAGTAAAAATTTTTGGAATCATACTGTAATGGTTTTGACATTTGATTTGGGTGATTTTAAAATTCTGGGCTGTAGTCACTGGGAAATGAAATATGTATTACCAGGGAATCACATCAATGGCCCATAGAATTATTGTACCAGTAGAGTAGCAATCAGTCCTAGGTTTCTGAAGGAGACCTCACAGAGGGCAATCAAAAAGCCAGCGTGTTGTTTTTGCAAACTGCCATGTGGTGACCAAGGTACTTTACCACAAATAGTCTCACTGGATACCAATACTCATTTACAAAGTAGGCAGTATCATTTTTTCATCTTTTTTTTCCAATAACAGACTGAACTCTAGACCAGATTGAAGGCTTGCCCTGGAATATCCCTGCAAGAAAGACCCACACAGACATCTGCTTCTCAGTCCATTTTTACTTCTATATTATTCAAATCTATACATTTGGTCACTGAAAATAGCTATCAATGTCTAAAGGGGGTGGCTTATATGCAAATAGGTAAAATTTACATACTTAATCATGTTGGACATGGTGGCGCATGGTCCAGCACTAGTAAAATAATGTGTGAACCAACCCAGTAGGCAACTAAGCTGGCTGCTTTCCTATGGATCTCCAGGAGGCCTCCTCCTGCCGTAGTTCAGTTGACACATGTTCCTTCTAAAGGACATCACTTCTACATACTCCACCCTTTGACCCAGTTTCTACCAAAAGTTGGCACCAGGAGTATGGCATTGCACACACTGCAGAAGCTTTGCAGTTGTCTGAAATCTGTCTCAGCAACTTTCAGACTATTTAATTCACCCTGGAAGAAGCAAGGGTGGTGAAACATGCTTGCAAGAACCTTATCAAGTCCATTTTCTTCTCCTTTCCCATCCAGGCCAGGCAGATTCACACAGACTTTCGGAGGCCATAGAGATTGCCTGCCACAGAACTCCAGAGGCCACTTCAGAGGCTTCTGGTGTGATGACATCCTACACAGAAGAGTCTGCTTACTGAGAACTTTCTGGGAACTGTGGGTCCACACTGTGATTGAAATGGGTAGCCCTTGGACATTTGTGAGATACACAAGAAGAGAACAAAAAGAACCCCACAGCCCACTTGAAACATTTAAGTGTCCGACTAAATAGCTGTAAAATAAAATATGCCTTTTCCTCTTACTTTAGACATTTTCTTAATGAGCCAGTAATCTTTGAAAGATTAGTAACATGAAAGTACATAATTTATAAACATAATTTACAAATTGATTTTCTTCACAAATCTGTTACTTTCATCAGAAAATAATCACTTGTTAAGTTACTATAATTAAGATTTTTCACTGGGTCTGGTGGTTCATGTCTGTGATACCAGCATTTGGGTGGCTGACAAAGTAGGACTGCTGTGAGTTCGAGGCCAGCCTAAGGTCCATGGTGAGTAGGATGGCGGCTACTCTCTCTCAAAGTGAGACCCTTTCTCAAAGAAACAAAATAAAAAGGAATACAAATCTTTAAAAAAGGATTTGCCACACAATTTATGTCTATTGACACAAATATTCTTTAAATATGTTTTCAGAAAAACTAAATATGATTAAAATTATTTAACACTTAGATTCCAAAAAGCATTTTTCTTTGAAAAGTTCTAGTAAAATGAAGAACCACACTTAAATTGATGCAAATGAAAACTGTAGATAATTAAAATAAACTGTAGATAAAAATTATCTACAGTTAAAATTTTAACAAACTGTTCAAAATATCTAAATCTTAATGTTATAAATTATCATATGTCTGCATTGGTATTGTCTAATAAATTACAGTATAAACTAATTTTTTTCATATTTTCTGTTAAAACTTTACCCATTCTTAGAAATGTAAAAGCATAATTTAGCCACTGGAGAAATTATCAGTTTTTATGTTTATTCCTGCATGGTTGAAATATTATTTCAACATATAATCAATATAAAACAATAAAGTCTTTTATACTGTTTTTCACCCTGTCTTCAAAAAAAATTTAAAACCCTTGTAAGTGCAGTTGGCACTGGTCATGTTCTCAGCTGGATGAGTTACATTTCAGATGTCCAATAGCCAGTTTCTTCACATGGCAAGTATTCCTTGGCTGTCCTTGAGCAATTGTTGCAAATATTGCACTCATCAGTGAATCTTTCAGATCCATGAAAGATACATTGAATTGATATGTGAAATCTGAAACATGAAAAGAAGCTAAAAAAACAAAACAAAACAAAACAAACGAACAACAACAACAACAACAACAACAACAACGACAAAAACCAGTTCCCAATACTGGGAAGGACTGAGCAGAAGAACTCAACATGTCATTTTCTTTGCCTTTCCTCTTATCCCCCCTTTACCACTCTTGGAGCAGTGTCCACTATACATGCTGTCAATGGCAGGATGCCCAGGCTCTCACAGATGTGGGTGTTTTTATTTAAAAAGACATAGGACAGGATTTTGAAAGAGTTATTTCTTGGGTCCCAAGTTGGGCTATCCATGAAAGTTCCTATTTAGTTATTTCAGGCATCACTGTGTACAAATGAGCATCAGCTACTCAATAGTGGTGATCAAGCATGCATGGTAATTTATGGGTTGGCATGTTTGTGTAAGTCGTGGCCCTGAGTGGCACCTTCACAGGTATGAGGGAGGATCTGGATCAGGGTAGCCCTAAGACTAGTGAGATTTTCTAGGAGCACATTAGGACAGGAAATGACTAAGATGAGCCAGGCCTCTCAAGACTATGCTTAGAGGAAAGTAGATGGGCTGGAGCTGGTCTTTGAATCTCTGCATGGAAAGAGATTCAAAGTATTCCAAGAATGAAATAAATGGCAAGGCAAGGTGGAAGAGCCTGCCTAATTGGGCATCGTTAGCAAACGATGGAACGCACATGATTCATTAACTACTGTTGACCTAGTTTTTTCATGGTAGTCAAATACCTAAGTAAAGATACAAATTATCCCAGTGGCTACTTACATGTTATAACTTACACATCAGTTCATTCCTTTATTCAACATTTGTCATCTGTATAGAGCATTTATTTATTAATAGGACCACAGTACAAGGGTGACTAGGATGCCTTTGCTACCCATCAGTAACTCTTGCCATTGTGTAGTAATCAACTTCATTTTGGTTAGAGGTGGGTTTCAACACACACAAAAATATATCATAGAATACTTGGATGATTGTAACTTTCCCTCATGGAAAGAAATAGGTTTTTGTTGTTGTTGCGTGATATTTTGATCGTGTTCTTTTTGCAGGGAGTTACCCTACTCCCTTGGGGGAGGGGATGAGAAGGCATAGCACCAACGACTCGGGCACTGGAGTCAGTCAGTAGCAGAGCATGCTGCAGACTCATTTATTCAAGAAGTTAGGCCTGCCTTTATACGCCCTCCCAAGGTCCCATTGGCTCCGGCGCTGACTCTGCTGTATGTCCTTTCCCATTGGTGTCTCGGGGTCAGGTGTTTCTCCAGCAGCATCTTTGGGTGTTGAGGCAGGTTTGGGGACTTGGCTCAGGGAGGAAGTACTTGCTCTGCACGCACATGCGGGCTGGCCTGGGCACCTGGGACGGGGCGACTGCGGTTTGGGTAGGCTAGCGACAGTTTCTCCTACATGTTCCGAGAAATAAAGCTTGCTCGGAGTAATAGGGTGGAGTTAACTATTAGCCAATCAAAATTAAGCACAGAGGTTTTTGGAAGACTGAGGACAGCTAGGACAGGAAGTAGTAAGGCAGGGAGGAAAGGGATCTGGTGCTTCCTCTGGAGGAAGGAATGGAGCAGGGAGGAAGAACTCGTGGGTGCTCTGCTTCTTTGATCTTTCAGGCTCTTACCCCAGTATCTGACTCCTGAGTTTTTACTGATAAAGAGCAATTAGATTAACGTTTCAGTTTTTAATGACTATTTCCCTTTTTTAAAAAAAATTTTGTACATTTGAAGAACATTTTAGAACAGTGGTTCTTAACCTTCCTAATGCTGTGACCTTTTAATACGCCTCTTCATGTTGTGGTGACCTCCCAACCATAAAATTACTTTTGTTGCTACTTCATAACTGTAATTTTGCTACTGTTATGAATGATAATGTAAAAATCTGATATGCAGAATATCTGATATATGTGACCTGATGTGAAACGGTTGCTCAAACCCCAAGGGTTTGGAACTCGCAGGCTGAGAACCACTGTTTTAGAGCCTTATATGTAGTATTTAATTCAATTATTGATTAAGAGATATGATTGTATCTTAAGACATTTCTGATTTCTATGTAATCGTATGGCGCAGAACTATTTCAGTAGTAAAAATACCATTCTTTAAATAAACTTAAATATTCATCCCACACAACTGTGTGAAGTAGATAGGGAAGGCATTATCTTCATTTATCAGATGGAGAGACTAACTCTATTGACTTGCCTGTTGCCACACATACCAGGTCAGAGACACACAGAACCAAAGTCTCTCCCAACTGCCAAAAAAAGGGTGCTTTCCACCATAACACAGAACCATCTTACCTGCTGATTGTGAAATCTGTGATCTTTGTGCATAATGTTCTAAAATAGAATCCCACGCTTTAAAGTAAAATAAAATGTGTTAGAAACACACTTCTAACTAGGACCCCATAACATGTACTCAAAATGTGTGTCTTTCCATTATTTATTCTAGGTCAGAAAGTTGTAAGTAAGTAAATGCACACCACCAGAAGCTTTCAAGAATACACAATTTGTGATCCAACTTAGGGAAGTGCCTTAAATTATTTTGTACAAAAAATAATTCTAATAATATAGGGAATGTGAATGAATCTAATATTTTTGCAATAAAATTTTGGAAATGTGTTGATGAGTTATCAGCTCTGCTAGATAAACCTGACTATTGATACTTGAGTCGTTTTTCAACAGAATGATTCTCTCAGTAGATAATGAAGACATAGTATTTCTTCCACCTCCTGCTTCAAAGTCATAAGTAGAAAAAAAAGTTTGGGTGTATGCTATGTCATTTTTAAACCACTGCAACTTAATTCTACATATCCTGTGGTAAGGGCAACACAAGTTGTAAGAATTTGTTTTTCTGTCTCCAAAAAATATGCATTAGCTCCAGAGAGGCAATTGAGTGATATCAATTATGTCATAGAAAAGAAAAAGTTGTTGAAGGCAGTTATGTAGCAGAGCTAGTGTTTGGAAAGTTGTCTCTAGCATTTAGGATGGGATGGGCTTGATCTGGTTGCCCTGGAATAGAGAACAGAGATTCATGTAGGAAGCCAAGCAGGTGATGGTGGGTTGTTATACAGTAGTGGAAAAGAGACATGTTATATACTGAAGGTGTAGTTACACTGAGTGATGAGTCAGACTAGCAGGGGCATGCTGGAGCAGTCTCTTGCTAGCTCATAGGTGCCAAGTGTGAGCATCTCCTTCCAGATCTGCATTCACTGATGAAATTGCTGCTTAGCTTAGTAAAGAGAGAGTATTTAATCATAGAAACAAAAAAAATTGCTGCAAATGAAGCCTTTGAACCCTCTTATTCCCAGGCCCAGTTAATTGTTTACTGGTACAACTATGGCAGCAAAAAGAAAAAAATTATAAATATAAATCATCTAAGACATGGTTTCGGTTATGTGGAGTCCTCCTTGTGTGCCCTCATGCTCAGTTCTTCAAATTCTCTTTTTAAAACTCCATTCAAACTGTTCTCTTTTCAACATCCATTGTTGCCGTTTGCAGCCTAATTGTCTCTTTCTTTTATTTTGTTTTTTCTTTTTTTTTTTTCCGAGATAGGGTTTCTCTGTGGCTTTGGAGGCTGCCCTGGAACTCATTCTTCTAGACCAGGCTGGTCTCGAACTCACAGAGATCTGCCTGCCTCTGCCTCCCGAGATCTGGGATTAAAGGTGTGCACTACCACTGCCCGGCTAATTGTCTCTTTCTTACACCACTCAAAACTTTCCCAACTGCTCTGTGGAGAGTGTTGACTGTTGAAGTGTATCTTTTCAAACATCAAATCAAGGATGCTTTCTAAAACAGATACTGAGTGCTGCCATACTTATTATCTTTGATAACGATTGTATACAGAAAAGGCCCACATGTCTCAGCATGATTTCCTAAGGTCTTTTTCTTGGATACTCCTGCCTTGGTCTTAACACCTGGCAACCTTTCAACACTTCTTATTCTATGTAAAGTGTTGTCCAGATAAGCACAAATTTAATTTGTTACTTTTAAACTTTTTTTAAAGAACATTTTGCATTTATTTGCTGAGAATTTATACATATATACAATGTGTCTTAATCATGTCTAACTTTTACTTTCTCTTGCTGAAGATTGGTTCTTAATATCTCCACTGTGTGAAATGTTATTCTATTTTGTGACAGTTCTGTTAATTTGATGATCCTGGAAGAGAGGCTCAACGAAGGTCTAGTTGCAGTTGGTCTGTGATCATGTCTGTGGGGGATTGTCTTAATTACATTAATTGATGGGAGAAAACTCTGCCCACCGTGGGCACCACTGTTCTCTGAGTTTGGGTTCTGGCTGTGGAAGTATACAGAATAGTTGAGCACAAGTAGGTAAGCAGGAATTTAGTTCTCTCTGCTCCTGACTGTAGATACTTCAAGTACCTGTCCTGACTTCCTTGCAATGAATGGTAACCTGGAATTGTAATTTGAATAACCTCCCCACCCCAATCCCACCCCTGCCTTTTTTTTTTTTTTAACAGTGTTTTTCTGTGTAGCATTGGCTGTCCTGGAACTAGTTCTGTAGACCAGGCTGACCCCAAACTCTTAGAGATCTGCCTGCTTCTGCCTCCCTAGGGCTGGGATTAAATGTGTGGGCCACCACTACTATCAAGCTGTTTTTTTTTTTTTTTTTTTTGACAGGGTTTCTCTGTGTAACAGCCCTAGCTATCCTGGAACTTGCCTTGTAGACCTTCTGCCTCTGTCTCCAAGTGCTGGGATTAAAGGCATGCGCCACCACGCCCGGCAGTTTGCCTCTCTTTTGTTGTCATAAAACACTAAAACAACTAGGAAAGGAAAAGTTTGTTTCATCATATTATTCTATCATGGAGGGAAATTGGGGCAGGAACTAGAGACAGGAACCTGGAGGCAGGAACTGGAGCAGAGACCATGGAGAAAGATTGGTAACTGGCTTGCTTTCCATGGCTTGCTCAATTGGCTTTCTCATACATCCCAAGTCCACTTGCCCAGGGGTGGCACCACCTACAGTGGGCTGGGCCCTCCCACATAAATCAGTAATAAAGAAAATGTCCCACAGACATGCCCATACGCCAATCTGATAAAGACAATTCCTCAATTTAGGTTCCTTCTTCCCAGGTGACTCTAGTTTGTGCCAAATTGCCAGAAACTAGCCAGAACAACTGACCCAGATTTCATTCATTACATTTTGGTCACACTCTTTCCCCTCCTCCAACTTCTCCCAGTTCCTCCCTTATCTACCCAACTTAATTCAAAACACAAACACATCACTATTAAAACATACCCGGTTCTTTCTTGTTCATCCCCAAGATCTCATGTTAATCCACAACATAAAGCATAGCATAGTTTAAAAAGTCCCACAATCTGGACTGGGCAGTGGTGGCTCACACCTTTAATCCCAGCACTGGAGCAGCAGAGGCAGGCGTATCTCTATGAGTTGGAGGCCACCCTGGCCTACAGAGTGAGTTCCAGGGCAGCCAGGGCAGTTAACACAGAAAAATCCTGTCTCGAACAATGAAAACAACAACAACAAAATAGTCCCACAATCTTTAAAAATTCAAACACTTTAGAATTTCAAATCTCTTTGAAATATCTGAAGTCTCTAGCTGTGGGTTACTGTAAAATAAAAATTAAGAAGCAAGTTAAGTAATCGTTTACTCCAAAAGGAAAGGACATAGAGAGCCATCACACTTAATTAACCAAGGAGTAGAAGCCTAACTCCAAATCTTGTGGCAGGGTAGGATTCCCTGAAGTGAGTCCAGGAAGCCATTGGTGAAGGAGTGCTTCAACTGTAATGGAAACCTCAGTATATTGAAGACAACAGGACTTTGGGACAAATACCAAGGACAGGTGTGGAGTGGAGCCAGACTGAGCCTGGGAGTCAAGCTGTGTGTTGCAGATGGCAGAGAAATAATTGTTCCATGTGTTGTAGAATAGTCTGCAATTGGAACTTGTCTGCTATTTCTCACATGAATAGAACTTTGAGGAGCAGGACCAAAAGGCAAGTTCATTTTACCACATCAGGGTTCATATCAACATTCTTGTCATGGTTTTAATACTCATCTTTATCATGCATCTAATTGAGGTTATTCACTGTCGGGTTACCTCTTTCCTATTTCAGTTCTGCACTGCTTGGGAAGAAGTCACCATGTATAGAACACACTTGTACAGTGGATATCATTTGGAGTTTTTGCTGCAAAGGTAATTTTTTTTCAATGCTAAGGATAAAAGAGCATCATGCTAAATTCCCAGCCCCACATAACAAATGTTTCTACACACAATCATTAATATCTATATTAATCTCCAGGTAAGTCTGTACTTTTATTCCAAATTCTAACATAGTGTCACATGACCATTCTAGCCAGTTTCTTATGCTTGTTGATGCATTTACTTCTTTATTAAGAAACCTGCCTTCTGCCATGTGATATCAATTTGCTTTATTATTGAGTTCTAGTGTAAATGTACGGCTGTATCAGAATTAGTGATTCATTCTACAGTGGGAAACAGAAGATACTGCCTATATAAAGCCAATTTGCCTTAGGTTTTTTTGTCTTCCCCCCCCCCTCAAGACAGGATTTCTCCGTGTAGCTTTGTAGACTAGGCTGGCCTTGAACTCACAGAGATCTGCCTGCCTCTACCTCCCAAGTGCTGGGATTGTAGGTGTGCACCATCACTACCTGGCTTTTACCTTAGTTTAAAAAAAATTTTTTTTGAGAATTTCATACAATATAATTCAATCTTACCTTTTCCCCTTCCCCAACTCCTCCCAGATCACCCTTTACCTACATATTCTCTATCCCTCTAGCAAAGCAAAACAAAACAAAAAAAACTAAACCAACCACACACACACACACACACACACTCTCTCTCTCTCTCTCTCTCTCTCTCTCTCTCTCTCTCTCTCTCTCTCAATCATGGAGTTCAATATGTGTTGACCAATTACTCCTGAGCATGGGGTCTACCCTGGAATGTGGTTGATATGCCTAGTGTCACTTCATTGAAGAAAACTGATTTTTCCCCTTGCCCATAGGCTGTCAATTACAAATAGCTTCTTGGCTAAGGGTGGGGCTTTGTGCCCACTTCCCCTGCTTCATTGTGGGGGTTTTATCCGGCTTGAACTTGTCCATGTTTTGTGCATGCAGTCATGGACATGTTCGTATGTATGTACATCTGCACTGTTGTGTCTGTAAAACACTATTTTCTTGAAGTTGTCCACCACCTCTGGCTCTTAAAATATTCTTACCTTCCATTCCACATAGCTCCATGAGCCTTGAGGGGAAAGGAATGATAAAGACATCCAATTGAGGACCGAGTGCTCCAATATCTCTCACTCTCTGTGCGTTGTTCATTTGTGGGTCCATCTCTGTGTTAGTTATCATCTATTTCACAAAGAAGTGTTTCTGATGAAGATTCAGCAATGCACTGGTCTCTGAGTGTAGCAATACATCATCAATAGTACTTTTATTGGTGTGTTCATTTAGCAGAAATATTGTAGGATTTCCCTATGGCCCTTGACCTATCTCGACTCAGATTCTTGACCTCATTAACATTTTTAGGTGTGAGTTCTACTACATGAGGAACTTGAAATCCAATAAAAAAAAGTTATTGGTTACCCTAACAACATTTGTGCCATTATTGTATCAATGGGCACATCTTTCAGGCAAGTTGCTATTGTAGCTCACAGATTCATAGCTGAGTGAACTGCTGATTACCTTTCTCCTCTAATATCGTGAATTGCATCTTTTAGCACTATGAATGCTAGCTAGTAAGGGTGTGTGTGTGAATCTTCCAAGTGAATGCTAGCTGGATATATTCATATCCTATGACATTAAGAACATGTTGTCTTCAGCCATAGGGTCTTATCGTCAGCTTGTAGAGGCTAACTGATGACAGTGCCATTTTGCCTTAACCTTATTATTTATTTTGGTCATCAAATTATACTCTGACCCCATTCAGTGAGATTTTTCTGTGGTAAGTAAGACAAGGAGTTGGATATGAGGTAACCAAGAAAGGTTGTATATTGATAACCATGTCTCCTGGTTAGATTAGAAATTAGATGTGGGCCAGATAGTGGTGGTGCACGCCTTTAATCATAGTACTCAGGAGGCAGAGGCAGGCAGATCTCAAGTTTGAGGCTCTCCTGGTCTACAAGAGTGAGTTCCAGGACAGCCAGGAAACCCCATCTCGAAAAACCAAATTAATAAATAAGCAAATGAATAAGTAAGTTAGATGTGAGGGAATTAAAGGAAATTCCAGCTGGATGTAGACAGATGTATCCACTGACAGAATGCCTCATTCTGGCTAAATATCCTTGAATCTGGAACTAGGTTCTTTATTGACATTAAAAACGAAGGCACCAAGGAACTTTCCAAACTGACATGCATGGACTGTTAATGCAGAGTCTGTAAAATAATTATTTACACTGTTGTTTTGACAAGCCTACCTCACTGTGGCATTTCAAGAGAGTTATGGGAAGAATTACCCTAAAAAGGGTAATAATTCACCATGATTTGGGAGGGGAGGAAGGGTCTTCTTACCCCAGTAAATATGCTGCCCACTTCATAAATATTCATACAAAGTACTTCTTAAAATTCTACACTACACTTGAGGTCAGTCTGTTTGTGTGGAGTGTACTATATCCTCTTTGGCCTGTTTTGTTAAATAAGCTCCTGTTGAAACTGTGTCTTCTCTGAATTCTTCCTTTTAAGAACCTGGAGAAATCTTCACTTGATAGCAGTTCTAAGTATTTGGTAACATTACTACACTCTTTTGTGGCAATCTGCATTTACTTATTTACCTATTTTGTCTGCTGTGTGCAGTCATTTTAAGTAAAAGCCGCTACAAATACCTGTACAAATTCTGTATGTTTGAATATTTGAAGGTACACTATCACATGCATTCCGGGTTCAATGGTCTTAGCAGAAATGGTGTTACACCACTAACTCCATGGGAGTTAGTCAATCCTGAGAAAGCTACCTTTCTCCACATTGCTTGCCTTTTGTGTGGTTTGCTGTCAGGAGTCCTGACGCTACGGTGTCATTCTTTGCTTTGGACATATAAGTGCATTTCTTGCTCAAGTGAATTTCACCTGAGAATAAATAGCTTAAACTTTACAAAGAGCTGCGTGCTCTTGTTGGTTTTAAAAAAAAATTACTTGTATCTGGCCAAAACACCCCCCCAAAACAAACAAACAAAAAACCAACCACTGTCCTCCAGACAGACCTAGGCTCCCTTTTTTTCTTTTTTAAGTCCCAGTCCCAGAAGGCCTCTGTGGGATTTGAGATGGAGGAAAGAGCCATAGAACCATATGCAGGTTTTGGGATGGGCATACATTTGTAATTCAGAAGGTTGCTAGGTCTGTCACATCTAACTGAATCCAACTAAAAGCAACTACCCCATCCTTTGATTGGACATTCCTTCCACCCTACGCATATACCAGCTCATTGCACTTAATCTGCCCTCCACACATCCCTAGGCATGGGCAAAATTTTGCCAGTTTCTTTGCTGTCTTGTAATAAGGATGACTTTACAATGCTTTGTTCACATTTCCATCTGAGGTGCCATTAAAATGGCCTATATTGATTGTCTGTATTTCCACTAACATTCTGCTAGTGACCACTTAGGTTATCCTCATGCAGTCTTCTTCCCCCAGTTCTCTCTTCTGCATCACACTGCTCTAAATGTTCCTAGGAAATCTAGATTTCATAGCTAGTCCTCGAAACTCTTCTGGTCTCTGTTACTTTACTCCAAATCCACTTCCACATTCCAGGTATCTGTAATAGCCATAGACCTGCTTCTCATCATTTTCTGTCTTAGTCTGTTTTATGTTGCTTCAAAAGAGTACCAAAGACTAAGTGACTTACAGAGAACACAGGTTTATTTCCTTATCCTTCTGAAAACCAGGACACCCAAGATCAAGACCCTAGATCTGGTGAGTGTTTTCCCCCCTTGCCATTCCATGGTAAAAAGGTAGATAACTAAGAAATATTTATTGTGAGAGACCAAACTCAAAACTTAAAACTCTTTACAACTTACATTAGTCCATGAAGGTGGAGCCTTTATGACCTACACAACTCCCTGTTGGCCTCGACTACCTTGCTGTATTGGGATTAAGTTTTAACGATGAACCTTGAGAGATCTGTTCAAACCACAGCATCAGGCTTTGGTTCTGGACAATCACTGGAGTTTGTAAACTGCTTGTGAATTAAGTAATGGAGTATAATCTTTCACGTCAGGTAGTAGATCTCAAGAGTGGATACAGCCTAAGACTTTGTTTCTTCTTTGAATGCTTAGACAAAGTTCATAAGTATAAATAGAAATGAGTAAGCTCCCAAGTAAGGCAAAGTGATAAAGTACAGTTGCCATTTGCAACTTACCATTGATCACGGCTTGTCTATGATTTCCTTATGTGACAGGCGCCCCCTAGTGAATAAGGAGCTTAAATTGACCTTTACTGTAAAAGAGGGGCGCCAATGAAATATTTGGATGAAGCTGCTTTAACAATTTCACATAATATTAAATAAGCAAAGATGGAGAGCTTTTGTGAGGTGAGGGTAGGAATCTGTTCTCCTTAAAAATACCCAAGACTCCAAGATAACAGAGAGCTAGCAACCAATATTACAAGCAAAGGGAAAAGCAACTCACACTTAGGTTACAGTTAACTAGGATCATAACTAGGAATTGAGACTTGAGAAATTTTTCAGAGAAACTTCAGTTTGGTAGGTAGGGTTGCCAAATTAATAAATCAGCCATATCACATTGCTGCAGTGGCCTGAGTTATACAACAAATCAGTTACTTTTAATTACCATTTTTCTCCCTGAAGCTCTTTGTACTTAAATAAGTCCCATTATGCTCTTAGAGTGGTGTGAGTGATAATTTTGTCACCATAAATATTTATGACATGCTATTTAGAGTACTGAGTTAGGGCTCAGGCAGTACTCACATTAACAGTGTCAGACATTTGACTAGGTTAAAATAAGCATTTTAAGTCAGCAGGTGGAGAAAAGCTGGAGCAAAAGGAGGTGGCACTTCTGAATAAAGTGCCGATGAAATTGTTATTGGACCATTCACAAAAATTTTGCTTTATGTTGAAAGCTATCAAATTTATATATCCTATCTCTTTTGTTACTTTCCACAGGCGTGGCCTCTTCTATTGCCTCCCATCTTATCTGAACTATTTTTCTTTTTCAAAATGGAAAAAGCATTACTTGGCCCTTCTCTCTCGAGTCGACTGTCCTTTGTTTCCTCAGCATCATTCTTTCAGATTGACCAAGCAGACTTTTTAAACCTATTCTTATGACTCCCTCCTCTCTAAACTTCCAATAGCCTAATTCGGCACAATTACATTGCGATGATGGGTCCACGTACGTGGAGTCCAGTGTTCCAGTACATTCGAGGGTTTAACTCTACGCTTATGTATTTATGGGATGACCACGGACTACTGCCACAGCCGCTGCAAGAGAGAAATGACATTCCTTTTAGAGTGAAACCACCTGCATTTCCTTGTCTGGGTGACACGCACGTGCCAAAGGTGAAGACAGCAAAGGTACAAATGAAATGGAGGTGAATGACAGGCAGGGACCAGAAACGCCTCGCCTACTCATGTTAGTCCACAAACTCCCCTTCTTTTCGGTCCGGTTTCCCACGATGCATCCGGCGGAGCAGAGGTAACCGTGGGCAGGCGGGCAGGGAAGGAGGACACAGGCGCGGGGAGGTGGACTGGGTACGAGGTGTCCCCCTCCGGCGCTCTCGACGCCTGGGTGGCGGCCGGGGGCAAGCCTTAGCGCGCCTGCGCAGACCGGCCACCACTCGCGACCGCAGCATCCCCGCGCCCCGGGCGAGAGGAGGCGCCGCTCCGCCCCGCGCGGCCACGTGATGCGGGCGAGGGGATTGGAGCTGCCGCAGCGCGCGGCGACAGAGAGGAGCAGCGCTGGGCGCTCGCGGCGGGTCCTCCTCCTCCTCCTCCGCCCTCCGGTTTCTTCTCGCCGCTGCTCGCCGCTGCTCGCCGCCTGCATCCCCAGCCGCGGCGCCCGGAGGAGGAGGAGACGCCGCTGCCAGCAGGGTCCCCGCCGCAGTCGCCCACCGACCCTCGGGGCCTCTCTTCTCGCCGCGGCTCGCACCTCTCCGCGCCACGATGGGGCTGCTGGACTCAGAGCCGGGCAGCGTCCTGAACGCGGTGTCCACTGCGCTCAATGACACCGTGGAGTTCTACCGCTGGACGTGGTCCATCGCAGGTACAGGCAAGGGGCCTCACCCATCCTCGATGGGTGCTCTGCGGGCTGCGCACGACGCAGACACTAGTCCCCGGCCTCAGCGCCAGGGAAGGAAGGCCCTGCGCTCCCCACATGGCGCCCTAAGGCTGTTGGGGCACCGGGTCCCCACAGATGCGGTCCCCACAGATGCGGCGGCGGCGCGGGCGCCGCGGTTGTGCACTGGTTAATCTGATGCGAACGTTAAGGCGTCCTCCTCCCTCCCCCCACACTTCCATCTCATCAGCTTCGCGGATGCTGGAGCTGACTTACCAGATGCTGCCAGTGCAGCCAAGGAACCACCGCGCCCTGACTGCCCGCATTTCCCGAGCTCGCCTCAGACTTCTCTTATGCACTGACCCTCCTCGTAGAAAAGAGAGGCCTGGAGACGGAGGGCTCCGATTGTACCTGTCTCTGCTACTTCAGCTTCCTTGAAGGCTTTGACAAAATGCTCATATCTTCTTCCAATAAGCTAACCTCTCTGTAGTATAATTTCTACTGAAAAGTACACTAGCCTTATTTAGCTCCCCGAAGAACAACAGTTTTTTGTGGCTCCCCAGTAGCAAATCTGTTAGGCGAGGGACTGTGGTGGCTTTGCGCAGTGCAGTGCCGTCAGGGGGAGGGGAAGGAAGGCAGTCTTTGGGAAGGGGGTCTCCGCAGCAGCACCTAGAGGTTGGCTCAGAAGCCTGCATAAGAACAGCATAGTGAAATTAGCGAACTTTTCCCTTAGCTTGTGGGGCAGGACTGACATTTGGGTACCTTACGTAGTTTTCCTAGGAGAAGTGATTGTGGCATAAATGTTCACGTTCTTACCATTTCTTCATTTGCTTTGTTGCTTTAAAAAGTTCTCAAAATCTTAAATGTCAGGTTTAAAGGATTCTAGGAATGGTTTTATGATGTGGTTTTTGTTGTCGGTTTGCAAGTGTGACTTTGTATCCTAGCAGAAGAGGATGCTAGCAATATAGGTTATGATAGTTGTCTTCTTTAGAAATGAAAAGTTTTTTTTTTGAAGTTTTTGTGTTTGTTGCTAGGGCAAATGAGACAATGTGTTATATAGCATGAATACAGTACAGCGTTTTGAGGTATGTGCTGTGGACAAAATGCTTGCTGGAACTGTTTCTGTATGAGGCAAACTATTTTAGTTTTTGACATGGAGGCTTTGCTGACTTGTTTAGAAAAGCACCATATTTCTTGGGAGATCACAAATTTGAGCTAGGAGAGGCAGTAGTTCCCAAGTATCACAGCTGGAGATGGCTTAAAGGCAGTTTTTCTTTAATGCTATCACACTGATACCTGCAATACCTGGGGAAGAAGCACCCTTCCCTTCATCTCTGTGATACTGCTCTGAACATTGCGTCAGAGCGTTCCCTTACACAATTGTGCAGAGCTGAACATCAGGCATGCTCGCTGGCAGGTGACAACGTGGTTGAGGTCCTCCTGCTGCCTTGCATCCAGAGCCACACCTAGGAAGGAGTTCTCAGTCCCGTCTCTCAGCCCCTTCCCATCCTGGCACGTACTCATCTTCCCAAGCCCCAGAAAGAAAAGTTGAGAGAGAGAAAAGCTAGAACATAGCTTCCGGTAGTGGTTCATTCTATTTGAATGAGTCTGTGAAAAAAAGATCATGGAGTTGGAAGTTTTGTGTGTCCACTCAAGTGAAAGCTTGACCTACGCTGTGAGGGACCTATAAAAGACCACACTTTCGTGGGCCAGGCTTGAGAAATGAGGAGACACAGGGACACTCAAGTGACCTCTTACTAGCAGGTCAGTGGGAAGATATTCATCCATGCTCTTCACTATCCACTTACGAAACCCGAGACCGCTTGGCTGTGTCTGTAATGAGCTGCCTGGTCTGGAGGTACTTCTTAACCCCCCAGAAGCTCAGTGGCTAGAGCCTGTTTGGCATTGCTGCAACATAAGGAAGACCATTGGTCAGGGTTTTGTTTGTTTGTTTGTTTGTTTTTGCCTTCACACACCTGGAGCTCCTGAGCTTCCTTTATACTTCTGTGTGCTTCATGGGAACCAGGGTCACACTGCCCCCTTCCAAGAACATTCATTTCTTCCATGAGTATTTAAAATCTGGCTAAAGGGGCTACAGGGTAGAAGGGGAGGCTTCTCCAGTGTCGTCGGAGAAAAGTGGATGAGTCACATGTTTGGAAAGAGGGAAATAAAAATGGGTGGGAGACAGGGATGCTCTTGAGAAATGGTGTGGAGTGTGATGAAAGGGTGACATTATTCAGGAAGAGCAAGCTGAGCTAGGCGCCATGCCCCGAGTGCCTCACTGTAGGTGTATGCTGCCCTTTTTCCCTTTTGCTAGTTCCTTGTGTTTTTCCCTTCTTGAAGCTCTTACACGAGCACAAGTAAAGTTGTTCTGTTTCTCATTGTTGTAATATGAAGGTTACAGGTTTGTAGCACATATTTGACAGCCTAAGACATTTTTGTTGAGAGCAAATAGCTTCTGGTAAAATATAACTTCGAACTCTTCTATCAAATGGTGCTATTTAATATTAATAAAACACAGTCAAAGAGAGAGTCTACAAAGTGGGCTTTTCTAACAGCGTGTATCTAGCAAACAGTGAGTTTCTGTGCTGACAGGAACAATATCACTTTTCTTGTATCATTAACAGTTTATATTTTGAAATTTAAGATTTAACAAAACTGTACTTTTAGAAAAAAGGTACAAATAGATTTGAATTTCCCAAACCAAGCATTTCGATGCATGCAGCAAGGCAGCTACTGTTGTTTATATTGGAGGAAAACGTGGACCGAGGTGAAACTTCCTTCCAGTTGCCCATCTTGGAGTTAAAGCTCTGGCCCCCTGGCATTTGGTTTTTTCCTTCTTCGATTTGACTTTGTATGTGTGAGAATGATTAGACTCAAAAAGCATAACTAATTAAACTCATAAAGAAACATTTAAACGGACACATCTACATGGTCTCCCTCTCTGTTAAGTGCTGCTTTATCCCTTCCTGCCCTTTTCCTTCTGGCTGCTCAGTTGCTTCATACATGGGTCCTTGTTTATGTCTCATTGAAGTTAGAACATAAGCAGCCGAGTTCTTGAATTCACTTTGGAAGAGGCAGAAAGGAGTGGCATAGAATGGAGGGTGTTTCCCATAAGACAATGAGAAACTTCAGAAGCCAGGCTGCATTGTATAAGTAAATGCACTTAGGTCATGTATAGTTCTTTATTCCACATGTGTTTGCCATGGAGAATACAGGTCAGGGATAGAGAGGCCACTAGGTCCCAAACTTCTGAAGTCTAGGGGAATCACTGCTATTCTGCCCCCTTGAAATCCTGCTCCGAGTGCCCCGGGACAATCAGAAGAGTCCTTCTCTCCTGTTATCTCAGTGTTCCCACCCTATGTGTCAGTCACGAGTGGCGAAAGCAGCAGGCTAACTGGCTGTGTTTTCTGAGCATTTTATCTATTTCCCGCAGGCTCCAGCAGTGAGTGAGCCGATGGGAACAGTCAGAAAATGTCTGAGTAGGTAGACTAGGGCAAAGGCGCCAGAGGCAAAGGGCCCAGGGGCTGAACTGGGGCCTGAACCAGGGAAACCAGGACTGCAAAAGGACCAGTGAGTCATTTAAACCTGCTGTGGGAGGGGACGCTTAATTCAGCTGTAACAAACTGGAGTCAGAGAGGTTGAGCCTATGGCTTGCCAGGCCGCAGAGGAGGAATGCAGGCTTTAAATGTTGTATAGCATGTTGACAATTCATTTAATTTGACATAGTTAATGTGTAGTTTTCATCTGTGTTACTTTCTAAAGTAGGTTTTCTGTTTGGATTAGTCTGGGAAATATTAATATGTATATATATATATATATATATATACAGATATATACACACATACACATATATTAGAACAGACATTTTAAGTTCTGGGCATCTGATACAAAGCAAATTCATTCTCTCTCTCTCTCTCTTTCTCTCTCTCTTTCTTTCTCTCTTTCTGCCTCGTCTCTGTCTCTGCAAGGGGTTGGGTTTGAGGAAGGGTCTCGATGTGTGAACCAGGCCAGCTCTGAACTCACAGTGTAGCCAAGGCTAGCCTCAAGATCTTTATGCCTTCACCTGCCAAGTGCCACTTGCATACTTGCATGAAAACGAACGTGTGGAGTATGGCCACCTACTTGATTCTCCTCTGGTCAGTGTTCTTGAAGTTTTGTCTCATAGCCTCCCTGACACTCCTGGGAGGCCCAGACAGCTTTAGGGGGTTTGATTAGGTTGCTATTTTTCCTTTACCACAGTCTGACTTGATATATTACACCCTTCGACTTAAAGACTGTTCCTCCTGTACTCTCTCCATCCACAGCATATAGCCAAACACACCTCATGGATAGGTCCCAGAGGAGCAAAGAGTGGTACCTTATAAGACCTGTCACCCTAATTGAAAGCCTCTAACCACATGGCTTTTCATTTGAGCCACTACTTTTTGAGTAAAATATATGTTTCTGCACAGGTAAGAGTTATTTAATGAATTGTGTCATTCCTCACTTTCAATGTCTCTTTTTTCAAGATAGTACAACATTCCATCTATAAGCCAAGATTTTTACTCTATCTGAGTCTATTGCTTTAAAGTCATATGGATTCTGACACTTAGAAACGGAAAGGAGGGAAAAACATAGCTTCCACAATCAGCTTCTGGGTTAGCTTTGTGTTGTGATTAGGCAGTATTCCTCTACCCATAGGCCTCAGCTCTAGCCAGCTTGGTTAAAGTCCCTGGTCTTCCAGTAAAAGGAAAACCTGCCCACCTCTCTTTCTGCTTACCTCTCCAGATACCATATAGCTCTGCTTCCCAAACCATTACCTACATGGTATGCTGGAGCAACTGTGGGTCCTCGGACATGAAACCTTGTCTTTAGCAATTATTTGTGTTACCTGGAGCAATTTTTTATGACTTTAGTCCTGAATTATATAAACCATCCCTAAGATCTGCTTCCCCATTTTATGGTTTCCCCCTTGACAAGCTCTAGAGAATCTTTCTCTTGCTCTTACACAAGTGGCAAGAGACGATCTCCTTAATCTAGCTTTATTTTTCATTTTCGAAAGAGAGTCTCACTGCTGTTGTTAGTGAGGGAGGTCTGGCTGATGGGGAGGTCCTTCTGTATGCTGTGAATATATGTTTCTCTTGTTGGTCAATGAATAAAGCTGTTTTGGCCAATGGACAGGCAGGACATAGCCAGGCAGGAGGTATAGGATGGGCTACCAGACTAGGAGAAGGCTGGGAAATGAGAGGTAGAGAGGAGCCAAAAGGGAGATGCCATGTAGCTGCTGAGGGAGCAAGAGGTCTGGGCATTCTCAGTAAACCAAGACAATGTGGAGATACATAGGTTAATAGAAATGGGTTAATAAGAGAGAGCTAGCCAGTAAGAAGCCTGAGCCATAGGCCAAACAGTTTATAGTTAATATATTTGGGACTAAACGGTTGTAGGACCAGGAGGGACAGAAATTCTATCTACATCTGTCAATCTCACATGAATTTGATTGATGAAATGTGGTAATACAGTTTTAGAAGACACTAGATTGCAGAAAGGTGCCCACCCACCCGTGTGTGTGTGTGTGTGTGTGTGTGTGTGTGTGTGTGTGGTGTCTGGAATTAAACTTTAGACCTCATACATGCTAAGCAAGCATTCTACCATTGAGTTTTATTTCCAGCCCTGCAGAAAGTTACCTTTTATAATTATCTTTATCAATCATAATTTTCGTTGATGTTCACTAAATCTAGTGAATCAACTATCAAATCATTTAGTAGCACATAACAGAGATACATAGCCAGATAGTCACTCATTTCTTCCCATCATACTTGCATTGTGATGTGGGAGTGGGAGTTGAGGATAGCATAACCCTATGAGTGGAGAGACTTAGGTCATGAGGCTACTGCTACTGAGTGTAAGAGTTCAGACAAGTCCCTTTCACCCAACCCTCAACACTTTTCATCTGTAAATTCCAAGGATTAAATTAGGTAATAATATTTTAGGATCTTCCTGGACCCATAGTTCTCTTACACTAGGTTGGCCTCTACCTCACATAGATCCGCCTGCCTCTACCTCCTGAGTCCTAGAATTAAAGGTGTGCGCCACCATGCCCAGCTGGATCCATAGTTCTGTATAGATGCTACTTTTCTGTTCTTTGAATAGACAGAGCAATTTCAAAGACATTTATGTCAAATATTAACCTGAAAACCTTATGATTTAATTGTTTTCCAAAACCTTTTTAGTACCTCCCTATTAGTAAAAAGAATAGATTTGTAATTAGTCATTTTTGCTTAGTCTTGCCTGTTCTGCAAGAGCCAAGTAGAGGAACAGGGAAAGGATAAAGACGCTGGGTACCTAACTACCTGGGACAGCGCTGTGTGTCACCACATCATCATAGCTATTTAATTATCTCAGTATTCCTTGAATAAGCATGAATGAGCTAATTTGCTAAAAACAGGAGCAGTAACAAACATGCAAAAAAGTGAATTATGTAGTCATTTTATCATGTGATATGCAACTTTGAATGATGGCTTCTTATGTATTCTTGGCAAGTAGCATTATTTCTTTGTGTCTCTTTTCTTAAGGATTTAATTTATTTTTATTTATGAGCATGTGTGCCTCTCCCCCCCCGCCCCGTGTGTGTGTGTGTGTGTGTGTGTGTGTGTGTGTGTGTGTGTGTGTGTGTGTGTACACCTTTAGGATCCAGAAGAGGGAATCAGAGCCCTTGGAGCTGGAGTTACAGGTGGTTGTGAGCTACCCATGTAGGTCTAACTCAGATTCTCTACAAGAGCAGTAAGTGCTCCTGGCCACTGCCATCTGTTCAGCCCCAGGTCTCTTCTTGCTACCTCTACCATATGAAAATTGAATTATAGAGTACATGGCATCTATTATCATATCTTCTGTGTAATCCATTTTTTAAATCAAATTTTCATCTTTTCTAGAACAATAACTTTAATATAAGTCCAAACTCAATATTTTCAGCCTCGTTTTTCTTTAGAAAATACCAAATTTTGTGATTCTGAACTGGAACATTTGAAGGAGTCAGCATTTCTGTTTTCATGTTTTATTTATCAAGTATAAACTCAGGCACACATATGTGTGCTCATGCATTTCACATCTTGGTCACTCCTTGTTGATGGTTGCACTGCACTATACGGAGATAGGAGCAACTGGAATATGCCTACTGGTGAATGAGCTGATGATAAAAGAATATTTTACGATGGGCGTTGGTGGCACACACCTTTAATCCCAGCACTAGGGAGGCAGAGGCAGGCGGATCTCTGTGAGTTCCAGGCCAGCCTGGTCTACAGAGCGAGTGCCAGGACAACCTTCAAAGCTACACAGAGAAACCCTGTCTTGAAAAAACCAAATATATATATTATATATAATATATATATATATATATATATATTTTTTACATGTGGATGTATCTAAGGAACATTGAACTCCAACACAGCAGGACAAAGATGTGTCATCCCACTCACATGAGCTTTCTAAAATAATTAATAGAAACAGAAATGAAAACAGTGCTTGCCCTTGCCAGGGACTGGAAAGAGAAGACACTGTCTGGGGATTGGTGCTTAAGAGGCATGGAGTTTCCATTTTGCAATGTGAAACTAGTTGTGGAGATTGGCTGTACAATATTATGACTATGCTTGCTAACACCAGCACGTACTTAACACAATTACAAGAAAATCCATTGGGACACTAAAGAGAGAGAGAGAGAGAGAGAGAGAGAGAGAGAGAGAGAGAGACATTATGAAAGTGGATGGGGCATCTGTGGAAGCGAGAAGAGTAGGGGCGAGAAAGGGAATGGGGGACTGCCATTAAAGAATAGCATACACACGTATAAAAGCATCAAATGAAACCCATTATTATGTATAATTATTATAGGCTAATAAAACATGGGCAAGAATTCCACATACTATAAAATGAATATAATGGCATTCCTAAACTTCAGCTTTCTTCAGTATTGGATGGTGAAACAAATGATTTTTTTTATTTTTTTCAGCTTAATGTAAAATGGCTTTTGTAAAGGGAACACAAGGGTGTTGACTGACTTGAAGAAGTACCTGCTTGGCTAACACACAGCCAACAAGGAAGCAGAAAGATTGGCTTTGCATTTTGCTTTAGCTTTACAACCACCCTGGAAGACTGGCCTGAAACATTTTATTTCTTTCCATATGCTTACTAGTCCCTAAGGTTCCTGGAAATGAGATAATGTGTTGTTACATTAGCACATAGCCTGATGATGCTCTTATTATCACATCAGCCAAGAAAGAAGTTTTTGTGCCTCTTACCTATGCCTCATTTTAATGTATCTTCTTCTTTCTTTCTTTTTTTTTTTTTGTTACTACTTTACTTACACAGCATCACTGAATTTGTATTCCTGTAAGATACTAAATCTGACCAAAATCACAGATGATGGCAACAACATCAAAAACAGCTAGAATGCTCAAAGTTACTATTAGGTCTAGGAACTGGAGATGCTCATCAGTTAAAAGGGCTGAGGTTCAATTCCTAGCACCTACATGGCAGCTCACAGCCATCCATAATTCCAGTTCCAGGGTACCCAATGCCTGCTTCTAATCTCTGTAGGCACCTCATGCCTGCGGTATATAGAAAACATGTAGGCAAAACACGCATTAAAAAAGAAACTAAGAAGTGCCGGGCGTTGGTGGCACACGCCTTTATTCCCAGCACTCGGGAGGCAGAGGCAGGCGGATCTCTGTGAGTTCAAGGCCAGCCTGGTCTCCAGAGCGAGTGCCAGGATAGGCTCCAAAGCCACACAGAGAAACCCTGTCTCAAAAAACCAAAATAAATAAATAAATAAATAAATAAACAAACTAAGAAGTGATATTTTCTTAGAAACATCTACATGCTGACACTACATATGGGAATGTGTATTTAAGAAATAAGAGATGTATTCTGAGATGAAGTTGCCTTCCATAAGATGGAGTAGTTAGAGTTGTTAAAAATTATATTCAAAGTGATGATGGACTTTTTTGCCAAATGGCGGGAGATAAGAGCTACCAACTACGGTTGGTGAAAATTCAGGATGGATAGATAGTATTTTGCCCAGTGGATATTTAATTTATAGAACGGTTAAAGCCAAAGTGCCCTATCCCACGCGCACATACCTTTCATATGCAGACACATGTGCACACACAGATGCAAATGCTTCGAGCCCCTTAACAAGTGGGCAGCATCGTTGAGATTTTCTCAAAGCTTTGAGATGATTGGCAGCGCTGATTGTCGTTTGGACCCATAACCCCCGGACTAAGAGTTCATGAAACAGGGAAAGGGGGGAACTGCTGCCTTCTGCTCTTGACGTCTAGGATATGCAACATCATTTCTTTTTCAGATCTCTCTGTGGATATAAATGTTTTTCCGGCTGCACGTTTCCCTTTTTTCTTGAACTGGCTATAATGGCTGTGGTAGCCTTTAAACTGAGTCAGGCATCCCCAGCAAACAATGAAGCTCACGCCGTCTGTGGAGTTTGAGGGGCTGCAGTAGTGCTTCATAATCCCCGTATGTCCGGTCTTCCCAGCATCCCCTTGCGTTGGTTATTGTTTAACCGTCTAGAGATGAAGAAAGTTTAGAACCACACGACTAGAGTCACAGAACGGGGGTAGAAGGAGTTTCTCGTTGCTATGAGAGTTTCATTGTTATAACACAGCACTGCCCGCCTCTTCATTTTCTGAGTGATTATTGCCTGCTTTCTGAGCGCCAGGCACTGTTGCCAGTGCTTTGACTTTATTAACACACTCAATACTTAACGTTCTACCGGTTGGGTTCCATTGTTATCCTCATCTCAGGGAGGAAACTGACTTTCCCTGGACTTCAAATACTTAACCCTCCCAAGTTAAAACTCAGTCTGAGGAGCTGTTAGCTTTTATCTCACAAGGATCCCCGCCCTCTCCTTAGCCTTTTGTTTTGTTTTTCCTTTGTAGTTTCCAGAGCCAACCTCTTCTGCTTGCTGCAGGAAACTGCGTGCTCTTTTCCCTTTTCTCTTTTATTACCATCGCTGTTTAGACTCACAACCAAAATACTTTTCCCTCTGCTTTTTGGCTTCTTTCTCCATCCCCCCATCCCCCTCGGGTGACTGTCATACAACTGAGTTAGTTAACCAGCCTGAGCTACTCTGAGGCCACCTGCTCCCTCTTGCCATCAGATACTCAACCTACCCATCTCTTGCTGGCAGAGGCTCCCTTCCTCTCGGCCTGCCAATTGCACTGCCATCCTGCCGTGTGTCCCAGCCTAGGTCTGAGTCTACCACTGTTTTTGTGAAAGCTGCTTTCCCCTGACTATTGATCCAAATGCTGTATTTCCTCTCCCCACTCCTGAGATCTTGAGGATTTAGGGTTAAGGTTAGGGGCCTGTGATTCTGTATACTGAATGTAGCCTTTGTTTTGTGTAAAGAGAAATAGGCAGTTAGTGTTACCACTTAGAATGTTAGTGGAAATAGATTTTTTTTTTTTTTTAAACAGGAGCTCAGCCAAGAGTGTAGCATACACCTAGAACCCAAGTGCTCTGCAGGCAGAGACAAGCTGAGGTCCCACAGTCTGAAACCAGCCTGGTCCATATGGTGAGCTCATTTGCAGCTATCGGTTTTAGTTACTGAAGAAGGATGGAGTGTTTTGAGAGTCCCATTGAGGGCATGTTCTGACTCCCAAAGCTAGTCTGGTTAGTGGTCATTAGACATGTGTTTTTCTTTTGATGATGGCAGATTACACAGATGTAGATGCTGTTAGAAGAAAAGAGAAGTGGCTGATTTTTCCAGGTAGACTCAAGGGCCAAATCAAACAGTTCTGGGATGGTGTTTGGCATGGAGAGGATTCTGAGTTAATGCTCCTGGCTAAGGCATGAGATTCTGTTTCCTACCAGGTCTAGGTGATGACATTTGACTGGTATATGGACCACACTTAACTAGAAAAGGAATAGAGTATTGCTACTTTCCTCTGCAGTCTCACACTGTCAAGTACTGTGGGAAAAGTAGAAGCATTAAATGAGCCTAAATTATTCATTTGAAAATTAAATAAATGGGGGTGCATGCCTGTAATCCAGCACTCCCCCATTCCACCCCTCTAGATCTTTCTATGTTGCTACCCAGGTTGGGAATGAGTTTTTTTTTTTTTTTTTTTTTTTTTTTTTTTTTGCCTCAGTGTCTTGATTAGCTTGGACTATGGGTGTGTGCCACACCCTGGGATCCAGTTCTTCTTGATGTAAGTCACATCTTTTACCCCAGTATTGTGCTCATCTGTTCTGTGAGCCTGCCCAAGACATCACCCTTTCCTCCCTGCTACATTGATTGGCTCCATCTATCCTAAGAATCTGGATATTCTAAAAATGTTTAATTTTATTAATTTTTTCCTGGGATGTATAGTAGAATTTTACTAGAAAGTAAGTTCATTTTGGCTAGTGGAAATCCTGAGCCACAAAAAAAAAAAAAAAAGAGAGAGAGAGAGAAAAGAAAGGAAAAGAAAAAGTAGACCTGTTAGAGGTTCCTGAGGAGTCATTGTAGTTACTTGTTTATAAGCAGAGGTTACTTGAGCTACTTAAAATCATTGGATCCCTGTATTTTATTCCGTATTAAATTTTGTTGTATGTTATCATTTAAAAAGATTTTGAGCCGGGCGTTGGTGGTGCACGCCTTTAATCTCAGCACTCGGGAGGCAGAGGCAGGCAGATCTCTGTGAGTTCGAGCCAGCCTGGTCTACAGAGCGAGTGCCAGGACAACCTTCAAAGCTACAGAGAGAAATCCTGTCTTGAAAAACAAACAAAAAAAGATTTTGAAAATAGCCTTTCAGCATAATTTGAAAACTAAGCTAGTGAGGACTGGCAGGATGGCTCAGCAAGTAAAGGGGCTTGCTGTTCAGGCCTGGCAACCCGAGTTCAATCCCCAGAACTCGAATATAAAGGCAGAAGGGGGGAATTGACTCGGAGGTTGCCCTTTGACTTCCACACACATGGCATGACACATGTGCATGCTGACACTCACACACACATCATATATTCACAAGAGCAAGTACGTAACGTCTAAAAATGTTCACTTAGCGAGAACAAGAGTGAACTATAGGATACTTTCTCTTCTCAGTATACCTTGCCTTCTCAGTGCAAACTCTTTCTGATTTAATTAACATTGTTCATTCTTCTTGAATGTGGTTTAATTCTAATGTTGTAAGGGAGGAAAACAGTGGTTATTGTCAGTATTATCTACAGTGCTGACAACACCGTGTCAGACACTACCCATATATAATCTATATCTATATCTATATCTATATCTATATCATCTATATCTATATATCTTAACTTTTCCCAATGCTATGATCCCCATGAGGCTGGGGAGTCTCTCAGCTGGCTGGTGAGTAAGGAATCTAACGCTGGTAATCTGGTGAGCTAGAGGACTCTGGGAAGCAGACAAAAAGCCATAGAAAATCCCAAAGACTTGTAAGGGGAGAGACTCACATTGCTTTGATGTCAGGCAACCCTATGAAGATTTGTAGGGGAGAGAGCAGGTACACTGGAAAGGAAGGAGGGACGTTGTGGAATCCTTATAGGCTGGGAACACTTTAGTTTGTTGGACCCTCCCATGTCAATCCTTGAGGTACTGGGTTCCTCAAAGAAGGGAAAGAGGGAGGACACAGTTGATTCCCAATGTCTGGCTATTTTCTCGCCCCTGTCTCCCTGCCTGATTTGCTGCCATTTCACCCTCTCTCCCTGGGTGACTCCAGGCACAGACCTCTTTTGGTTCTTTTTCTCATTCTCTGTGCACTTGCTTGTGACCTTAAGCTCTGGTGTAATTTCCATGGTCATTGACTCCTGCCCTGGAAATTCCTCTGCAACCCCAGGACCTCCTGGCAGCTCCACCAAGGGACCTCACACAGGGATGTACATTACACAGGGATGCACCTCACACAGGGATGTACATTACACAGGGATGTTTGGCATTTCCTGCTCACTTCCTCCCAGACCTGCTCTTCTTGCTGGTGTAGTCTACACTGTCCTGACTTTCTCAGCTGCCACCTGGCCATAAATACGGCAGGAATCCCAAGCTTTCCCCTCTGACATCTATAACTTTCCCCAGATCTATAGAAGTTGCCCCGTGACCTTCCTGTTGTCTCCTGTCCAGAGCTATGCCTGGAGCCTGGGATTCCAACGCCTCCTGCATTGTAGAGCCATGTCAGAAGCCATGGAAGCACTGTAGTCAGAGCTGGGCCCCAGCTGCAAAGTTGTCAGTTCAAAACCTATAGGATGGACCTGGGGATCAATAGATTAAACAGCACTTGCTCCTTTATCTCCAGTGGAGGTAGAGCTGGCATGGTTTCCATGCCTTCTGAGCATCCCTTTCCCCTATAGTCCGTCCTGCACTGCTACCAGGAGGGGTCTTGTCAGTCAACTAAGGGAGCTCTGGGTCAGTTTCTCCAGTTGCCTTCTGTGAAACAGGACCACGCTGCCTACCTGTCTCCCTGGCCTACTTTTGTTCATTGAATAAAAGTTCAGATGTCTGTCGCTGAGCCATGTCTTGGTCCACTTTCCTGTTGCTCAGCTTGGACTCTCATTTTGCCGCAGAGCAGTTGAGTTTTCAAGTCTCCCTTCCTCCAATAAATGATGAACTTCCATAGGTCAGCGACCAAGTGATCTGCACACACACCCCCACCCCACGGGAGCCACAAATAGGGTACAGTTGCCTGGATTATTAAGTGCTTTGTGATCATAAGGTACGGATCAAGTTAGAAATAAAAATGTGTTAGTGGTGTGTTCAGGAAAGCTCATTTTCTGGGCATGGTAGCACACATCTTTAATTCCAGCACTGGGTAGAGGCAGGTGGAACTCTGTGAGTTCAAGGCCATCCTACTCTACATAGGGAGTTCTAGGATAGCTACACAGTGAAACCCTATCCCAATAAATAAATAAATAAATAAATAAATAAATAAATAAATAAATGCCCATTTTAGAAGGACAAAGCCCTTGTTTTTTAATACAGTTAACAACACTTTGAAAGTTTTGACAACATGGCTGAGTAACTATGGGTGACTTTTCAGCATAGGTAAAATTATGTGGTTACTGTCCATACTGATACTTGTAAACAGGTCTGTCCAGCTTGCTGTGAGTCTCATGAAACAGTAAATATGATGTTACAAATGGAAACCATTATACCCTTTAAGGGAGAGGCATGATGACACATGCCCATCATTCCAAACCCAAGAACTTGAGGTAAGAAAATCATGAGTTCCAGGCCAAGCACTAAGGGGCACATTGGAAATAAAGGCAGAGTAGTCATACAGTGTTTTGGAGTAACACCATGAGAATGTGGAGAACTCCAGGCCTCAGCTCAGGCTTCACAGAAAATGCAGTGTCCCGGGAAATGGACTGCGGCACAGACCAAAGCCTCCGTGTGTGTGTCTACTCCTCCTGGAGTTTGTTGTTGTTTTATTAAAGCTGGAGAGTCACTAATCTACTTCACCTTCTCCTGTGTTTATATACATGGGTAGTGTCTTGACACCCTCATGGGTGATCATGGCATTGGAAAGAGTTAAGTCATCTATACAAAAGCCCCAGAAGATACCAAGGACTTGTGAGGCGAGAGGCTCCTCTCTCTCTCTCTCTCTCTCTCTCTCTCTCTCTCTCTCTCTCACACACACACACACACACACACACACACACCTGTAGTATCTGACATGGTGTAGTCAGCTTCAGCACTGTGGATAATACTGACAATAACCACTAAGTTTTATAGACAAAGGAAATGACAGGGGATTGTGCCCTTGAGTCATGTGCACAGTGACAGGGCCAGTGCTGGAGCTCAGTCACCCACCGGCTGCATCCTGTATGCTTCCTATTGTTTCCTATTGTCATCTGGCTTCTCATTTGTGTCTCGGTTTCCCTTAATGTTTGATATTGTAGAACCCTCAGCCTCTCTCTTGTGTCCTCCTCTGCTGCTCCTTGATAGTCCTCTCTAAGTGTCTTTGATGAATGAGAGAATGAGATGGTAACCACACTGCACATCAACATGAGGAAGCAAGCTGGACATGGTGGGACACCTTAGTCCTATCTACTGTTTGACAGGCTGAGGCAGAAAAATCACTTAAACTCACATGTTCAAACCCAGGCTGGACAACAGAGTGAGACCTCCTACCTCTGACTTAAAAAAAAATTGAAGAAATACATTGTCTACTCTTAATTTCTGACTTATTTTGTATCCCAGTTTTCCTTTTCTGGTTTTTCTTTTATATGTGTCTTTGTGTATAAGCTAATGTGTGTATATATATTCATATAGGTGTGTGTGTGTGTGTGTGTGTGTGTGTGTGTGTGTGTGTGTGTGTAAGTGAGTGTGTTGTGTCCATAGATCAACGGTGGACATCTTTTTAATTACTTGGCACCTCATTTTTTGAGACAGGGTCTCTGACTAAATGTGGAGCTCACTGACGGGCCTGGACCAGATGTCCAGCAAGCCTCAGGAGTCCTCTTGTCTGTGCCTTCCTAGCACTTAGATTATAACATGCAGTGCCACTGCCAGCTTTGACGTGATTCTAGGGATCAAATTCAGGCCCTTATACTTGCATGACAAGGACTTTATTGCCCAAGCTGTCCTGCCAGCCTCTGAACTTGGTTTTCTATTTTTTTTTTTCCTTTTTCAATTGCTGCTCAGAACTTTCTTTGAAGTCAGCAGGAATCCCCTGTGTGGTGAGATAAAAGGTGAGACATCCTCCAAGATCTCAGACATTAAGGTCTCTCTAGAAGACTGCATCTTCTTTCCAGGATCTCAGACATTAAGGAGATTTCTCTATAGAAGAGCGCATCTTCTTTCCAGGATTTTAGACGTTAAGGTCTCTATAGAAGAATGCATCCTTTTTCAAATTCATGGTCTCTTTTTCTTTAACTACTGCTGCTGTTGGTGGTGGTGGTGTGTGAATGTATTCCTTCTATGTATGCTTTCAAAACTATTTTGGTATGGGATAACCAATTGGTGTGTTTTTTCCTGAGGAAGACTGTTCTTCCCACTCTCAGCATCCCTTACTTCTCTGTAGTTCCTTGTGTCGGGTCAGGCCTTGTGAGGTTTTGCCCTCTCCATGTTCACATGCCTCTTGGTATCACCCTTTCCTAGCTCATCTTTAGGCAGCCATGTTGGTGAGACTTGATGTGTAGATTCTGACATGTCTAGGAGACATAGCCTCACAACCCTTAGGGTTTTTCTACGCCCTCTTCTGCAGTGATTCCCGAGCCATAGGTGTGGGATTTGTGTTGTAGATGTATCCTTTGGGACTAGGCTCTATATTTTGTATTTTGATCTCTTGTCACTTTCTATAGTGGCCTCTGACTGTTACAAAGAAAAGTTTCCAAAAAAAATTAAAAAAGAAAGAAAAGAAAAGAAAAGTTTCCTTGATAAGGGGTGAGAACTACACGTATCTGGCTAGACCCTAGAGAAGGAAGTTCCCTTCTTTGTTTTGTTGAGACAGGATGCCTCTTATAATTTAGTAGTAATTTGAGCCTCAAGCTCAAAATCCTTCTGCCTGAATGCCCCTGCCCTTGTCACCTTTTATCATTATTATGTTATTTCATTGAAACCATAATTGTGGCTCTTCCTGACTTGGAAAATTATTTCATGAAACTTAATGTTTTCTTGTGTCATATTTCAACCAACAGTCTATAGACATAGATTATTGTGCATTTAAGCAAATGTATAGATATGTGTGCATATGTATGAATACAGAAAGAGAGATCCTCAGCCGGGCGTTGGTGGCACACACCTTTAATCCCAGCACTCGGGAGGCAGAGGCAGGTGGATCTCTGTGAGTTTGAGACCAGCCTGGTTTACAAGAGCTAGTTCCAGGACAGCCTCCAAAGCCACAGAGAAACCCTGTCTCGAAAAACCAAAAAAAAAAAAAAAAAAAAAAAGAAAGAAAGATCCTTTCTCTACCTGTGAGCCACACCCTCAGCCTGATTAGTATATTTTAAAGCAGTATTCTAGTATTTAGTTATCTAATCCAGAACCATTTTACATATATAGTTTTAGTAAACAAGTGAATTTACATAGAAGTTACTGTAATTAACACTACATTAAATTCATTTAGGCTGGATTCTAGGAACTGGCCCAAAGACTTTTACTTTATTTTGTTGAGATAAACTATGCTGAATATAGAATGATAACATGTTTTGTATTGCAAAGCATAAAGTAGACATTTGATTATAAATGAATGAAATACTGTTTAACTCTAGAAATATAAAGTTTAATCTTAACGTACTTTATATATAAATATAATTTTTCTTAATCTGTTATTTCACTATCATTTCTTATTTTACGAATGTTCTCATTTTGAAAATATTAGATTATAAAATTGATTGTTGGTTGCATATTTAAATATTATGGGCAATCAATTTACTTTAAATGAGATCACTTGTTCCACTTTAGGTATTTTGCACATATGTGGATTAAGGGATGTGAAGATACAAATAGGTTTTTCATAGATAGTAAAATTGACACACACTAATCAATGGAAAAGGAGCAAACATATATGGCTACCATTTGTGATAAATTAGAATTGTAAAGAGATTACTGTAATTCTGCAAGTATGATTGCAGGGCAACTCTCATTTCCAAAGCTATCCCGCCTCATGGCTTCCATTGCTCATTACCTCATCAGTCTTCATTTGTGCTTGCTGTAGGGGTGGATATGGAGAGCAGTGCTGTACGGCCTGATACATTTCACATACTTATCACAGAAACTGAGTATTCCCTTAAATCAATTATTTTAAAGCTATGGAGTCTTCACTTTCATTCACTTCAAGCTTATCACCTATATCTTTAAGTGCATTTCTTCTGTTTCTTTGATGTCTTATAAAACATACCATGTAACCCAAGGAAAGAAGTGATTTTCCAACGATACTTGTAGGAGTTGGTGGTGTCTGTATTTGTTTCAGATATCACGTATTTTCACGGGGACAGCGATCTGTACTTACCCCAATTAAGAAATTGGGACATTTTAATTCCTAAGAGTATTTTGTTTTGTAAAACGTGTATTGCTCAGTAAATTTCAGGTTGTTTCCATTCTCTCCGTAGATAAACGCGTAGAAAACTGGCCGCTCATGCAGTCTCCATGGCCGACGCTAAGCATAAGCACACTGTATCTCCTGTTCGTGTGGCTGGGTCCAAAGTGGATGAAAGACCGGGAGCCGTTTCAAATGCGCTTAGTGCTCATAATCTATAATTTTGGCATGGTTTTGCTTAACCTTTTCATCTTCAGAGAGGTAGGTTTATTAATGTCACTCTAACAGTTCCCCAGGATTGTTGGGAATGATGTAAAAATGGGACACTTTGAAACTGCATTGCAGCCTTGCACCGAAGAATGACTGTTAGCTACTCGAAGAGTGTAGTTTTGACCTTTAGAGTTTCTAGGTAGCAGAAGTAGGAAATGGAGTTTGGGGTAGCTGTTTAGATGGGACTTTGAAGCATAGAACGGATTCTCAGCATACTCTTATTTTTGACATTGGGAGTTATCCAGCTGTTATTAGTTTCATCTTTCTCATCTCTCAAATGGGGACATACCTGCCAAGTAAGGAAGGCTGTTGTTAGAGGTGAGAGAGGGGATTTTTCAGGATGCCCGGCACACATTTAGCACTTAGTAAGCCAGAGGAGCTACCTGGAGCACTTCTTTCATCAGTTTCAGGCCCGACACCCAAACTGGTACTTAGAAGTACCAGTTTCACGCTGTCATCTTATGTAACTTACTGTGTTGTGTGTTGGAGCTGAAAGGAGTTGGCTGTCATGCAGGTGTGACTGCTAATCATCACCCTTTTCTGGACATCAGCAAATTCTCCAGGGTATTTTGAAAGAAAATCCTGCAGGCAGGATTGGCACATTTCAAGTTACTAAAGTCTAAGGAATTCGTTCCTACGAGACTTCTTAAAATTCTGTGTGAGCTGATACCAAACTACAGGCACTAAGAAAATTAAGCCTTCTTTAGACAAGCCTCCAACAACAACTGGGCCAATAGGATCTCAGCTTCACAGACACGTTGGTTTGCTTTATTTGGATACCTTCACTTAGTTTGCTGGGCACACGCCACTTTGGATCAAGATGTAAATCAGTTACACCTTGACAGTCAAGACAGGTCTTGACTCAGGATGCAGAGAGTTTATTTCATCTTACACTTCCAGGTAACAATCCAGACAGTCAGGGAAGGAACCCGAAGGCAGGAACTGAAGCAGAAGCCACAGAGGAACACTGCTCACTGGCTTGCTCGGCCTGCTTTCTTATAGCACACAAGACAAACAGCCCAGGGGTGGCGTCACCCATATTGAGCTGGGCCCTCCAGTGTCAACCATCAATCAAGAAAGTGCTCTGCACTTTTGCTCACAGGGCAGTCTGGTGGGGGCATTTTCTGAATTGAACTTCCCTTTTCCCACTTGACTCTAAATTGTGTGAAACTGACATAAAACTAGACAGCACAGTGACTGTAAAAGTTTCTCTTCAATTGAGTTGGCATTGTATAGAATTGGCATCCTTATTGGTCTAGAAACATTGAATGTATTTTCTTATGTTTATAGAAATAGTGCACTGTTAAATATGTAAGGTCTTGCCTAAGCAAGTTTAACGATAGGAACTGATAAATTATTCTTTAAATAATGAATGAATATTATGTATTTGATGGAGTTGATATCTTATGAAAAATAATATGCTTGTTTTTTAATTTGGTCTGTATTAAAATTATAGTAAAAGCTTCCACACAAAGAATTGTTAATATATTACATGTCTATTCAAGGGCTGGGGATGTAGCTCCATTGGTAAAGCATTTGCCCAATGTATGTGAGTCCTGAGTTTGATCCCCCACACCACAAAACAATGAGAAAATAACTTTAAAATGTTTAATGCAGTTGAAAAGTTTTTAAGGAAAATAATTGCTTTCAAAACACTTGTGTTTTGGATTTACTGTTTTCAATGCTGTGTCTACTAAACCTTCACTCATTTTGTTCCCAGCTATTCATGGGATCATACAACGCAGGATACAGCTATATTTGTCAGACAGTGGATTATTCTAATAACGTTAATGAAGTCAGGGTAAGTATATCACTGAATACCACTGATAACTACAAGCAGTTTAACATTATGGGCTCTCAGTATATAAAAATATGTTGTTGTATGGGAGAGAATTGTGTTGAGTGGGGTTGAGAAAGTTCTGTTTTTCTTTAAAACACATCATTGGAAAATCTGTTCTTAGACCTCCAGTGTGCTCTATTTGGTGTTGTAAGGATGAACATCATTGAATTGCTAGTATACAATACTTTAAAAATAGTTCGTTCCATGTTTGATGTAAAGGTATTTTCGATTTTTGCCAGGCACGGTAATGCACTCCTCTAATTCTAGCACTGGAGAAGGTAGATCTCTATGAGTTCAAGGACAACCCAGCTCTATAACAAATCCCAGGCTAGTCAGAGTTATATAGTGAAACCCTATCTCCAATTTTGTTTGTAAAGTTCTGTGTCAAAAATAGAAACTCAGAAAGTAGGCTTAACTTATTTGAGGAAAATATTTTAATTATATAATATTTAGGAAGACACAAGATAATATGTATGGGTATGAAGTTGGTCTTTATTAAATTTGTTAAAAAAAACCACTCCTAGTATAATGCTACATTTTCTTTTTACAGTTACCTATATTAGTAAAATTATCATTTAAGTGGAAGAGAGAAAAAATTATTAAATATTTAATGAACTCTTGTATCTTTGACCATAAAAATTATACTGAAACCCAGTTTACATACAAATGCATGTTCTGTAGAGCCCATGTATCTGTTTTATATATGTGTGCAATATTACTATACATGTGTAATAGCATTCATTGGGAAAAATGTCTTTTTGGCATGAGTTTAGGGAATAGATACATAGACATTTACCAAGAACCATAACTAAAGTATTGTAATATCATTAGTACTTCATGTCCGTGTAATTTCCCTACTAAAAGGCTTGTAGACAGATGAAAAGTCACACCTTTGCTGGTCACATTGGCTTCATTCCACTCAGTGAATGCATGTTGAGTCTGCATTCTTTGTATGTAGTGGCAGGGCCTTGACCACAGAAGCAAGAAGATAGAGTAAGTCTCAACCTGCAAAGCGCTCATATTCTGCTGAGGACTGGGAGGCAGGTTATCAGTGTGTCAAGAAACAGTTAAGAAAATAAAACCCAGGGCGTGGCTGGGAGAATGAGCAAGGTTGCTTCATTCAGATTCATAGGATATGAGAAAGATTTTTTTTTCTGATAACTGTATTGCTAAAGAATATCCTAAGTTGGGAGCTGGCTTCTTGTTAAAGGTGGGAAAAGGGGAGGCGGCGGACTTCCCTTCTCCCAGGAGGACGCTTAGAAAGCCCCTTGGACAAGGCAGTGTGTTCACATTATTAGGGTAAAGCTGCAAAGTCTCCATCCTGCTGTTTTCAAATTCACTCTGCCGACACTCACAGACTTCACCAACTTCAGTGAGTGGATTTCCCACACAGTCAGATTGAGCAGTACTCTTTCAGGAAAAAAAAAAAAAAAACAAAGCAAAACAACAAAAAACAAAACAAAACAAAAAAAACCGAACTATTTCGAAAACTACCTAGAACAAAAAATCTGACAATTGAGTGGATTGCATTTGGAGTCTCATTCTGCCCACCTCTCCATCCGGTCTGAGAGTGAACATGGTGAAATGAGCATTACTCAGTCTTTTTTGGAAGCGTTGCATGCACCACGAGGTGTCAACTCTCATTTTGACGTACCCCATTCAAAGGTAGCCAGTACAGCTCAGTGACTAAGCAGAAATAAACTTACATGTGAACTGGGCTAGCTTAGTGGTCCACGGGGAGGAAAATGAAGACTTTGTCCCACAGTTTACCATGCTAAAATGGGTAGTTACTTCATCTTACAGCAACGGAAGCAGGGGCATTAAGTACAGGATTACTGTGGATAAACTAAACGAAGTCAAGTAGGTTTTCAGCTAGTATCATGGTTTTTTAACAGTATTGCTCAGGTTGAGCAAAGGCTTGTCAGCTGATTAAACATAACTCTTTCTTTTGTTTCTGCTCTTTTTCTCTCTCTTTTTTCTTCCTCCATGTTTTAAAATTGTAATGTTAGGAAATGCTTATTCTAAGTGTTGCGTGATTCTAGAATTAAGAACTTTAAGTTGCCATGAAGCCCTGGTGATGATTCCAGCACTTAAAAAGAATTGTGTTTTCCAAAAGAAAAAAAAAAAACACAAACAAACAAAAACTCATTGTAAGGCATTTGATGCAGGTGTAAATTGAGGAAGGCATCTTAGCCTTCTCTCACGGAAAGATTTGTAAATACACTTCATTTGTGAACTGACTTTCAAAAATTTCTATATATGATATTTATGTGGTGTATGGTATTTAGAAAATATTGACTATGGGAAAGTTACATTTTGTTCATTGTTACAATCAGACCCTTGTAGAACGATTTAAATCATATATAGAGGTCACCTCTTGGTGGAACCTTAATCCCCCAGCACGTCACATAATCTTTTTGTACCATCTGGTGTCTTAATTAGAGCCCCAGAAAAGACTTACTTGTGTAAACAGGATTATATTTGTGACCTAGGAAATAGCTGTTGTTTTAAATTGATCATTTAAAAGATTTTACTAACACAGGCTACAGTGATTAGAAACCCTGTACAATTAAAGGAAATGGGGAGAGATGTTAAGACATGAGCTGCTACACAAACGTAGGCTCTGTAGGAAGCCCTGAACTATATACATGTATGTTGGTTTCTCTACAAGCTGCAAAGCATAGCAGAGTGACTGTGGCTAGGTCTGTGCTCAGCAGCTGGCCACTGCTCCGCTCTAACTAGAGAAAGCTTTGGATTTGTCTTCTGGTGGGCACGTGGTTAGGTAAAAAAAAACCTACTTGGTGGCAGAATGATTGCACACCTTGTACATTTTGTGCGGGTACTGTTCTGCATTTATTAATACCTTGTAGAAGGCCACAATATAGGGAGATTTTGTTTGACAATATTCCTTTCCTTCCCTTTTACAGATAGCTGCTGCCTTGTGGTGGTACTTTGTGTCAAAAGGAGTTGAGTATTTGGATACAGTGTTTTTTATCCTGAGGAAGAAAAACAACCAGGTTTCTTTCCTTCACGTGTACCATCACTGCACCATGTTCACACTGTGGTGGATTGGAATCAAGTGGGTGGCAGGGGGCCAAGGTGAGGAAGCCGCCAGCCTGTCTGAGGTCCCCAAGTAGGGGAAGCATGTTTACCTAGGGGGGTCATTGAACTTGCTTTCATGGGTAATCACCTCCATTCATGTTCATCTCACTTCTTAAAAACGTCAGCTCTTTATCGGTGAAGAACTGAGCACCTAAAGACTTGCCCCCAAGATGAGCATAAACCATTAAGCCGAAATGCCAAAAAACAGTGTTAATTGAGTGGGGAACGGTAATTCTGATTTGATAGAAACTGACACACAATGCCTCATTTTCAGTCCAAGCCCTCAGCTTACAGAACTTCAGTGACCCCACTGCTTCTCATTCAAGTGAACTTTTACATAGTCCATTAATGCTAAAGAGGATACGAAGTCACAGCTGGGTAGAGATTTGCCTCTAGTCTAGTCTTTCAGATGGCTGTCGACTAAGGGTGATATACATGCCAAGTTGGGAACAGCCCACTTTGGACACAGGGTGCCTTTGTTTCACTATTCAAAACCTAGGCATTTCACACTTAAGAATTTCTAGTAAATTTAAAGTGAAACACTGAGTTACGAGGACATTTAGTAAATGTAAATTGATCCCACAGCTCACATCGTGATGAAAGGCATTATACTTAATATTCTAAAGAGAAAGAATTCTGTTGCGTTTGACTGAGTAAGATACGACTAGATCTGCATAAACTAAACAGATTCATCACTCAATGTATGTAATGCTGTCACGTTTAACACTATGTAGAGACCTAAGAAATGGGTATTACTTTGCCGCCGGTGTGCACATTGGTATCTCTAGAGACTATAATGTAATGTATTACAAGTCTCCATAAACACTGAGACAGTATAGCCTCTCTCCAAGGAATTACTGTTAGGTTGGGTTAAAATAGAGGAAAGTAGGAGGCAGCAGCATTTTACATTGTTTGCTGAAGCTCGCTGAGGTATCCCATTTGAAAATTTACCACTTCAAAAACGCTTTGCATTTTAACAATACATGTTTTTAATTATATGTTTTTTTAAAAGAAACCCTCAAAGCTAAATTGTAAAAAAAAAAAAAAATCAAGCTTAATTTGAGAAGTTTTCCCCTTAGTATTACTTAACCTAGATTTGAGATTAAAATGGAAGGTAATGTAGATTTATTCACTTTTTAATCTCAGTGTCGTTCATTGCCTGATAACACTTTTCTTGCAATTGCCTCTTATTTCTCAACAGCATTTTTTGGGGCCCAGATGAATTCTTTCATCCATGTGATCATGTACTCCTACTATGGACTGACTGCATTCGGCCCCTGGATCCAGAAATATCTTTGGTGGAAGCGATACCTTACCATGCTGCAGCTGGTGAGTTGGATGTTTTGAAAAGTTATTTCTGGTTGTAGCCAAAATCAAATACTTAATATACTTGGAGTTTGTTATTTGTCTAGTGCTAAGTTGTTTTAGATTGTTTTCCATCACAAAATCTACTTTATATGCAAGGTGCAGAGTCAAGGCTGGGTTAGTTCTACTTAATCACTCATGGGTGGACTGGCCATAGCCGATTGCTTGACAACACCCTTAAAGATTGGAATTCAGAACCTGTCCCTCTGAAAGTCTGTAAAACTACCCGCAGAAAGGATGGTTAAAATATAAATATGCCACAAAGTACATAGATTCATGGGTCACTAGAAAAATACTGTTTTTTCTCTTCTAAGTTACTATTCCATTTGTTTTTGTTCTTGCTTAAGTTTCCAGTTTCTCCATGTTTTAGTTCTTATTAACAGACCCTATACACATAGCAAAGAAGGCACAAAGCCAAGGAAGGGTACAGGTAGGGGAAGGGATTGAACACAGGATAGAGAAGTTCTTCTAGTTCTGTAAAACTCGCTACTTGAAGTGCAGAGCCAAGGATTTGAACTCCTAGAGTTCCAGGCAGACGGTTCTCAGCAGCTCCTCCTTGTAAGGCTTCTCATTGCACCCCAGTGCATGCATCAAAGCACTGCTGAGAACTTGGGTGTGGCCTTGTAATCAAACTGAAAATGCAAATCCAAGCTGGTAGCTAATCTCCAGGCTTCAGAGTGTATTCTAATATGCTTTAATCATAGTGTACACACAATTTTTATCAGTGGGATCACATTTAGAAATATCCATCTCTGCCTTGAGTTGCTACATAGCTGTCTGACCAAACAGGAACCACAACCTTTGGGGAATGCTGGCTGTGAAGGATTCATTAGTAAAGAAATGCTTCAAGAAACTTCCAGAATTTGTGGAAGTTTGATACAGTTTCTAGAACTCATTCCTCTCAGTGAGAGATAAGTGGTCCCAAGACAATGAAAAGGTGACCCAAATCATATAAATTGTTTAGTCTCTTTTGTTGGGGTTTGCCCCGGGCTCTCTTCCAGCCACAACACACTCAATCACACCCTATACACACCCTATTTCGGTGGTACAAGTTCTAAGAGTCATTGTGAAATCAAAAGTCCTAAAAATTTGGATTTTTGCCATGGGAATTGCTAAGTTTAATATAAACTGATGATGTGTGTGGAACAAATGACCTTAATATTTAATGTAATGAATATATGGGTATGTTGTCTTCCTCAAAGAAACTGTAGTTGCCCATTACAGATAGGATACTGAACTTCAATTTCTGAGTCAGACTTGCTCCAAACTCTTAAATCATATATGGATCTTACCCAAAGGCAGCCCTTGCTAATGCTACAGCACCTGTAACTCTTTGCCTCGGACCATTCAGTGAGTAGCGTGCCAGAATTTCCGTTTATCATTTGAGCATGTCTACCTTCTGAATTTTCTCTTCTTGAGGATTCATAAAATTGAAGGTTTTACTGATTTTACATGTTTTAGGTTTACTGATTTTAGTGGAAATATAAGTTTTGAAAGAATGGTGTTCATTCTGATAAGAACTTGTCGGGCCCTTAGCTGCCAGGGGAAGGCTGTGAGCCAGCCTGATGAGCTCAAGTTCATTTTTTTTTTTTAAGGTGAATGTGCTTCATATGACATGGGAGCAGCAGAAGGAGGAGTATTTAGGAGAAGGAGGCTGAGCCAATTACAGTGATGTACATGTATGACAATGCCAAAGAACCCCATTTTTTTTGAGCGTTCTTGCCTAAAATTTAATAATAGTAAAAAAAAAAAAAACATAGAGTGAATGTATTGGCTTGCTGACAGCTTAGTAGAAAAAAAGAAATCTAAACTGTAGGAATTAAAGAGCCTACAATTACTATTGCTTTACTCTTGTCAGCCATTGCTTTCCTCTCCTCGGCCACCCTTATTCAGATGTCCACATTCTGTGCCAGGGACTCAGGAATGGTCAACAAGCAAGGCAGAGAGAGCCCTGCCTCCCGGAGCTACAGTCTAATGGAGAGTTAGACAGACAGTAGAGAGTCAACAAACACAGGGGCAGCTTCAGATGGCTATCACATCACTTTTAAAAACAAATCCAAAAGCGCTGCGATGGGCAGGAGGTCCGTGGAAATCACTAGAATGCCTTTGCTTAGCAGGTGGTATGGGAACTGTGATCTCAAGGAAGAGACTATTGACCTTTCAAACAGTATAGCGCTGTGTAGGAGACTGTGATACCGGCCCTAGAAGCCTTTTCCTACCCCGATTAAATGTTCCCCGCACCGCTGCTTTTGTTTTCCAGGTTCAGTTCCACGTCACCATTGGGCACACAGCCCTGTCTCTCTACACTGACTGCCCCTTCCCCAAGTGGATGCACTGGGCTCTGATCGCCTACGCAATCAGCTTCATATTCCTCTTTCTCAACTTCTACACTCGGACATACAATGAGCCCAAGCAATCCAAAACCGGAAAGGCAGCCACGAATGGTATTTCAGCCAACGGTGTGAACAAGTCAGAAAAGCAGCTAGTGTTAGAAAACGGGAAACCCCAGAAAAACGGAAAGCCAAAAGGAGAGTAGACTGACGTGGGCCTTCACCGGTTGACAGTGAGGAAACTCCTGTGTCATATAAAATTTCAGGGGCAACAGAAGCAGAGGGTCTGGGGTAGGGAGAGAGGCAGGTGTGTTCCATGCACCTTCAGACTGAGCAAACCTTTCCAAATGGAACCCAGATGTTTTATTTATGAAGTTTTTATTTTTCAACTCTTTTTTTTTTTTTGTTAGCCTCGATGTTGTCCAGACCAAAGCAATCCCAACGTGACCTTGGAGCCCCTCCTCCTGTTCACACCCACCTGCTCAGTGGGTGAAAATGTCACCCATCTTTACATTCACCCCTTCTTCAGTCTGAATTTTAGATAATCACAGAAACGCAGTTTTTTTTTAAATTTTTTTTTTTTTTGGCTAAATCACCAGTTCCCCACTGGTTGCAAATCTGACATTTTCTTGTCCAGAGATAGAGCTGTGGATACATTTGAATTTGGATTCACTTACTGACCCTTGTGGTCAAATCTCTCCACCTCTAGTCGGAATAGTCCCTTTTGGCTGTAATTAAATTTGAAAACTCTGCTAATCTCTGTAGAATCTTAGAGGCTTGATGATGATGATGGTGTTGGTGAAAATAAGAAAGAATAACAGTAAAATCCTGTCTTGTGACCCAAAGGCCACCATGACTTAACGGCGCAAATCACTGTGGGAAACATTTTTTTTTTTTATTTTTATTTTTGTGATGAGGAAGGTAGCCTTTGAATACTCGTATTATTAGCAGAAATGTATTATGAGGATTAAAATTATTGAATGATTGAAACATGAAACAACTCATGTCTTTGTTTAGTAACATCTAAGGTAGTCACAGTTACATGCAGTTAGAACTCTAAGGGTATATTGATTATATCAGGCTTTCCTTGTTTTGATTTGTGGCTGTTGCTGATTTTTTCATATGTGGACATACACCTACCTCTTCTGTGGAAAGAACATTTAAATAAAATAAAATGAAATAAATTTTACTTAAAAAAATCAAGGAGTCCTCTAATGTAAAATTTAATTTTAACTTTCAAACTTACTTTTTTTGTTTATTTTCTTTTATTTACATACAAATAGCACACACCAGACATTTCTGTGATGTTATCCATCTCTTTCAATGTGTCTCATTTTGAGTGATGTTTATTTCCCCTGTGACGACATTGCAAAACCTTCTTTATTAACTAGAAATGAAGTATCAACAACGCATTTTGGTGCAATACCTTGACTCCTTGGTGCTAATGATCGATAAATTCAGTGCTTGCTGGTACAAGGTGTTACTTGTTAATGCAAGATGAGAAAATGTGAGACTGAGTCAGGTCTCGGTGTCAAATTCGGTGTTTACAAAAGACGTATTTCATGTAATAGAAACGAACAACTGTTAAGAAGACGTATTTCATGTAATAGAAACGAACAACTGACAGCTGCAGAAGAGACGTTCCACATTTTTTTTTTAAAGACAGATTAATTTGTTATGGGATGTCACAGAGGGATCATATGGAAAGAGAAAATGTGACAAAAATAGCATGAATATTTCTGAATCTTCCAACTTGTCAAAACTGCATGTGTAGGAGGAGGATGTCTGCTGTTTGTACAGACTTTCCGAATATTTTGTAAACTATATTTATTGTGCATTGAGATTACGTTTTCCCCGGAGGCATGCAGTCATGAACATTGCAGAAAATTAGCAGCACACCCAGTGATAGTGTGGTCTAAAAGGCTCACCACTTTGTTTTTTTCGCCAGTGTGTAATGACTAGAGATGTTGTAAATCTTTGTGAACATTCTGTACTGGCTTCCCAGACCCCTTCATTCCCTGCTGTCAATTTCAGCACAATAAATATACTACTGCCGTGGGAAAAATGATTCTCTTTGTTGATCAGCTTGTTTCTGTTCAAATTTATTTTCTGTTGACCACTTGTTACACAGAAAAGCAATGAAACTAGATCTTGGGTCTCTGAGTTTTTACTTCAAAGTTTGGTTTTTTTTGTATGTATTTATGTATTTGTATGTATTTTTTTGTATGTATTTTGAGGCAGGTTGCTGTTACATAGCTCAGGCTGGCTATGAACTCACTGCCCACTGGTCCCTGCCTCCAGAGTCCTGGGATTACAGGAGTACAAAAAAACTAAAAGACATGTTTTTATGGTAGATTTTTTTTTATTAAATATTAGTTCTATTTGCTTTCAGACATGAAACATATCATTCTAAATAATTCTGAGGAGGCTCAGAATCTCATGTTTAAATCACTCAGTCCTTACTGTAAGTTCATGGAAGATGACTTTAAATGCCAAAATGATGGGGTTTCTTAATAGCTTTGATAATTTCTGAATCATCACAGAATAGTCATATACCCAGTGAACAAGGGTTCCACCTTCTTTATATCCTTTCATGAAATGCCTTTCATGAAAATATCTTCCTAAATAGAAAATAGAGAATTATTAAATATTTGCACATTCACACATTTGACTATAAACTCTGGAAACAGCCACCTTTCCAGTATAGTAAATGGCTGCAGTGTCCCACACTCCAACACCCCACCTTCCAGCACTCGTATCTATGTCCTGACAGACACTGACTGGCCGCTAGTTTCAGCTTCAGCATTACTAATTCATTCATTCTTCCATTCCACACTCCAGGCATCTGAACATTCAAGATGTTCATGTCTTGAAACATGGACTCTCCCAGTGTCAGGGCTCTTGCTAGTGGATTCTATTGTCTGCGACTGAGGGCTGCTGCTCAGCAAGGGACAGGAGCCTCAGTGTCCTCAGAGGGAGTCCCAAAATCCTAGGGCAGGTGGATATTTGTGAAAGACTTGTGGGACTTTCAGTGATTTTCCAGTTTTATCTCCCAAACAAAGAGCAGGAAGAAAGAAAGGAGACAGTATAATCGAGTCATACAGCTGTCCCTTGGGTGGCACTTGGCAACAATGCTTACTCGTGCCCCTGGGTTCCCCAGCTTGAGATAAAAGCCATAGTTAGCAGAGCCATTGGCTTGCTCCTGTAGGCTTCGGCAGGCTGCAGGCTTCCTGCCAGGCTGGTGTCTGTCTGCTGCAGGTTCTCCCGTTTCTGAGGCGACTGTGTAATAAGGTCTACACAGGAGAGATGATGCAAATGGGTGACGGGCAGAGATGGCCTGTCACTTGTGCGACTACATTTCTGTCTGACAGCATAAAGGGATTTTTTTCCTAACAAATGCACCAGAATTCTTACACGTATCTTGGACACAGCTAAGTTGCAGGCTTTTAAAAATAAAAGATAAGGTGGACAGCTATAAAAAAAGAAAACCTTAAATTTACAGATTTGTTCTATATATGTAATTCAAGTACCCCATATATGAGGGGAAAAAAAAAACTCGTGGAAGTAGAAATTATTTTGTTGGGCTGTATGATTGTGGTACCTCACCAGTTGGTGCACTATATATTGACTACTGGGGCAGGATATTTCCTGCTCTCCATCTCATCAGAATGGGCTACCTCTCACACTGAGCTATTTTCTCAGCTCTTTCCTCCTCAGCTATCTGAATTCACCCTTGCCCCCTCCCTCCCTACCCAACCATCCTCCCTTTCCGTTTCAGGGAAGTCAGTTCTTTGTTCCTTTTCTCTATTTAGAATTCTTTTCTTTGTGTTTGTTTGCCAGGGTGGCAAAGGGAAAGCACTAGTTGGAATTCTTTTGTCACCTGCGATACATTAGATTTAACCGAGTCTCTCCTCCCTGTGAGCAAACGATTCCACGAACCAGTCTTTCAAGAATAATGATTACCTAGCTATTTGGAAATGAGGGAGTGGGTAGATGCCATCATCTTGCATGGTATGCAAGCATTATGCTAACAAGTCGAGCCCCACCTTGTGGCTTACCTTACTAATGTCCTTCATCTGGGCATCCTGAACAACATATTCCACAGGCATATTATATAGTTAAGAGCATTAGCTCCTCAGACATAGTTTCATAGATATTTAACATCTATTTTTTTCTCTCTCAGTGACAGGCACTAAACTGAGGCCTCGTGCATACCAGGCACGATTTCTACCCATGAGCTACGTCCCTAGATTTCACGTTTTTCTAATTTCAGTTACAATCAGGAAAAATTTAAAGATGTTTCATGATCACAAAAGAGAAAGTAACCTCAAGTTTGTGTTTAGAAAAAAAAAAAAAAAGCTGTGGTTTTGCTTGAAGAATTATGGCCAGCCCTTCTAAAAGTGAAACCTAATGTTTTCCGCACTAAGAAAATATCCTGGTGATGCAAGGCAAAAAAGCAACCAGATGAGATTTGAAGTTTTCATCCTAGAGGTCTACCCTAAAGATTAGTTATGCCATTATTCCAGCTCCATCGTTTTTAGTGTGCTAGACATTGACTGGCACAATGAATCCATTCCACCTGAAGTGCTCTTTCTGCTTTCCTTCAGCATTGCAGAAACTGAAAAACTAAATTTCCATTTCTCCCATTCCTTTGTGAACTGTGTTTCTCTGACAACTTGCACTTTTACTTTTGTCAACACAAGGCAATCGATTGAAACTTTAAGAAGGCAGAGGACACAGATGCACCTTCTTGCGGTACTACAGGTAAAACAATGGGCTCTTCCAGACAAGTTGGCAACAGCTGGCCTGTATCTTCCACTGTCTGCAGCAGTCATGGCAGATGTAGTCGTACACATTTGAAGTCAAAGCTAAAGGAGGTTTTCTGACCTTCATGTTTCCAAGTTACTAATTGTAAGAGCATTTAATCCCCCCCCTCTCTGTGTGTATGTGTGTGTGTGTTTGTGTTTGAGATAACTTGAATGGTATCTGTTCTATACACTGAACCTTATATATAACTCAGCATGTATACAGCACTAAACATGATCAAGAAATGGCTGTAAAGACTATATAGAATTAGTTGTCTGCCATAGTTGAATTTATAGGGAGCAATAACTTCATGTTCAGTGGGAAATGCAATAATATTTCCATGAGACACATAGCTAAGTTATGACCCATGGTCATCTAGAATGGGATTGTAATTAAAGGCAACCATTTGGCAGGCCCATTGTTTGCCGTTTTATACCGTTATGATGCAAATGAAGAACATGAAGATCAGTGACAAGGCTGCTCCTGATTGCACTACACATCACACAGAGAGTTAGCTCACATCTGAAATTCTTGGTCCAGAGTAGGACAAGGAGCCTCTATGGCTGCTGCAATAGGCTTCCTGGTACTTGATACTTGCAGACCCATATCACCTCCAAACCAGATCCAAAGTTTATTCCTGTGGGTTGAAGAGCTAAAACTTAAGTCTACAACCTCAACAGTTTTCTGTGAAACGTTGCAACATTGGTTGTGAAATGACGGGCATATAAGAACTGCATTGCATTTGAGGAGATTTGGCTGCACCTGAGAACCTGAATCTCTCTATCCCCTTGACCTAGGCCTGACCAAACTTAAAGCAGGCCCTCTTCCTTTATTGGATGACATAGGCCTTCGTTACATGGGAGGCTGGCCCTTCCCATGATGCTTTCCACTCTCTGTGCCATTACATCTAGCACTGTATGGTAGGATTTGGCTGATTTTCATCTGTAGTAACACATAGGAATAGATTCTCAGGAGACTAACCAAAGCAGGATGACACATCTGGAGAATGAACTGAGATTATTGATAGATGTATAATGTACCAGAAATTCTTGATTGAGGCTAACACTCCCTAGGGAGGAGTGGCTTTAATGTTGTCTAACTGAACCTGGACTTATAGCCTACTTAAAATAAGATAGAAATCAGAAAAGCATTGGAATAACATGTTTGTGAGAATCAAAAGGCTTCTGGAGCTAGTAAGGTTGGGGGTTTTGTAGTTTTTGTTTACTCCCTCACTGTTTGATAAAGACCACCGGGTGCTTGAAAAATTGCTTAGTAGCTACTTCCAGTAGGTTGGGGATGATGGGGGAAGAGAAAGCTGTCTCTGAAATGGCCACTTCACTTCAGTCACAGGCTGAAGCTGGAGAGGTACCAAAATGCCAGTGACAGTGTGGCCATAGCTACGTCACAACAGTAGAGTCAGAATGGATATTAGAATGGCTTAGTTTGAGGATATGAGCATAGTTGCTTACAATGTGCCTGGGTCAGAAATAAATGGGCAACTTATTCAAGTCCTATTGATTGGTATAACTGACAAAACCGGGAGAACTCAGGCCTGAGTTGCCACAGTGGAAAGCAATTTACCAATTACTTACCAATTCCCACATCTGATCCAGGGCACAGAACTCACTTCCTCTCCCTCTCCTTTCATTTGAGACAGAGTCTGGCTGTGTTGCCTAGGCTGGTCTTGCATTGTTGGGCTCCAGATTTCCTCTCTCCTGTTTCTGGAGGGCTAGGACTCTACACATGCTCCATGATGTCTGTCTGCAGAGATACCTCAGTGAAGGGAATTCCTCAGGTTGGTGCCATGAGGATAATGGTACCTCTTACCTTTTACCAAGAGAGAAGAGAAACAGTTTGGGGAGATGCTGGAACATGGAACATCTCAACCATCAAGCGCCCAAGTTAATAATAGGGTCCCCAGTCAAAATGGGGGTGGTAAATGGGATTCTGGTCTGAGTCTATCCCACTTGAGCTCACTGATTCTCCATCCTCCCAAGCACACACCTTCCCAGTTACCACATGTACAGCTGAATTAAACACACCATCTTTCTTGGGTCCTACACTGCTTCCCCTCCTCATGGAATAAGGAAAGGAATGGGATGAAAGACCAAGTCAAAGCTAACCGCCCCCCCCCCATTGAAACTGTATACCACAAGCTATGAGCTCTACATTACCTGGTAATGTCAGCTGTTCATGGTGCCCTCCACCATCTGAAAGATTCAAGGTACTGAGTCTTTGTCATGTTCCATTTAACTCTTCCTGTTTTACCTCAACAGAAAAATAGTAGAGTCTCAGAGAGTGACACTTCATTACTAACCAACCAGGCAATGCCACACTGAGCAGCTGTTGTAGATGTAGTCCGTTGATAAGCAAATCAACCAAATCAACATAATTTTGGCAGCTGATCGCTATCAATGCATTAGTCGTTTTCCTTCATTTTCAATAGAGGTGAGTCACTTTTTCACCTGCACCGTAAGCATGCACGTATCTTACACACACCTCTTACATCCACCTTAGCTACCCCTCAGAACAATGCCATCCATGCCTTCTCTGTAAGAGTCAACCACAGCAGCCTTGTTTGTTTCATCCTGATGGACATCACTGTGGCCCACTGTAGATAGCATTACACTGATGTGTTGCCATGAGGAGGGCGTAGCAAATACCACAGATTCTTTGGCAAAGGAAAATGTATGCCTGAAGTGGGAGGGAAAATAAATGGTAAATTCAAGGGTCATGACATTAGTGAAGTGTATGGTACCGACATTCCTTCCAGGGTAAGAAAATTGCTGCTGTCTACCACCAGTCACTATTAAAGAATCACCAGATGGCTGTCATCTTGTTGGCTTTTGTAATAACACACACATTTGGGGGTGTTGCTCTTTCTCATTTATTAAGTAGACCATTAGCCTGCCAGGTCTGAATGGGGTCAAAGGCAAGAAAAGGATTTTCAGGCACCATGAATAGCAGTGTAAGCTGCTCTGCTATTTAAGATTGAGGAGCCAATAGATTAAATGGTGCTTGAAGTGTTTGACAGAAAGTAGTTCTGGGGGTAACATCTGAAAGCCCTTGATTGAGAATCAAGGTGCAATCCTTTAGGGTTTTAGGTAAAAGCCACGGCCCAGTCCCCAAATTATTAAGAAACAGATCCAAGATTATGCTTGGGCTTTGCTATGTGTTTGTGTATCTGACTACAGAGCATGAAATGATTCTGCAAACTGAGCTGCTCACCCTGGGCTGGGTGTTATCTGACCCACCATCTCATAAGCTAGATCAGGCACAGCAGTGGGAGGCCGAGAAGGCACAGGTACATGGCCTGAGCTGCCCTTAGATTCCCACTGTGCCTGCCCTTGCTTCATGCCTCCTCATATCACACATTCCATTTCACAACAGTTCCACTAAGAACTTTATTTAAACAGCAGCTGACAGATCGCACAACTCTGATACATGGTCTGAAATGCTAAACCATATAGACTGCATCATCTCAGCTCCTTCTGTGGCTTCAGTGTGGCCCTCAAATTCATATGTTGGTTGTTGAAATTTAAGTCATGAAGTCATGTGTTAATGGTATTTGGAGGTGTGACCTGTGGGACAGAGGGATTTGCCCCTCATGAATGAATGTAGCATGGCTCAAGGGTGGCTTTGTCAGATAAGTGAACTCTCTGGCTAGCTTGCTGTATTATGTGATACCTTACATCATGCCTTAACCCTGTGGGAAGACCCTCTCCATATGCCAAGCAATCGTCTAAGACCATAATCTTATTAACCCTTTTCTTTGTGAAATATCCAGGGTGTGGAATCTTGCAATAGCCACAGAAAATGGAGAAAGACAGCAAGCTCTCTGGCCAACTGGCCTCCAGCTGATTTCAGTCAACAGGTCGTGGTGACCCAAAGATCCCAGAGTGACAAGGATTCTTCCATGCCCTATCCCTACTTTGGGTTGTCTCTGCAACTCAGCCCCCTGCCTCAAAAACACAGCGAAGCTGCTTCCTCCTCCCGATTCTCACTGAGCTCAAGAGTTTCCCTTCCTGCTCCCGCACTTCCAGAACAGCTCCCAACTCCTGTTCATTTCCCTGAATCTCAGTTCTTCCCTTCTGATCCTTACTCTACTTCTACAGACCACCCTTTCACTAAAGCTTCTTCATGCAGGCCATGTGGGGTAAAATCTGATTTATGCTGTGCCCCTTCTTGAGAAACTGAAAAAGGAAATAATTAAACTTGGGTTACAAATTCTTTTATGTAACATGCAAACACCAGTTGGAAATGGCCTTCGGCAGTGTTATAACTGAGCTGGTAAGTGGCCCGCAAAGAGATGCCTTGGTGGGTAAGATTGAGAAGACATGAATTCAAATGCCCAACACTTACATAAGAAGCTAGGTATGCAACACACACACACACACACACACACACACACACACACACACACACACACACACACACAAGAAATGGCCCCAAAAGATGTGTGGAAAATTTCCTGGGAGAGGACATTAGACTATACATCTGCATGGTGACTTTCCCTACAGGAAGAATGACCAGAATTTCAAATTTGATGATTGGCAAAATGATGAAGGTGTAGGAAAGAGTATCATTGAAGACTGATACATTTTGTTTTCCATGTGGATTCTCATGGAAATTTTTTAACAGAGACTTTTTAACACATGACTTTTTTTAACACATAACAGGTGATCCATCCACTGCTTTCTCTAGACAGCTCATGTTTGTTTTGTGACGCATATAGTTGGCAAGAGATTGATTGTATAGTCACTGAATTGTAGCCTCTGGAGTCTGAAAAAAAGGTATTGTAGATGTGATTAAGAATCTTAAGATGGGGCTAGAGAGATGGCTCAGATATTAAGAACACTTACTGATCTTACAGAGGACCTGGGTTTTTTCTATTCCCAGCACCCACATGGCAGTTCACTTTAACTCCAGTTTCAGGGGATTGCATGCCCTCTTCAGGCCACCATTGACACCAGGCATGCGTGTGGTGCACATACACACGTGTAGGCAAAACACCTATACACAATTTTTAAAAACATTCTTAAAAGAGAGAAATTCTTCCCATGCAAAAAGAAGGTGAGGATGATGGAGATAGACTTGGAGGGATTCAGCTCAGGAATATTGGCCCTCATCAGAAACTAAAAGAGGCAAGGAAAGAATTCTGTCTGTCTGTCTGTCTGTCTGTCTGTCTGTCTGTCAAGACAGGGCTTCTTTGTGTAGCTTTGGAGCCTATCCTGCTGGCACTCACTCTATAGACCAGGCTGGCCTTGAACTCACAGAGATCCCCCTGCCTCTTCCTTCCAAGTGCTGGCCCCTCTTTCTCTTTTTAACATAAGTTTTTATTGATTCTTTGGGAATTTTACAAAATGCACTCCAATCCCACTCATTCCCCAGTCCCTCTGTATTTGCCCTTCATCCTTGTAGCATCCCCCTCCTAAGGAAATGTAAAAAGAAAAAATAAAATACAAATAAAATTAGTAATAAGAATATTAATTAAAGGCAAACAAGACAAAAACAAAACCCCACTTCACTCCTTTGTCTTTCCAGCTGTTCCATCATCTCTTCATTTGTCTTAGTGGCATTGGGAACTGCTGTGTATCAAGCAGAATATCCTTTTGTCCAAACAGCTTTACTTGCAAATGTTCATTGTGTAGTGCATTGTTGGTCAGGTTCAAGGCCTCTGGCTTCCAGCACACCATCAATACTGGACCCTCTCTGAAACTCCTCTGGGATATGCTGCTGTTGCCCTGAGTCAGTATGGGGTAGATGTTGGGGAGTGCCAACTCAAAGCCCTGGATATGTATCTGAGTGGCAGCTGCATTGGTCAGCTCACCCTTAGGTGAGGGGCGGAGCCAGTTCTCCCATGCCCATGGTGAGAGAGCTTTCCTAATGCTGGGGACCAGTTGCCTTCCAGGCTAGCTAATTGGTTCTGATGCCCCAGGGCCAGTTTGGAGTCAGTCTAAGGGTTAGCTTATAGCCTCTATAGATAGCACTACCTTGCCCACTCCTTCACATCATGCTTCTAGGCTCCAGAAACATAAGAGGATAAGGTTTGGAAGTCATTTGCTGCAGGAACAAGGGGGGGGGGGCGGGAACAAGGGCTCGAAAAGGTTGATCTGGTGGGCACGTCTGTGGAGTGAGTGGCAAGCCTCTCACAGCGGAGCCCGATGCTGGTCTTGATATGGGGCCATCCTTGGACTAGACAGCCACTTGATAGTTTCCGTTGCAGAGAACACGGTAGTCCATTATAATTGGGATAACCCACTGTGAACTCAATGGCTTGCCAGTAGTAGCGTTAGTTTGTGAACTTCAGAGCATTGCTTCATATTATTCAGGAATTTCTTTTATAAAAATGATATACTCTCGCTCAAGGCATCTAGTCATCTTTCTGTAGACTACAGTGGCCCACTTGTGATAGCTTTGAATATTTTCTTTAGCTTATGTTGATGCTGATAGACACTAAACAAAATAAAAGCACAACCTCTCTCTTTCCCTATTGTGGATGGTGGAATTTGAAATCTAATTTATAATAAACCAAAGTGGAATTACACATACACTAGAAGTGAACAATCACACTAGCTGGATCTACAGAATAATTTGGGGTCTTTAAATAATTACCAGTTGTAGAAAAGGGTGAGCATTTTTTGATTGTTTGTTTGTTTTTGTTTTTTTGTTACCAGGGATGTCCAAACTTTCGACTTCTGTGGACTGCATGGGACCAAAATGAACTGTCTTAGGCCACATAAAACCTGGAGGGCAAAGATGTCTGTTTATACTTTTCACATAGCTGATGCCACAGATAAGGACAGATGTCTCTAACCACCCTGGTTATATGGGACCCATTCAGTGTCTCAAGTTGTTTCTAATGAAGAGAATGAGCTTAGCAAGTAAAAAAGTTTCATGGATTTTTTTGGTATTTTTATTATAAAAACAAAAGAAAAAAAGGCAACATAAACTAGTGGGATATTTGACGTTGACCCTTTAATACAGTTATCTTTTTGTGACCCCCCAACCATAAAATTATATTTGTTGTTCTTTCTTTCTTTCTTTCTTTCTTTCTTTCTTTCTTTCTTTCTTTCTTTCATTATTTCTTTATTTCTTTATTTCCTTCTTTCTTTTTGGTTTTTCAAGACAGGGTTTCTCTGTGGCTTTGGAAGCTGTCCTGGAATTCACTCTGTAGACCAGGCTGGTCTCAAACTCCCAGAGATCTTCCTGCCTCTGCCTCCTGAGTGCTGGGTTTAAAGGTGTGCACCACCACTGTCTGGCTTTGTTGCTATTTCTTAACTGTAATTTTGCTACTGTTATAAATCATGATATAAACATCTGTGTTTTCCAGTGGTCTTAGGCAATCCCTGTAAAAGGGTCATTCAATCCCCAAAGAGGTCCTGACCCACAGACTGAAAACTGCTAAACTAATACGTTAGTGTTTGGTTCAATGGAAGTAGTTGAGCCTCCTATGGTGCTCATGGGTGCTTGGTTCTGATTCTACTCTCAGCTTTCCTCTTGAAAACAGCTGCTCACAAACAGACGCTGCCAGAGAGTGATGACATGAATAAGGCAAGATTGTAATCAAAAGAAGGGAAGGGCGTCTGTCTCTGGGAAGACAGGACCCATAAAACCTAGTAAAAAGACGCAATAAAATTTGTCTTTAAGTCAAATGCCAGATTGAAACTACAGGCATTCCATCTGAAAATTGGCAAGAAACATATTTATGTCGATTGAAAATGGGGTTGCAAATGCAACAAAATACCGATTATTTTCCAAGAGGCCTTAAACTCTGTTTTTTTAAGCTTCATATCAAATTGAAACCAGTTACATACTTTTCATTGTTCGTAGGACTGTGTTTAGCCAACCTGTCAAAATGCACAGAATCATTGGCCTTAATTTGAGCTTGTCATGATTTTAGTTTCATTCATTTGAACTGTATTGCTAACTTGGTTTTCACCTTAAAGACACACATTTATCTCATTTAAGTATTTAATTCACTAAAAGTGCTAAATCTCAACACCAGTTCATATATATATGTATGTATATATATTATTTAAATTAGAAACAACCTTATTTTACATATCAATCCCAGTTCCCTCTCCCTCCCATCCTCCCATCCCCCCACGGATCCCCCCATTCTATCCCCCCCATCCACTCCCCAGGGAGGACGAGGCCTTCCATGGGGGATCATCAAAGTCTGTTACATTATTTGGAGCAGGGTCTAGGCCCTCCCCTGTGTATCTAGGCTGAGAGGGTACCCCTCCATAGGGATTGGGCTACCAAATTCCATTTGTACACTAGGGATAAATACTAGTTCCACTGTCAGAGGCCCCACAGACTGCCCAGGCCTCCTAACTGACACCCACAATTTAGGAGGATTGGTTCAGTCCAATGTTGGTTCCCCAGCTTTACCACTGGGGTCCGTGAGCTCCCACTTGGTCAGAAAAGCTGTTTCGGTGGTATGCCAGCTCTTATTGTTAACTTCTGATGCAAACATTGTTTTGATACCATAAAGGACTTGATAACATGTTGCAAATAATAAAATCTCAATATCTGCCCTCAACGACTAAGTCACCTTCCTTCTGGTAATAAATGATGCTGCCCCAGTCAGTGTCAACATTTTTAGGAATTCCTGGATTTGGTAGTGATTTAATCCCTTGGCCTTTGTGAAATTCACAGTCTCAATGACAATTTGCATATTGTTACTCATTTTTATACTTTTGTACGTACATTTTCCTGAAACACGGTACAATGATACTTCCTTAAATGTGAGCTTGGGACAGGATCTGCATCGACACCCATCAAATTTATAGTAAGTTCCTCTCTCTTCCTTATCATCAATGGGCACCACCAATAATTCTACTAACTATATTGACAACAGACAAAGAAAATTAAATTGCTTTCATATACTTTTCACTCACTGTTACATATAAGTCTTTTTAGCTGTATCTTTTAATGGCATCAAATAAGCCATTTATTCAGTATGATGCTATTCATCATTATTGCCTCTAGTGGCCAGGGTGATAGAACAATCAGTAAAATGCTCGCCATAGGAGCAATGAAAACTCAAGTTCAACCAAGCATCCATGTAAAAACCTGTGTGTGGTAGCATGTTTCTATTACTGTAGTACTGGAGGTATGGGGTGGGGGTAATAGGACAATGTCTGGAGGTTTCTGGATAGCAGCCTAGTCTAGTGGGAGAGCTTCTGGCTAAATGAAAGATCCTGTCTCCAAAAAAAAAAAAAAAAAAAAAAAAAAAAAAAAAAACAAAAAAAACCAACAAAACAAAACAACAAAACAACAATAACAAACCAAAGTAGATGTCTGCTGAGAAAGAACGCCTGCTGGTGACCTCTGGCTTTCACAGCACACATGCAGGTGCATACTTGCACACACAATGCACACTCACACACATGAACCTTCCCCATATAATCTAACCCCACAGGCAAAGTGGCAAATTAGTCACATTTGTAGTATGAGCGCTGTCACTCATTGACAAGGCATAAAAGTAAAATTAGTGGCTTTACTCTCTCAACTCTTTTGGATAGATTCCTCCAGTTTCTTAGCTCCTCTGGCTGGTTGGAGACAAGTTGATTTTAGAAGAATTCTCATTTCTTTTTTTCAGAGCATATTGCCCCTGCAGTTCTCTCTGTCCATCGTTTAGTGAATTCACCATTTGGAAAATGGTTTTGGTGTTTCTTGCTATTAAATATATTACAACACAACAAGAGAATTTTTATGAGCTTTTAAAAAACAATTTTTATGAGCAGACAGATTTTTTTCTATTCTGCTGCTTGATTCTCCTGGCACAATCCCTGATACAAACTAAATTTGGCAGCATGCTTTTGTATACCTTTTCAAATTACAGCCTTTGAAAATGGGCACAAATTCCCTACAAATTAAGCAGAATGCCATTGGTGCATCGAACAATCTTCCTTCGTGTGTAACTTTCCCTTCTTGGGCTTCTGTTTTCTTTTGAGACATTATAGAAGCCGTGTTTCAATAAAAAATATATAAGGAATTATTTTAATGTTTAAAAATATTTTTAACTCTGTGTATGTGTGTCTGTGTCTGGGTGTGGGCACATGTGCACAGGGCGGCACCTTCAGAGGTCAGAAGAGGAGGTCAGATCCCCCGGGAGAATGTGAGCTGCCTGATATGGGTGCTAGGAACTGAAGTTGGATTCTCTGTGGAGCAGTACTGGCTCCTAATAGCTGGACCCTCTCTCTATCCCAAGGACTATTTCTTCTACGTAGAAAGCAAGGTTTGGGTTCTTTCCTATCCAGCTGCTGAGGCAGCAGAAGAAAGTGGATGGTAAAACTGGCAGGCAGTGACTGAAAGGCACCAAGATGTGAAGGTGCCCTTAATAACCAAAAGAGAATACTTACGGTTCCAAATGTCTTCACTAAATGTCTACTGTTTGCATTGGAGGGTTAAAACACTGTTGGTGAGTTCTGTTTTGTCTACTGAGTCAACACAAACACATGTAGCATCTATTGGTATCAATTCTACAGTGCACTTGGAAAAGAAAAAACCATGATAGAAGCAGCATACCACAGTAAAACTGAAGCCATGCGAGTGAACATACCTCGGCAGTGTGCATGTTTCCGTTGTGTAACAAGTGTGAGTTGTTCTCTACAAAGTTCATGTTTAAGAACCACACATTTGAGTCATAAGTTATAGCACAACACTCATGTTTAAAATAGTCTTTTTTATTTTGTGCTGGGTGGGCCCCATTCATGGTTATCCTGGATTGCGTGTGGGCAGTGGGCCGAGACTTTGACACACCCGGTTTATGTGAGAGTCAGCCATACTATGCAAATTTGAACACCATGTGTTGATTTTGCTCTGGTTTTTGTTTGGAAGATAAACCCTGGAGAAGACCATGGATGGTAGGTAGATTGTGTGGGATATTGTTTATTGACTCTGGCATCCCTTCCAGCTCTCTCCTTCCACTCTTCTTAATTCATCGAGTGCAAGGGTAGTGCTCAACAAACTCATTCCCAGGAGTACTTGAGGCCAGAGTTCTGGGTCTTCAATATTCTCCTTCTGTCAGCAAAAGATGAAAGAGTGGGATTTGGGGAGGGAAAGGGTACCATGACAGCAGAGACTGGGTCCCCTGTTTTCTCACACATCATCCACTCCTTTAACGTGCAGTTCTTCCTGGCCTCTCTGGGCCCAGCCAATGGGCACCATCACCATGGACAAGAAAGTGGAGTGAGGGGCTCTTTACTTCTGTCCATCCAGCCGAATGCCTTTAGGCACACAATCTCCTCTGTTAAACCCTTTCTGCTTAAAAACTCCAGAATCTGTTCTTTGTATTGAATGCCGAACATTATAGGTGAATACAAAAACCCAATAAGCACTTAAACTGGGTGCAATATGATGTAAATTGATTCCACTCTCAGGTTGCAACAGCCATGAAAAGTTGAACGGTTATAGCATTTGAAAATGAACTTTCTTACCTTTTAATTTCATTTTTTGGTGTTTGCTATATGAGTGTATGACATGTTTGCGTATGCACATGCATGTGTGCTTACAGGTGTGCATACATGTCTGTACACATGTGTGTGGAGACTAGAGGCTGACTTTGAGTGTCTTCCTCTGTCGCTTTTCTCCCCAATTGTTTATTTTTGTTCTTTCTCTTCTTTTCCAGTGTATGTGTGTTCAAATGTGTGCACATGCATGTAGAAACCTGACATTGATGTCAGGAATATTCTTCTATCTTTCTTCTACCTTATTCATTGAGGCAGGATCCCTCAATAGAGCTTAAAGTTCATTGATATGGCTAGTCTCATAACCAGCATGCTTGGGAGATCTCTAATTTCTGTGTTTCCAGCTGGAATTCCAGGCAAGCCTCCCAGCCCACCTGAAATTTCATGAGTTCTGGGGATCCGAACTCTGCTTACACTGCTTACACTCTTCCTTACACTGACAAGAATTTTAACTGAGAAGCCATATCCCCAGCTTTAGTTCCACCTAATTTATTTTTTGAGACAAAGTCTCTCATTGTATCTGGAACTTAGTGATTCAGCTAGGCTGCCTAGCTAGGTATCTCCAGAGATCTGCCTGTCTCTGTCCTCTTAGTGATGGGGTTACAAATAAGCAATGCTGTGCTTGGCTTTTTATGTGGTTTCTAAAGACCCACACTTGGGTTTGCACAGAAAATATTTTACCAACTAAGCCATCACCCCAGCTTCATCGATATTCTCTCTCTCTCCTCTCTCTCTCTCTCTTTCTCTCTCTCTCTCTCTTCCTTTCTTTCTATTGTCTATCTCTCTATCTGTCTGCTGTCTGTCTTTTTTCATATTTTTAATTAAAATATAATCACACAATTTTACCTTCCTTTTTCTTCCTCCAGCCTTTTCCATATCCTGTCCCTCCATCCCCTCCTATGTTTCCCCCATTACTCCCTGTCTGATTGAGGACCATTTTTAAAATTATTATTGTTACATATGTATGTGTACACATGAATATATTAATACAACCCCCTTTTTATTTGTTTTGTGTGCGTGTGTGCTTGGGCATGTGTCATGATGAATGAGTGAAGCTTAGAGAAGCTTAGAGTTGGTTCCCTCCTTCTACTATGTGTGTCTCAGGGATTAAACTCGTATTGTCAGGCTCAGTGGAATGGACTTTTATCAGCTGAGCCATCTTGCCTGCCCTCTTTGGATAGCCTCTTTCTTTCTTCTTTCCTCTTTTTTCTCCTTTCTTTCTTTCTTTCTTTCTTTCTTTCTTTCTTTCTTTCTTTCTTCCTTTCTTCCTATCACATCATTTCCTTGAATGTACCCCAGTACTTTCTACACTACAGAAATGGTCCTTAAAATCTGGAGCCACATTAAATAACTGTTCTCCTGTGAGTACCCATATCAAAGCATAGCCTTGGTTCTAGACTTTGTGTGTCTTTTTTGTTTTGAGATCATCTCACCCAGGTTAGCCTTAAACCTGGGATTCTTCCACTTTGGCCTCCCAAATGTTGTGGTTTTGAGCACAGACCTCTTTGCCTCATCATTTTTTTTCTTTTTTCTTTTTTAATTTCTAGAAATTGAACCCAAGGCTTCATACATAATAGGAAAACACACTTCATTGATTCACATTCCCAGCCTTTTTTCTTTTGAATTTTTTTAAATTTTGTTTTACTTTTATTTATTTACTTTTTTTTTGAGACAGTGTCTACTTATGTAGCTCTGGCTGGCCTAGACTTCATTTATGTAGACCATGTTGATGGAGAATTCACATCAACCTGCCAGTGTCTGCCTCTGCTAGGTTTAAAGGTGTGCATCACCACTCCTGGCCTCTCTTTTCTTTCCTTTTCCAAAGCATTATTTATTTTTTTTGATGCAGGATCTTACATGCTGGTTTTGAACTCACATGCTTGCAATCATCCAATCTCAACTTTCTTAGTAGCTGGGATTACAGGCATGTACCAACCAGATTTGATTATTTTTAATATTTGTTTTTGCATGTGTAGTATGCATTCCTTCATGTGTGTCAGCATATGTGCTCATGTGTGTGTGTGTGTGTGTGTGTGTGTGTGTGTGTGTGTGTGTTTGTGCACACATGTGCATACATGTGGGTGTGAAGGCCTGAAATTGATGCCAGGAGTCTTCCTTGACTCCTCCAGTACGAGGCATGGTCTTGCACTGAACCTAGAACTCACCATTCTATTTCGTTTGCAGTCCAGTTTGCTATAAGAGTCTCTGTTTCCCCAGAGCTGGGATCATAAGTGGCTTCTACAACCGCCTGGCTTCTATGTGGTTTCTAAGAATCTGAACTTCAGTCCTCATCTTGCACACCAAAACCTTTACCCACTGAGCCTTCTCCCTGGCCCAGGTGTTTTCTAACATTTTTATTTGGAGAATTTTTCAAAACTTGTTTTGTTCCTTTAGTTGCCTTTGTTTCTTCTAGGGTCAGATAGTTGGTGTATGTATTCTGTTCTTTCTATCTCAGAGCTGTGTAACTCATACCTGATGTTCCTGTTTGATTATGACACAAGACAAAGACTGAAGTCATGCAGGGTGTGCTGGCTGTTAGCATGCCCTTCATGTGAGTGGGCCAGGCTGCCACCCTGAGGGCTTCCCAGTGCCAGAAAGAAGAGACACCCCATCTATATGATATTAGTTAATATTCTATCACTGTGGCAAAACACCATGACCAAGGCAACTTACAGAAGAAAGTCTAATTGATCTTACGTTTTCAGAGGGTGAGAGTCCACTATGGAAGAGCAATCTGAGAGCTCACACCATGAACTGCAAACACAAAGCTGAGAAGAGTGAACTCAAACTGTGGAAGTCTTCAAACCCTCAAAGTCCACCTCCAGCGACACACCTCCAAACAAGTCTACAGCTCCTAAACCTTCCCAGACATTGTCACAAACTGGGGACAGAGTGTTCAAATGACCAAGACTATCGGACACACTTCATTTAAACTCCCACAAATACCAACCCTCATTCTCAACATGATTCTTTTAAAAGAGTTTGGAAAAGTGGAAGTGAATTGATGTCATGAATTTTATGGCTGAGGGTAGTAACCAGGAAGTGGTGGTTGAGCTGTCTCAGTATAAACTTTCCTAAGTCCATTTATTTTTTTTTCAGACCTACTTCTCACTTCTGTCAGCCCATGGATCTTGTGTGTGGGAGCTGTGGAAAAAAAGCTCAATGCTTCTTTCACTGCAGCTCTCTTGGAGCAATTTTTGTGGTGGTTCAATAACTAAGCACTTGTGTGTGTCTTATCAAATGTTATTGAAATGTATCTGTTTCGATTCCTTTATATTCTTCCCAATAATGTGGGTTTTGACATTTTGCTCATCTCTACTATGTATTTAACAGAGCTATCAGAAGATAGAAAATCAAGTGTGAGCTTTTCCTGTTATCTGAAATCAGAAAACTCATTGATATTTCTCAAAACAAAACTGAAAGTGCTGAAAATGTTTTTTGATCTGAGAGAGACTAAAATCTGAGCTTTGTCACTTTGGTGTGACCTGCAACAAAACAAGATACTCAATCTTTCTGGGTCTGTTTCTTTATATGTAAAATGTAGTTAGTGATTCTTCAGTTCGTACCTAACTCAGAGTTGTACAGAAAGTTCTACTCATCCTCCATTTGCTAAGATAGTCTTATTATTATTTCTTAATTTGTTTTCTGGAGAAAGTTTGGTGTTTTGCATGGTTATTATTCTTTCCACAGCAATAAAAATAAAGTGAATTATAGGCTATTTTCTAGTAAATTATCCACAAGCTGACCTTTAAGTTCATTTCCAAAATTGTTATATTACCTAGTTACATCAAGAAACTAACTACTCATTGCGTATTTAAGTTGATATCAGGATATATTTCCTTGTCTTCTCTTCATGGCTTAAAGCATACTTCTGAAGTAGTTTTGCTATATTGAGAAAGTGATAGATCTTTTATAGTGAATTGATCTAGTAAAATAATTATTAGTATTTAAAAGCGAACATATGCATCATGCATATTAATTACTCCTTAGAAGATTGTTTGCATTGTTGTTTGTATAACATAGTACATTATGACATCACCAAGTAGTTACTATGATTTGATGCCTCCTAAGAAAACACACACACAAGCTGGGCGTTGGTGGCACACACCTTTAATCCCAGCACTCGGGATGCAGAGGCAGGTGGATCTCTGTGAGTTCGAGACCAGCCTGGTCTACAAGAGCTAGTTCCAGGACAGCCTCTAAAGCCACAGAGAAACCCTGTCTCGAAAAACCAAAAAAGAAAGAAAGAAAGAAAGAAAGAAAGAAAGAAAGAAAGAAAGGAAGGAAGGAAGGAAGAAAGAAAGAAAACACACACACACAAACACACACAGAGCAAATACAAAATTTGCTTTGCAGATAGAAACTTTCCAGTTAAGGAGTAATTGGGATATCAATTGTACCCCTGAAGTTATGATACCATTGACTGAAGATTGAAGGACTATAATTTAGATTTTGACAACATCACTATAGAGAAAAAATAATTACTTATGCACTTAAGTTTATTTAATAGCAAAATAAACCTAAATAACTTTCTGTATTAGGTCTTACCACTTTATCGAAGGAATTAATGTGCACTTGTTGTGAGGTGGGGGTAGAATAGCAGAAAAGATAATCAGATTAAGGGTTCATTGTCAGACACTGTGACAATAATAGAAATTAATGACTATAAATCCTAAGGGGCCTGCCATAGATCCCTGGCTTAAAGAACATTGCTAATACCATGCCCTTAGCTCTATGCATCTCTTCAGACCTCTTACAGTTTCAGTATTAGGACCTCAAAAACACTTATTAGCTGGACATAGAACTGTGTGCCTCAGCTGCTTGGGAAACAGAGGCACTTGAGTACAGGACTTCAAGATCAGCCTTGAGACTCTGCCTCATTTATTTTGTCATTAACTGGGGAGAAGTGCAGATACCTCAGTGTTTAAGACTCAGGTTGGGTTACCAACTCACAGCTGCCTGTAACCATATGAGTTCATGCACTCACATGCACATATTCAGACACAGTTATGCACATGTACATGCATTAAAAGTAAAACAAATCTTTAAAAGGGTTAATAATCATCAAAACAAAATTATACTACTGGTGTTCAGTTTCTTTGAAGTGACATGTAGAAAATTTCATTATAGTAAAAATGGCAATCTTGCCAAAAGCAATCTACAGATCCAATGCAATCCCCATCAAAATCTCAGCACAATTCTTCACAGACCTTGAAAAAACAATTCTCAAATTCATATGGAAAAACAAAAGAGCCAGGATAGCCAAAACAACCCTGTACAATAAAAGAACTTCCAGAGGCATCACCATCCCTGATTTCAAGCTCTATTATAGAGCTATAGTCCTGAAAACAGCTTGGTATTGGCACAAAAATAGACAGGTAGACCAATGGAATAAAGTTGAAAACCCTGATATTAACCCACATCCCTGCGAACACCTAATTTTTTGACATA